>NC_056746.1:447343792-447674612 GCF_019279795.1 Protopterus annectens | reverse complement strand
CTGATTGCAGATGATTAAGTGACAACAACGATATTTAGAAGGGGTTTTAATTTTAAAACACTTTTAAATAAGTAAATTAGGCCCTATGTTCACAATAAGAGCATGAAAAAGTGTGACAGATGCCTTTTCTTTAAATACATATAAGTTGCCCCCATGGTTGATATAGGGAATGTGAAACATACCTTGGCAGGGAAATTTGATTGCAACACGAAAGGTGTAATTTATGTAGCAAGATGCCAACAATGCCTTGCCTTCTATATTGGAAAGCTGGAGAGGCATTTTAAGCAGAGGATTTATGAGCATCAGTGCAGTATAAGTAAACAGGACAAAAGCAATGCTTTAGCAAGGCATATTTTGGAACAGGTAGTTCATTATTTCCACTATATTATTATAGAAAAAGTGGTTGTTAGCTATGGGGGGGGGGGCCTGGTCATTGAGATTCGAGCAGAGGTAGTTACTTTGGCAACTGAAGACTAATGTATTGGCCTTCCCCAGATTAAATGATGCCTGCTCTTTAAAATGTGTTTTAAAATTAAAAGCTTTAATCAGATAAAAAGTTATAAGGAGTGGTCGAAGATATTATAGTTAACATATATACATATTTTTAGACAGATGATTTTTAAAATGTGTACTTCAATTTAAATTATATTTATAGTTATACTTATTTACATATGTATATTTATTTAAATACTTTTTAGGGGGTTGAATTTTTTCTTGGGAGTGGTTATGCTGTCATAATTATGTTATTTAAACTGTGGAGTAATGTACTGTGATGTCTGAAGAAGTTCCTTCCTTGTAAGCGAACAAAAGCGCAAACAATAAATTTTGAAGTTGGTTTACAGATAGAAGGTGGCATTTATTTCTGGTATTTTATTCATTTGTTGGTCTTTTTTTGTTTTTTCTGTATTTCTGAAAGTGGCAAACCTCATACCGCATTGATCTGAAATTGTGACATAATTTATGTCACATGAGTACTTTCTTTCATGAGAAAAATATATACACCACCATAATCATAGTGACATTGTGACAGACTCCTTATGTTTTATGGCCCTTTATTGCAGCTTATTTTGCTACACTTTAGATTCAAACAGCATACATGTGAATATGTACATTCAGATTTTAATAAGCATACTTTTAGAGAGAAATTATTTGTTCCATTATACATTGAGATGTTAAAAAAAAAAAATAAAAATAAAACACTGTAGAGAGTCTTATTTGAGACGCTCTAAGGAAGTGGAGCTGTTGATTTAGCCTTCTATAAGAGAGACTTTGAGATGTTGCCTGCATAGATACATGGCATCTGTATCTCCTCAGAGCCCTGTTGTCACATCTTCCTGACAATAATTGGGTGAATATTTAGGCTGGCAGAGTAGATCCATATCTGTGAAGATAAGATGTATGCTAACAAGACCCACCTTCGTGCTCCTTGCAGTTTGTTGAAGATGCTCCATAGTTTATTCTGGTAATGAACTGCTGTCAGTTCTTGTTTTTCCCTAACAGAGTTAACTTGCAAGTCATGCCCACTGTGTTATATAACTTCCCTTGGCTATATTTATTTGTTTGGATCAGAATCAAGTGCAGCCACACCACAGGTTTAATTTTTGTTGAGCTAACAATTTGTTTTGGACTAACTACTTTGCTATTTCATTTATATTCAGACATGTTGTAGTAGGTGTTGCTTTGAGAAACACGTACGGTTTATATTTCTTATCCACGAGTCAAGAGAGCATTGAATAAGTGCATAAGAAGCAGACACCACTTTTTTATACAAGTACCGTTTTTATCTGTCTATAAGTCTCAGTATCATTAGAAGAAAACTTAATAATTGTTGAAATTTGTACAATTAAGGAAAGATTGTCAGAAAAATCTACAGCTGCTATTTGCTAAACTGTTATCCACAGTTGGTCTTTACACAGTGGAAATAAATTGTTCAAGTTTTCAAGCAAAATATAAAGATGTGTGACAAAAGACAAAAAAAAAAAAAGCACTCTTTCACAGTTGATACAGCCTTTCCAGTCTCAAACTATGTTATGAGTCATAAGGCATTCAGGGCTTTTCCTTGAGAGCAGCCTAAGGGTACAAGTGTTCAAGAAGGGATATATGCCTTTTGAAAACCGTTTTATTTTATAGAGATTGTCTAATGTAAAATAATTATAAAGTTTAACACATTATATACATTTCTCTTCTGTACTGTTTGTTTAAATAAGTAAATTATTTAAAAATCTTCCAGCTTTACAGCATTGAGGACTGTTTTTTTCTTTCTTATGAACCCTATTCTGAGTGTTAATTTGTGGTCTTTATTTGACAGTGTGTATCAATGCCTTCAAGTTTGTTACCTTAAAAAAATTAATTGATTTTACCCTTCACTGGACTGGTGCAGTCATGAGCTTGTCTTTTGTTTTCCAGTAGGACAGCAGCTTGTACATCACTGCCATCCTCTTTTTGTTCCTTTGAAAAAGTCTGTCATAATTCTGGTTTATCTGTCTGACATTAGAACCTCTGTTGATAAACGTATTATCAATCAGTATAAAATTTCACTTCCTATTCTTATATGCATTTTTGTCTTTCTCATGTGACAAATTCTCCGTCCCAAACTTTTGCATTAAACATAAGGAAAAGCAAAACTTTTGTCTTCATAGCTCTTGACTGGTACTTAGCTAGCATATAGCCATACTCTCTGATTATCAAATCTAAAGTAGCTGCTTTACATTGTACTTTATCCATCAAATTAACTTCTGTCTTAAATCATTTTTGCACCTTATGATTTTAGCCAGATGATTGTTTCCATTTCAAAACATTACTTGTTTCCAATTTTCTTCATCTGGGAGCCTTGTAGCTTGTAAAAAAAAGTCTGGTAGCTTTGCTGCATTTGTTATATAGGTATTTCTAATGTGTATTTTTTTTTAATTCCCTTGTCTTTTTACTAACTTTTTATTTGATTTTGCTCCACTGCTTGCCAGACATCAAGCATCCCCTTGATCAGACACCCTGCTGTCTAATAAGGGCCATTGTTCGGGTAACCATGAGGGTGCTTTGTGCTGTCACTGGCATCCTGACAATGAGAGCACATTTTTATTTATGCCCTAACCCTGCCCCTGGGAGTGTTAATGTGAGCGTTTTCATCATCAAATAGAACGCCCATGTTTTCTATCTGCAATCATATACTCCTCCACATTACAAATGCTGCTTGGATGGTCATGCCAATGTTTTCCCTTAACTAGTTCCCTACATCATGATCAGCTGTGGCTCTGTCATTAGAGCAGTAAGGCAAGCTAGCTGGAAACCACTACATCCAGCCCCCCCCTCCTCCCCCCAGGATAAGCATGCTGTTCCTACTTGCCCTGTTTGTCAGCCACCTGAGCTGGTGTTCAGGCTGTGGTCTCTTGGTTCATAGTCATGACTTTATCTGTGTACATCACTGATGTAGTTTGTTTATTAACCTTGTGACCTTTTGCAGCTACTCATTTTTCATTCACTTCACTTTTTTCCTGCAGGGTATTATAGTTATTCACATCTCAAGACTACATTCTATTACTTTTATCCTTCTTTTTGTCTTTCTTCTTCTTTCTGGATATATGAATATATGAAGTGGTATATCAAGTTAATTCTCTGGTTTGCGTTCAGTGCTGAGTCTGTATGACTTCCCTGTGTTTGCCTGGATTTTCATGGGGGACTGTAGTTTCATCCCACTCATGAGAGTTGTGATGATAGATAAATTGGCTATCCTCCAAATGTTCATGCAAGTATGTAGAGTGTGCTGGTTAGTGTCTCCGTGTACATCCTGAGTTGGACTTGTATCCAGTCCAAGATTAGATCACTGCGTTGCACTTTTTGCTTGTTGGGATAGGGTTCAGCACAGTGCACCTCTGGATAGGATAAAGTAATTATAGAAAAAGAATGAATGAATCTTCTATTTTGTATTCTTTCTTTTACTCTGAATCTTCTATTTTTTATTTTCTTTCCTTTATTCGTTTTTGACAACTTCACAATCTTTACTTCCTTTAGTCTGTTCATTTAGATCCTTTACCCTCAGTTCCTTTATTTCTATGCTTTTATTTATCTTTCATAAGGCTTTCCTTCTGGCCAGTAATGTTTCTTTGATCAGTTTAATGTGCATTTCCCATTGTAATTATCATTCATAGGTCTCATTTCCCTGCATACATAAGAGCATTTCATTGCATAGTTTGCAGTCAAATGTTCAAGCCTTGTACATGAAGATCATGCATTGGCTGAGCTATGTATTTTAAGGTGCATTTGTCTGCGCCAGTGTACAAACACTTTTTTTTAGCTTTCCTTTCTTGTACTTCAGCATAGTTTCTGAAGCTTGCATCAACTCCTGATTCACTGTCTGGCATACACTTTACTCATTTGTCCTACAACTTCTTACTTAGTTGTAAAAAATAATTTTTTGTGGATTTCTCCTGCCCATCAAATTGTCCTTGAGGCACTCCGAAATTTTCATTACAGTTTAACCACTTGGACATAGTGTCCGAAATTACATCATTGGAGAGGTCTGCTGTTTATGAAGGACAATACCTACTAGTAATGCAACCGCGTCTTGTTCATATTGGGTAGTGAGAATCAAGTGCCAGTGGGCTGTCGGTTACAGGAAGCTGAGATTTTTTTTCACTAGGTTGTTATTATTTGACTTTTCCAGCACCATATTTCTTTTGTTCCTGCTGATATCAGAACATTGTTTCCACATCAGCATTGTCTGTCTGGCTGAGCATTAACTTTGCTCTTCCTTCCTCTCAAAGAGTTTGGTGCAGGTGAAGTAGAACTTAGTCCAACTTAATAAATGTGCTTGTCACTGTTGAAGTGGTTATATGGAATCCAGTAACTGTTTTGGACTTCAGTAAATCATTTTGGCACACTATGACTCTTGGACTCTTACTGAAAAAATGAAACTTGCCCAAAATGTTATAGTAAATGAGAAATCATTTGACTGAGCAGAAACTGCAGGGATGGTTGAGCAGTCATTAACTAGTTCAATGTGACACAGTTCATTGGAGCTTGCAAGTCCTGTTTGTTTTGAACTTTTATTTGTTGATTTATTTTTGTCCTGTTTTGCACATTGACTGTTTTTGAATTGGTGTTTGTTAACTTCACGGTGATACACTAACCTCATATGGCAGGAAAGTCACTGTTAAGGTGTGGTGCAACTTCAGAGTTGATCAGATTGTTGACAACTGACTTTTAATGTGAACAATACAAAGTTATATAGCTTAATGAGATGCACAGAGTGTTGCACGACTGGATGAGGGCCTTGCAGTAGGAGAAATAAACACAGTCTTGGAATCCCTCAAAAGATTTCTGCAGCATAATGAAAGTAGACAGTAGCATAGGTCACCATGATGATGATGTGCAGAGGGAGGATACCATTCTCTGTGTATGCATGGAATTATAAGGGCCAACCTAAGGTGCTTTGTTCATTTTTGGATACTGTTTCGAAAGTAAAATGATTGTGCTATGATGTGATAGGAGCAAATAGGATGGGCTTTGTTGAATAGGAGGAGATGTAGGAATATTGAATGAAATGTGGATGGCAACTGGAGAAAATACATTTTAACACTGAATTTAAATGACGAAAAACCTCAGCTTGGCCAGCTAAGAACTTGGTTATATTCAACTGGACGTATAAGAGAATTAAGTACCTTTATCTGCACTTTTTTTTTAAAAAATACAGTATTTAATTTGATTTAAACTGTGTATGAAGGAGTGTTGAAGGAATATTTAACTGAAGTTATTCTGCTCTTCAGTAACTTGAACTGAAGCTAGTGTTGGCTGAATTTTGTTATTTGCTAGTAATTGCAGGTGTGGGGGTAGCCACATTCTTTGATTTCCTGTCCTTGCATATTTAAACTGGTTCATGTGAAATAATTCCTGCTTTAAAACCTCAGCTTGGCCAGCTAAGAACTTGGTTATATTCAACTGGACGTATAAGAGAATTTAAGTACCTTTATCTGCACTTTTTTTTTAAAAAATACAGTATTTAATTTGATTTAAACTGTGTATGAAGGAGTGTTGAAGGAATATTTAACTGAAGTTATTCTGCTCTTCAGTAACTTGAACTGAAGCTAGTGTTGGCTGAATTTTGTTATTTGCTAGTAATTACAGGTGTAAAGGGTAGCCACATTTTTTGATTTCCTGTCCTTGCATATTTAAACTGGTGCATGTGAAATAATTCCTGCTTTAAAACCTCAGCTTGGCCAGCTAAGAACTTGGTTATATTCAACTGGACGTATAAGAGAATTTAAGTACCTTTATCTGCACTTTTTTTAAAAAAATACAGTATTTAATTTGATTTAAACTGTGTATGAAGGAGTGTTGAAGGAATATTTAACTGAAGTTATTCTGCTCTTCAGTAACTTGAACTGAAGCTAGTGTTGGCTGAATTTTGTTATTTGCTAGTAATTACAGGTGTGGGGTAGCCACATTCTTTGATTTCCTGTCCTTGCATATTTAAACTGGTGCATGTGAAATAATTCCTGCTTTAAAACCTCAGCTTGGCCAGCTAAGAACTTGGTTATATTCAACTGGACGATAAGAGAATTTAAGTACCTTTATCTGCACTTTTTTTTAAAAATACAGTATTTAATTTGATTTAAACTGTGTATGAAGGAGTGTTGAAGGAATATTTAACTGAAGTTATTCTGCTCTTCAGTAACTTGAACTGAAGCTAGTGTTGGCTGAATTTTGTTATTTGCTAGTAATTAGAGGTGTGGGGTAGCCACATTCTTTGATTTCCTGTCCTTGCATATTTAAACTGGTGCATGTGAAATAATTCCTGCTTTAAAACCTCAGCTTGGCCAGCTAAGAACTTGGTTATATTCAACTGGACGAATAAGAGAATTTAAGTACCTTTATCTGCACTTTTTTTTTAAATACAGTATTTAATTTGATTTAAACTGTGTATGAAGGAGTGTTGAAGGAATATTTAACTGAAGTTATTCTGCTCTTCAGTAACTTGAACTGAAGCTAGTGTTGGCTGAATTTTGTTATTTGCTAGTAATTACAGGTGTGGGGGTAGCCACATTCTTTGATTTCCTGTCCTTGCATATTTAAACTGGTGCATGTGAAATAATTCCTGCTTTAAAACCTCAGCTTGGCCAGCTAAGAACTTGGTTATATTCAACTGGACGTATAAGTGAATTTAAGTACCTTTATCTGCACTTTTTAAAAAAAATACAGTATTTAATTTGATTTAAACTGTGTATGAAGGAGTGTTGAAGGAATATTTAACTGAAGTTATTCTGCTCTTCAGTAACTTGAACTGAAGCTAGTGTTGGCTGAATTTTGTTATTTGCTAGTAATTACAGGTGTGGGGGTAGCCACATTCTTTGATTTCCTGTCCTTGCATATTTAAACTGGTGCATGTGAAATAATTCCTGCTTTAAAACCTCAGCTTGGCCAGCTAAGAACTTGGTTATATTCAACTGGATGTATAAGAGCATTTAAGTACCTTTATCTGCACTTTTTTAAAAAAAAAAATACAGTATACACCCTCCCGCCCTGTTTTTGTTTTGGTGTTAATCTTAGTGGCATTGAAACTGCCCACCCCTCAGCCTGCCTCTGGGCCCATCTCATTTGCTCACTCAACTGAGTGCAGTCAGATCATATTCTGATTTCAGGCACTCCTACTGTGTACAAAGAGAGCATCTGGGAAATAGAAAAAAAAAATTAAGCTTTTTTCCTGCCTTTCTTGTTAAGTGGTACAGACTATTTGTAGGCTTCTGAGCCCCCAAGCCCTTCTGTGTTTGAGGGAAGCCTTCTAGCTTGTTTTTTTCTTATAACTAGCCAGTTTTCTAGTTTCAGCACTCAAATCTGTTTCTTTGATCTCAGCACTTGTTCAGAAAAAAAAAAAAAATTTCATCTGCTTTTACTGTACTTGTGTTTCTACCTACTTCTTTTTACTTTTGCATCATCTTAAAAATACTCAATTGTATTTATTACTGCTTGGTGTAACTCATTCTAAGCCTTTTGGTTTAAACACTTGGGCTTCGGACCAGTTAGCTGTTTTGCACTGAGAGGGTTTGTATTCTGCACTGTTGTGGCAGAACAGGTAACTTACATCCTTCTAGGTTGAGAGCTGCTGATTGAGGGCTCAGTGTCTGTTATTCTAAAAGTGTATTAATTCTGGTTTAAGCACTTGGGTTTTCAAGCCAGTTATTTTACATTAAGAGGGTTCGTGGTCTGCACTCTTGTGGGAGGAGAGGCTGGACTCTGCCCTTCTGATCTGGGAATTTCTGGTTAAAGGCTTATAGTGCATGCATATCTGAACTGTTTCTTACTGAAGTTGGTGCGCCTTGTTTGCTGTGGCATAGACTGGATTCGGGCCTGCTGGATCTAGCTTTGTTTGTGTAACTTGAGCACTAATCCAGACATTCTCTAAAGTATTCAATGGTATTTATTACTGCTTGGTTGTAACTTGATTAAAGTGTAGCTATCATTCAAGTCTTTTGGATTAAGCACTTGGGCTTCAGACCAGTTGTTTTACATTAGGAAGGTTTGTGGCAAGCACTGTGGTGGCAGGACAGGTAGCTTTCATCCTTCTAAGTTGGGAACTGCTGATTGAGAGCCCAGTGTTCAAGTGTATTAGTTCTGGTTTAGGCACTTGGGCTTCAGGCCAGTTATTTTACATTAAGAAGGTTCGTGGTCTGCACTCTTGTGGGAGAAGAGGCTGGGCTTTGCCCTTCTGAGCTGGGAATTTCTGGTTAAAGGTTTATAGTGCCTGAATATTTGAACTGTATCTTACTGAAATTGGTACACCTTGTTTGCTCTAGCATAGACTAGATCCAGGCCTGCTGAATCTAGCTTTGTTTATATGCTTGTTGTTTGTTTGCTTGTTATTTCCCTGGAAGCTAATTCCACCTAATACGCAACTTCTCAGCGCTTCTGTGGATCACTAGTGATATCTGCATTTCTTACTGTACTTATTTCCTTGTTTCACTTGAAAGAAAGTTACTGTTTGTCGTTTTTGCATTTAGTTACTTGTAACACATTGCACTCAAGTTACCTGGCACTTGCTCACTAAAGCAATTATATAAGTCAGCACTAAAAATTAAAAGCACTACACCCTCACTCCCCACTGGCCCTTGTTTTCAATTAAGGATTTCCCAATATTATTCTAGCATGTCCAAAGGTCAGTTGTCAATCTCCTCTCCGGTCCAGCTGGTGAATCTGGGAATCTTGAGGCAATGTTATAACTGCCTCATGTACACAGACAACCCTCTCCTCCTCCCACATAACACAAATACTTGAGAGATGCAGCTATTTAGCCAAACTGGAGGCTGAGCTCTCTCAACTCAGGACTGGCAAGACCAGACAGGAGGAGAAGGCAACTACACACACCACAAAACCAGCCTCACATAATGCTACCACTCCACTGAATCAAACACATAAACACACAAAGACATACTCGAGGCTCTGAGTAAAATTTACCTAAACAGCAGAGGCCTCCAAAGCAGACACCCAAACAACTGCTACCTCAAGACACCCCACAAGCAACACATAAACCACAAAAGCAATGTGCAAAGCAGTCACAGCCCTTAAGGCCAAATACAACACCAAACATACTTGTCATAGGTGACTCCATAGTCAGACACACTGACGTCCCACTCACCAGGCTGAACAAGGAGAGGGTCACAGTAAGCTGCCTATCGGGCTAGAATCCGCCACATAACACAAGCACTGGGTCACTCCACGGCAAGTACAAATATGACACAGTCATTGTCCATGCTGGTGTGAACGACCTGAGGCACCTCCCTGGACTACATGAAAAGAGGCATAGAGGAGCTCTCTGATTATGTAGCCCAGGCAGGTATGACCCTAACCCTGAGCAGTATCCTTCCTTCACCAAGAATGATGCCACAATATAGAGACAAGATGATCAGCTTTAACAATTGGCTTAATGTCTGGTGCCATTCAAAGGGGATCCAGTGTCTGTCTGCCTGGGATGACATGCTTGACAAGCCACGCTGCCAAGGGACGGCTTGCACCTGTCACCCCTGGGATTCGGATATTGGCTAAGGCTCTTGCCACCCCATAGTGCCTTTTTAGGCAAGGCTCAAATTCTAAACCTACCACCCTAGAAAACAAAAATGGGAAGAAACTGAGGGTAATGCTGCTCAATGCCAGAAGTCTAAATCTCAAAATGCACGCACTCGAGGCCCTTCTCAGTATGGAGAACATCGATGTCTGTGCTGTAACTGAAACCTGGTTCAAGGCTCCTGAGAGCACCCCGGCACTGTTAGGTTTTACCTCATATCATGCGTTCCGGCCCCAAAACCCGGACCACACCACAAAAGGAGAGGGTGTATCCATATTCATAAAGGATACCCACACCTCCAGGTTGGTGGCAAAGCTTCGGAAACCATCCAGGTGCAACTAACCATAGGCAAAACTGCTCTACAAATTGTAGCATGCTACAGGCCACCCTCTCAAACTCAGGAACCCCACACAGCCTTCCTGAAGACACTGGAGGGTATAAATGTATCTCCAAACACCATCATATTGGGTGACTTCAACTACCCGAATATAGACTGGGAACATTACTCAAGCCCTAACTTTCTAGCCCAACGGTTCCTGGAGTTTATAAATTCAAATGCCATGGAACAGCTAGTCACTGTTCCCACGAGAGGAGAAAATATACTAGATCTCATTGTCACAAACATGGGGACAAAATGCTCCACACCGGAAGTATATCCCTCATTGGTGAGATCTGATCATAAACTAATCTCACTGGAAATCCACATCCTGCCCCCACCCCAAACAAAAAAGACCATAGTGAAGAGCTTCTCTAAAGCAAACTTCTAACTACTCAAGACTGGTGTGGTATCCTTCAAGGCCCCTGAGCCAGTGGAAACCACAACCCAAGCTGCGGAAGCCCTTACAAATGCCTTCTATGAACACCTCCAGGACTGCATGGATCAGGCAATCCCAAATAAAACCAAGACTCTTTCCACAAAGGGCAAACGTCCAGTCTGGTGGAACCCAGCCATTAACAAACTTTACAATAAGAGGAGAAAGCTATTACATGATAGAACAAAATCCATAAAAGGGAAGTCACCCCTGATCATTATTAGTAAAAAAATACGAGCACTCAAAATCAACTAAGGCCAATTTTGAGAGAAAAATTGCCATGGATTCAAAGGACAATCATAAGGGCTTTTTCAGCTATGTTAGGAACCTGGGTGGAAACTCCCAGATATGCTCAGAATTAGTCCAAAATGATACAAAAATCACTGAACCCACAGACATTGCCAACATACTGGCAGACCGGTTCAGTGCAAACTTCACCCCCCTCTCCTAAAGGAGAGATAACTATCCCAGCCGAGTGTAGCCTCCCGGACATCTCAAATGCGCAGGTGAAAGCTGCTCTCTCTAATGCTAAAAACACAGCATCAATGGGACCAGATGGTGTCCCCGGCTGTGTGCTACACGAGCTAAATGAGGAATTAAACCCGCACATAAGGCAGCTGTTTAATCTCAGCCTTACCACAGGATACATGCCCAAGGAGTGGCGTACGGCAACTGTGGTCCCACTCCACAAAGGCAGCGCCTCTACGGACCCTGGTAATTACCGCCCCATAAGCTTAACAAGTCTAGTCTGCAAAGCTATGGAGAGGATCATAATGGAGCTCATAAACAAAGATATAGGGGACTTGCAGACATTGGACCCGACCCAGTTTGGCTTTGTCAAGGGAAGATCATGCCTTTTGAACTTGGTCGACTTCTACGAAATAGTCACCAAGGCCATTGATGAGGGAAAGGCAGACCATACAGCCTACCTAGACGTTACAAAGGCTTCGACACAATACCCCACTCGGGTATTGTAGAAAAACTTACCAGCTTAAATGTAAACCCATATGTCACAAGATGGGTTGCAAACTGGCTTAAGGACAGAACCCACAGGGTTAGAGTTGCTGGCGCTATGTCAGACTCCAAGCCGGTCACAAGTGGTGTCCCACAGGGCTCGGTCCTTGGCCCCCTATTGTTTGGCATCTACTTCTCAGAAGTACAGGCCAACATGGGAGGACTTTGGCTGATGAAGTTTGCAGACGACTGCAAACTGGGCGCCATAGTGGAAAGTGCATCGGACACGGATATCCTTCAGCAGGGACTCACGGAAACAGATAGCTGGTGCCAGAGCCATGGCCTGAAGTTAAATGCCAAAAAATGTATAGTCATACCCTTCGGGAAAAACAAGGTAACCCCAAGCTACCATATAGGTGGCAATCCACTAAGCACAGAAGAGGTTATCAGGGACCTGGGGACCCAGGTTGACAGTGGCCTTTCTTTTGACACTCACGTTGCTAAAGTGGTTAGAAAGACCTTCTACATTGCCCACCTGATCATGAAGGGATTCACATCCAGATCTAGTGAGGTCATTGTTCCCCTGTACTCTTCACTTATCAGACCAATGATCGAGTACAATGCCCCATTTGGGATGTATCTCACCCGACATCTGCAGCAATTGGAGAGACCCCAAAAGTTCCTCACCAAAAGGATAAAGGGACTCCAAAATCTGTCATATGCTGCCAGATTGAAGAAACTCCAGCTCTATTCAGTCGCATACCGTCTGCTCAGAGGTGACATGTGCCTGACATACAAGGCCATGTCCAACCCGGAATTAATGGACATGCTCCACCTCAAAAAATCCAAATCCACCCAAACCACTAGAGCAAGCGACTTAAACCTTAGCACGGATATAAATAGGATGTGCTGGAGGGATAGATTTATCACTCAGAGACTCCCTATGCTGTGGAATAAAATCCCGGTCCATGTGAGGTAGAGCACCTCGCTGACTCTGTTCAAGAGAAATCTAGACCTGTGGATGGGAGATCGTAGGTTTACCCCGGGAATCATCTCTGTGTCACTGCTGGACAGAGGCACAACAAACTAATGGGCACAGTATTTTTTCATATAAGGGGTGGCGTAAGCCACAAAAATTTGGGCTAGGCTTATAAATGCCTTGGGGCAGATAGCCTAGTATAAACCTATGAACCTATGAACCTATAAGAAGTGGTCGAGTGCTAAACAGCAGACCATAAGCGATCACTACAAGAGGTCTTCAGTTTGAGTATACTGACATTTGCTTGTCCATACAGGGTCCTGTTACACTTTGTAAACTTCAAGATATAGCCATTATTCCTTTTATTTTCAGGCATTGCCTCAGTTAAACTCAATACAGTTGGCATTCCATATATGAAGATCCTTCATTACTTTCCCTCATTCTGTTTTTGTTATGAGATATGCAGACTGTTCATTACATTGCCTAATTCTATTGCATCAGCTGGGCCCAGTGCCTTATATTTGTGTTAGAATCCATGGTGGTTGAAGAGGCAGGAGCATCAGGCTATGGTGTTTTCCTAATTGTACAGGAGAATCATCAGTAAGACCATCCTTGACCTCGCCTCCTGTGTACAGTATGCAGTGCCATCAATGATGTTCATGCATAAGGGTTTTCATTGCTTTGTTTTTCAAATTGTCATTATTTCAACATTTATAAAGACCAATTCAGATGTACTTAGGAGAAATGCAGAAATGTTGGGGAGGAGAGAAGACGGGGGTACAACGTCTGATTGAAACACAGTGATTGACTGTCATAATTTTGTTGAGAAAATTCACACTCTTGAGAGAGAGGTGTATGTATGTATGAATGAATGAATGGTGACGGCAGTGCACAGAAGAAAAAAATATTTATCCACTATTACTTGTTAAATCAAGAAAAGGGCAATTTCATTCTGTGTTATTTTAGAACTTAAAGAAAGTTAAGATCTAATTAAAAACATGACATTTAATTCAAGCACAGATCAAAAAACATTTCTTAGTAATGACAGGGCAGCAGATGAAAAGAAAAAAAGGAAAAAATGTCATATTGTGAGGTAAAGAAGTTGTGTTTTGAAAAGAAAACTGCATTGGCTAAAAAAGAAAAAACAGAATCCCATCTGGATGTCTGCCTGACTTCCCCATCATGTAGATGAAGCTATTCATAAAACATTATTAATCACTCGGAGCATAGGTTCACAGACTTTTTCATAGTGGGCCACCCTCAAACCACAGAAGAAATCCTTATGTCTCCCTAAGATGTCAGAAAAGTAACTGGGCCTTCACATGCAACAAAATACATAAGCTGCACATTGCAGGAACAGATAACACAATCCCTCAAATATATGTACTTGAAAGATTTGGGTGAGTGCAGTATACTGTACTCTTCATCTGCAGTCAAATGCATATGTTCATTGACTGTAATCCATCTACAGACAGCCTAATCCTATATAAAATGAATACTGCACGCTTAACTTTATAATTAAAAGACATCATGGGCCTTCCCATTTCAGAACCGATAACTGAGTGTTGGAGTAGTATTAATACCATATAGATTATGGAAATATATTCAAATATGTATGATTGTCTTTATTTACTAACATTTGTTGCCATGTAACACACCCAGAAGTGTTGTATTATATTAATAAAGTAGCTGTAAGTAGACTTTGAGATGAGTAAAATTAGTCATAAAATTTTGACAGCACATTTTTAGAGATTGAACATGCATTCCGATAATATCTATCAGGCAAGCTTGTTTTCTCCTTAGCATCTTGATGCGCATGTGTGTGTGTCTTGCTGACTACTGTAAGTCCGTGGGTTTTCTGCCACAGTTTCAACAAACTGATGTATACTCAGTAGATAAATACTTTGCCTTCAACAACTCTCTCTCTTTTTCTTCTGCCTTACTGTATAGTGATTTGTTTTAGCTTAGTTTTAAGTGGACCTGATGCAGAAGTTAATATTTTCAGGCCCATAGTAAATATGTGAGGTGTCTTTACTTTGTCATTTCTTCTTATAGACTGCTGCTGAAAGCCTTTTTCTTGGTTATTGCATGAGACATATACACGTGTGTGTGTGTGTGGCTCTACTTCTAATACTCAGACAGCCGTATCATCAAATTTCATTTTCACAAGACGAAAATGACATACCTGAATGGCGAATTTTTCCCAGGGCAAGTAAACACTTGCACAAACTTCAACAAAACACACACCGGAAAAAATAAAACCAACTTAGGTGGGGGGGCTACACCCCCCCCCCCAACTATATATACCAACTCCAGGATCGTACTACAGTGTAGAAAAGGGCATGTTGGGCAAGTGTTTACTTGCCCTGGGATCACTTCACCTTTCGGATATTTTGTTTTTGTGATTTTCATCTTGCGAAAATGAAATTCATTTGTTAAGTAGGTAAGCCCACTTGGAACAAGTATCCCCTTTCAGATGTGATCTGGGAACACTTAATTAAAAGACTTGCTCAGAATCACACAGTAAGCAAATAGAGGTGAAAAGAATCAGAGCCTGTAACCTGGACTGAAAGCATCTCATTAATATTTCAGAGCCTCAATTTTCTATGCTAAGTCCCTCACTCAGAAGAAGTCAAACTAATTCTGTGTCTGGATAATTTCTGTTTTCTGAAAGGTCAGATTTAGATAAAGAACAGAAAACACTCCTCTTTTAAAGAGCATTTGCCTTAATGCTGTTTGTAGTTGTTTTAGCTACATAACCAAATGTTTGCCATCCATGTGAGACAGAGGACATAATCAAAAGTTTTATTAACTGAGAGTAGCCTGATGAGCAGTGGTAATATTGTGTGAATCTCAACTTTTGTCAGGGAATTGGAAGTCAGCATAAGTTTTAAGTGGCTTCCTCAGTCTTAAATTATTATCCTCACGAAGAGCAAATAATTGTTTGGTTAAGGCTGTTGACAGGCTTTTTTACTATATTGCTTAGTCTTATGGGGATTAAGAGATGGCAGTTTCATCGCACAGCATCAAAATTCTACTTACTTGCTCACTTTTAGACTAAGTGGTATAAGACAAAAATCATTCTCCAAATGTCACACCTCTTCACTTTTTAAGAAAATTACATTTTACTATGAAGATACTGTTGTGAACAAGTGAGTAATAGGATATGATATTTTATCTTATATCTTTTGGAACTGTGTCATAACAGACATGATCAATGCTCACATGAGGCTGCCTTTCCATTAGAGTACTCAACCCTGCTTGCTTCCATTACTACGCATCATAACAATTTGTAATTATTTAGTGTGTAACTGCCACCTCCTGTTCACTCCCTCTCATCTCCCCTCAGAGAATCTGCAAATATAAGAGATGCTAGTGCTAATTGAGGATATTAAGTTATTACAGATGCACCCTAATTAAATTACCCATCAATGGTTGTAAGATTAATGATATAACCCAGGTTAGAACATAATTGAATAAAAGCTTGTCAAATTTTTCAATTATCTGCCAGCAATAAGTGGGTGGGGGTGGAAGCTAGTGATAAAGAGACAAGCAGCTAGGAGGGGATAATGTGAAACAGATATCTTTTATAAACTACTAAAGGATGTATAATGATTCTGTTTAAATTCATTGTGACGAAAGATGGAGTTGGCCTGTATTTTTTTCCTTCTAAGATTTCCCTTCTTAGATCATATTATCATGAATCGTTTGTTTTTGTTTCTTATCTTGGCATTCTCTCTGAAAATATTTGGCACTGAGCCACAAGTCCTACATACATTCAATGAATTTTGTTTGTAGTGAGTACCTTGAAGACCTAACCTGCAGGTGTAGTTTCTGTCATATTTATTCTTGCACTTCTATCGCTATCACTGCCATAGTTTTAACAGTAGGCATGCAGCCCACTGACATGGCAAGCAACATAATATGGGCATTCATTGATCTTAGTGTGCATATATTTGCTGTCTGGTTGCTTTAAAATGTGTAAGAAATCACATCTGTCAGCATGTGAATGATCTTTGATACTGTTGCACATTATTTTCTTGCTCCTAGATTTTGAAACAAAACAAACTGAGGTACTGCACAGTGGCCTGTAGTGCAGCTCAGATTGTGTCAAAGATAATCGATTTTTATTCATTGCACAGCTTCTTGGCAAAAAGGTTTGCCTTAAAGTCAAAACAAGAACATCATTTCACCTGAGTCCCTCATTAAACTTGTAAATCACAGTAAGATATGAGTGATTGTGCAGGATGTCTTAATGTGAGATGAGTGCTCTTGGCATCACTGAAATTAGTTAATCTGTATGTGACATTTCTGTGTGGAGTACTAAATGTTCATTTTGAAGCACAATTCTGAATGCTGGGATGGTGAGAGATATAGAGAACTGCAAGGGCTCAGCATCCCGTTCACTGATAAAGTTTATACCTATAACTAGTCTTATAATCCACAACCACATTTAAGAATGTTGAGATAAGCTTCATCAGAGTTGATACTGTTTGCCTCACTTCATAGGTAGTTATAAGCCTTGCAGTCTAAGGGACTACTGAGGAGCCAAGCCCAAATTCCCAGTTCACCACAAGCACTATCTGATTACGAGACTTGCTCAAGGTCACAGACAAGACAAATGAGGGCTGAGAGAGTCAAACCTGTACTTCTTGAATTATGTCTCACAGCTTTACCCCTATGCTCCAAATGTCAGACTGGATCTACACAAATAGGTGGTAAAGAAAAGTTGTGTAATCTTTTTAAATAAGATGGATTGTTTTGTATTGCTCCAGCACTGTGCTTTTTTTTCTATGTAATTTTTGTCTCTGTGTCTGCTTGACCATCAGCACTACCTCCTACTAGTTTTGAGTATATTCATTCCTCCACCATTCAGAGATATCCCAGCATGGAGGTGAGAGCCTCCTTTTGTCATGTAGGCAGCAATGGGAGTGTTTTGAGTCCTCGTTCCTATCTAATTATCTGATGAATGAGGGTATTCTAATTAGAGTCTAACCTGACACTTGATGGCTGTCATGACTAGTGACATCCTTTAACTGGTAAAACATGGAGCAGATGAAAATCCTCATGCATTGCAAAGAATTTTGATCTCATCTCTCTAATCATAACTCAGTTGCTGCATGTTCTTGACATGGATGTTAAAATTCACTTCTCAAACTTCAGTTCACTTCACACTCGAGATGAATTTCATGACTGGGACCTATTAGACATAGAAATGCACAAGAGTATGCCAGGGTTTTAACTGTGCAAAAGGTGCTATGACTGTTTGCGTTCTGCAATAATGTCATTATAATAAGATTAAAAAAAAAGTTCTTGTCTAGGTAGATGTTAAAAGGAATGGTAAAAGTGGGCATTGTTGGTGAATTCCTATTAAAAATGCTAGTTGAGTCTGAAAGAAAGTTCCGGCTTAGGTCTAGAACGGTTAGTATGTATGTGTATGTAGAATCTAGAGTGGTTTGTAAATATGTATATGTGGAGTTTATAGTGGCTAGTATTCTACAGAATGCTTTACTAAAGAAAACGTAAATTCACTTTGTCTAAAATTTGATAAAAGAAAGGGATCTAGATCCTGCAAAGGGCATTTGTTTTATTCATTATTAATGCAGTATTGTCCGTTTTGCATTCTTTTGAAAGGCAAGGTATGGGAGTTTTTATCTTGAGCTTGACCTGGAAGACATGAACCATGATTGCAATAGATATATGATAGAATGAGCTGTTTTGCTAAATGTGGCAGTGCTAGAACAATCAATAAAACTTTTAACATCATGCCAGTATGCACGAGGAATATGTTTACTGCCTAGGAGTGCCACATCTGGAGGATGAATGTGACATCTGCACCGGATTCAACCCCAGGGCTCTCCTAGAATGTAGAAACAAGCTTCTGTTCAAGGGGCTTGCTGAATGGGGGGGCCCTGGTCTCAGGTTCCCCTTCCAAGCCTCTTTCAAATCCCAAGAAGAAGTTTTCTTCCTCTCAGGATTCACACGTCAAAAAGCTGAGGCTCTCTGATTGTAGTGCTCCAGATCTGAGTTCAGCCTATGTGGCTTCGGATCTGGGCTCTTCAGCTGTGACAGCTCTGGCTCCCTCTGTTGGATCCGAGTCCTCAGAGGTCCTCAGATTCGACCCCTCCATCTGATCTCACTGTGGTTCCTCTTACGTCTTCGGAGCCGACCAGACCCTTGGATCCAATGTTTTTTTCAGATCCGATCGTTATTGAAGACTCTCCCCCAACACTCAGATCATTGGATCTGAGGCTGTCTAGCAGGTCTCCTTCAAGAGACTGTAGGCCATCAGCTAGGTGGGGCCATTCTTTCCTATCCTCCTGTTCCACCAGAGGTCTGCTCCCTTCAGACATGGATAGGATGATGAGGAGCTTTCTCAAGGCCCAAATCGAGCTGGGTTTGTTGCCATCCGCTGGCCATTTGCCCAGGGAACCTTCACCATCCACAGAACTCCTCTCTCCCTGACCGACCCATCTGGGTTCATTTCCCCAAGATCAGAGCATACCTAGGGAGAGCCCAATGGTGTCGGGTATTGATTTCTTTCCCACACTGTCTGGGTCCCTGTCGGCTTCAGCTCCATTACCCTCAGAGCTGGCAATGCCTTGGCCCACAAGGTCAGTGGGGGTCACCAGGGAAGGGGGGTCCCAGCTGGGGTTTTTGGACTGTTCCCTCCCTTTGGGGGCTTCCACTTTAGACAGTTTGGGACGGATAACTTCTGAGGACATCGGTGCTGCATCAGGGTCTCCCTTCCATGGGATGAGGGGGGGCCTCTTCCAGTCTGTAAGCTTTCCAGGCAATAGAGAGGACCTTCTCTGGATGGGAAGCTGCCTCTACCTCTGATCTGGATCCTGCCCAGCCTCATTTGACATTGGGTGGTGAAACCTCATCATCCTACCTGGGTCAGCCTTCCATGAGTGCCTTCTGATGGGCATTAACTCCATTGGGGTCCCTTCCTCTTCCTAGTCCTCCCTGGAGCCCACCGTGGAGGAGCCTCCCTGGAAGAGGACATGCAGGAGGTGGCACTTGGACTCCCCTCAAGAGTCCCTCACTGAGGACATGGATTTCGAGGAAGTAGATGGGCCCCCCGGACTTCCATCCAAGGAGATGCCCTTTGTGGGCATCCTTGAGATTCTTAAAGAGTGAGGTGGTTGATCTTCCCCCACCCCATCTTCAGAGGAATCCGTGTTCCTGAAGGCCTTAGGAACAAGCCCATCTTCCACCTGGGTGTCTCCTCCTGCAGATGAGCTTGTCAGGCTCATTTCCAGCAGGACATGGAAGGAGCCGGACGCAATAGAACCTGTGCCTAAAAAGCTGATAAATTCCTGAGCTCACCTAAAGATAAGGCCTTTTGGAGCAAAGGTGTTCGCGTTGATGCCATTGTGGTGGCCGCAGCTACCAAAAAGGAGCTCGCTAAACAGAACTTCAGGGTCCATCTCCGGAACAGGGAGTCTCAGGCGATTGACCGATTTCGGAAGCATGTGTTTCCCTTTGGTATGATCGGACTGAAGGCAACAAACTGCATGGCACACTTTACCCGGCTGCAAAGTGACTTGGTATCAGAACTCTCCACTTCCCTTTCTGAGTTTCTGCCTCCAGAGAGTCTTACGTTAGATCTCCGAAGCTATCTATTCTGTCTTCTCTAGCTAACGCCTCAATGAGGTTGATTTCTAATGCGGTGGAGGCCACCTCTCGAGCTGCAGATATGGGCATTGCTATTAGGCGTCATGCCTGGCTTCGTCTTTGTGGGTTTGCAGAAAACTTCAAGGCATCATTTACTAATGCCCCTTTCGATGGGTCAACAATATTTGGTCCCTCAGTCAAAGAAACCTTAACCCAAAAAGAGCAGGAGGGAAAGACTCTGTCCGTAGTTGGGATTGAAAAGTTATTTAAAATGAATGATGACAGTTTTAATACATCTTGTACTTACTGATACTGCTGACTGCAGTTCTGTGTTGGTGCCTAATAATAATAATAATAAAAGTCTAATTATCTGCTGTTTTGGTGCTTTGTAAAAGCAAAGTCTGGTTAGTGCACTTAAACTTTGCAGACTATAACCTTCTCAGCAGTATATTATTAACTTTCTTGTGCAGAACTACTAAAATAACTTGTCTATATAACAGACGACATGTACAATACTGTGCAGTTTACAACATTTACTGTTTCAGATTTACTTCTCATACAGCATGAAGGGTTTCCATGCTGAGATCTAACGAGAAATCAGATCTAACAGCACACTTTTACTGTCCTTATGTACACTTTTTTCTTCTTCAATTTGGATTCTGTCCATGATAACAGTTTGTTTAATTCCTTTGGAATTTGCAGTCTGTTACTTTGATATCCAATGATGTCATACAGTCTGTTCTTTTTCAAGGTAAATTTACTGTGAATGTGTCCATATGAAAGCAGCTTTCCCATACTCCCTGCACCTGTCTCTTAGGAAATTTCTTATCTGTAATTTCTTGAAGCTTGTACCAGACTGTTATTCACAACTGAATGCCTCTTTTAAGGAGTTATCCTTATCAGCCTTTTTCTCAAGCTGTAACATACCCTCATATTACATTTACAGATGAATGCTGTTTTTCATTTATTTGATTTTTAGCTGAGAACAGTTTAACCCTTTAATGTATGTATGCTAGCAAACAGAAATATGTGCATCTGACTATATTATTCTACATATATTCTAGCAGACAGAAGTGTAAGCATTTAACTAGCAAACAGGTGTACATAGACTATTATTTTTACTATATATATAAATATATATATATATATGTATTTTTTTTTAAACAAACGTATATATGTCTAAATATGCATCTAACAGGGATCAAGTTTTCTACTCCCCAACGATCCTTTTCCAAGAATCAGAGGGGTAATAAGAAACGGGTTCTGCAGGTCTCAGTCTTCCTTCCAAGATGCTTCTCAGGAATCCTCTTCTTCCGGCCAGGGTAGGAGGTTTGATAGCAGACACCGCCTCAGAGCCAGAGGAGGCCCAGAGAACCAGGGCTCCCGGGAACCCTTCTCGGAGAAGTCCCCTCAGCACTCCTGAAGCGCTGCCTGGCTGTCTTGCCCTGGAGACAGTCAGGGGTTGTCTCTCCCTATACTCACTAGCCTGGACATCTGTTACCTCAGATCAGTGGGTGCTAAACATCGTATGCAGGGGATACTTCATACCCTTTTTTTCAGCCATCTTCAACTCAAATGTCTCTCCCAGTAGTTTCACCCCACCAAAGGGAGTCAGCCTCTTTCAACGTTCAAGCTCTCCTTCAAAAAAGAGCCATCCAGGAGGTCCCAACAGAGCAATGAGGGTCCGTAACTTACTGTTGCTTCTTTTTGGTGCCCAAGAAAACTGGAGACCTACATTCCATTCTGGACTGCAGTGTTCTAAATTTGTCAGTGAAGAAGTTGAAATTCTGGATGGTCACTGTTCAATCCATTCTGCTGCTTCTGCACAGGGACAATTGGATGTGCTCAGTGGATCTCAAGGATGCATACTATCACATAAAAATCGACAGACACTCCAGGAAATACCTGTGCTTCTGGCTGGGGGCTAATCACTATCAGTTCAGAGCCCTGCCCTTTGGACTCACCTCAGCCCCCTGGGTGTTTAGCAAATGTATGGCAGCGGTAGCAGCCCATGTCTGGCTGCAAGGTTTCCAAGTCTTTCTTTACCTGGACGATTAGCTCCTCATGGCACCCACAAGGTATCAACTCACTCTGGCCATGGATTATACACTCAGTCTCTTTCAGGACCTAGGCATCACAGTCAACCTGCCCAAATTTCATCTTCTCCCATGCCAGAGCCTGGAATTTATCCGGGTCCTTCTGGACAAGGTGTCAGAGACTACAGCACTTACCCTGCACCATGTTGACATGATTTGGGAACAGGTCTGCCTTCTCCTGGATCTGGAGCTTCCCTCTGTACATTTAATCTCGCAAGCCCTCTGCTCAATGGTGGCTGAAATTCAGTTAGTCCCTCTTGCCAGATATCACATGAGTTCTACAGTGGACCCTTGACATGCAGTGGTCAGCCCACCTTCATCCCATGTCCATGATATTCAGGATTTCTCAGGTCTGCACACGTCACCTTGCTTGGTGGCTCCAAGCCCAAGACCACCTTGTAGGCAGACCCTTTTGTCTTCCCCAAACACAACCACAGTGACCACGGACACTGTCCAAGGCACATGGTCACCTTTAAGGACCAAATTGCACATCAGTGTCCTGGAGATGAGAGCAGTCCTCCTAACTTTGCAAGTCTTCCAAGACTTGTCTCCCTCTTGGGACTATTGCAATTCAGAGAGACAACATGGCAGTGGTCTAGTAGATCAACAGACAAGGAGGAACACATTCTTATCCCCTGTGCAAAAAGGCCATGAGAGTGTGGGAATGGGTGATGTCTTCCAGGTGCTTTCTTCTTGCAATGCATATTCTTGACAATTCTAACTTGTTAGCTGAAAAATTCAGCAGATCTGTCCTGAGTCCTAAGAAGTGGTCCCTGAATTTGTCAGTGGCACGTCAAGGGGGTCTCCCTTGCTGCAGTCTCTCTGCCTGTCTGATCAGTCACAAATGCAGGAATTACTCTGCCCTGATCCCTCCAATGGGCGAGTCACCCAGGGATGCCCTGATTCACAATTGGTCGTTGGGTCTTCTGTGCATCTATCCCCCAACTACCCCACATTCCCAAAGTCTTACAGAAAACTCGTCATCTGAAGATTCATCTCATCCTCATTTCCCCCTTCTGGCCTCATCAGGCATGGTTTTCCCTCCTTTGGTCTCATCTAAAATATCTGCTTTGGATATTAGATCCAGATACTGTCGAAACACTAAAAAACACTGAATAACACACACGGAGCACAGTGGAAAGCTGCAATAATGTTTAAAGCATTTTACATTAAATGTTATTGCAGCTTTCCGCTGTGCTCCGTGTGTTATTCAGTATATTAGATCCAGACCCAGATCTCATTTCCCATCTGTGGAGACTTCCTTTTCCCAACATCCAGTCTCTTCAGCTGACTGCTTGTTACCTCCAGTTCTGATGATTATAGCCCAGTCCAGGCTTCTTTCCCCATTTAACGAGATTATTTTGGCTTTTCAAAAGCCTTCTGCTAAGAAAGATGTATTCCAGTAAATGGAAGAGGTTCACTATTTGTGCTCAGCAATGTAACTTAAATCCTTTTCCAGCTTCTATTTCTGACATTTTGTTGTTCCTGGCCTCTCTTCTTCAACAGGGGACTAGTTTCTCTACAATCAAACTTCTATTGGCTGCTATATCCAACTTCCATTTAAACAAAAGTCCCACTTTCTCTTCTAGGCTGTGCAGGGCCTTCCTCAAAGAGATCTTTTTGCTCAGACCTTCTATCAAAGATCATTCCCCTCCTTGGGACCACACTCTGGTGCTGCAGTCCTTGACACAACAGTCTTTTGAGCCTGTGGCTACCTGTGATCTCATGTTCCTATCTTGGAAGACTGCCTTTTTTGTTGGCCATTACCCTTGGCCAAGAGGGTGTCCGAATTGCAGGCTCTTTGCATTAAGTCCCTCTTCATGATTTTTCATAAGGATAAGGGTGTCTCTCAGGACCAGTCCTTCTTTCATTCCGATGTAGCATCAGAAACTAATCTTAACCAGTTGATTCAACTTACTGACTTTTCCCAATTTTTCAAATAAAGGGGAATATAAGCTGCATTGTCTGTATGTACATAGGCAATTACATTTTTACTTGAAGGGAACAGAACATTTTCGAAAATCTGATCAGCTGTTTGAGGCCTTTTCCCAGGCTGAGAAAGGTCAGGCAATTTCCAAGGTTTATATTTCTCATTGGATGTTAGCTGTATTGCTTATATTTATGAGAGCAATCACGTGGCGCTATTTAGGCCAGTTAAAGCTCACTCCACCAGGTCGCTTCGGCATCCTTGGTAAGACTTTCCTTAAACGATGATTGTGCTGCTGCCACTTGGTCTAATTCCCATACCTTTGTGACACATTAAAAGCTGGACTTGGTGTCTAGGGGCAGGGCTTTCTTTGGTTCTTCTGTTATCTGGCATGCCCTTCCTTGAGGCCTCCCAGAGTTGTTAGTAGCTGGGGACTCTGACCCATCTGTGGTCAATAATGACATGGATAGCACCAGATAGAGAGTTATGTACTTACCATAACTTGGAATCTGGGATATCTGGTGTCATTATTCATCATATTTCCACCCTCCTTCCCCCTCCTCCTGTTGTGTGAGGAATTATGGAGGAATGTTTCCTTGGTATCCCTTTCCATTTTGTAGGCAGTCTTCACTGTCCTCCTTTTCTATCCCGCAAACTCGATCTGAGGGTTGTGGGTAGCAAGGGATCTTGGGAAGGGGAGGAGCTTGTGTTCAGGAGCTGTCTTTTAGTGCAGGCTTGAATCCAAGATTGGATCCTGCACCCATCCACGATGAATGACACTGGATAGCCCAGATTCCAAGTTATGGTAAGTACATAACTCTTTTTACTGATGTTCAAGTCTTATTTTAAAAAAATGCATTCTGTCTCTTTGTGGAGTATATTCTAGACGTCCACTACACTTTGATATCTTTTCCATCAAAACTGCATATCAGTGGGGAAGAGCCCAGGCACCCTTAGTGGAGTCCTAAATCTACCTCAGATGTATTTGACTTAAAGCCAAGAATGTGGACACAAATCTTGACTTACTCCACAGCAGGAGTGCTTGTAGGATCTGACCATGAAGAATGGGAGTGAGCAGCCTCTGCCAGCTTGCCCATTCAGGAGAGAATCTGACTTTCCACAAGGGCAACAGCTAACAGGCATACTAGATGTTACCCAGTGAAGTATGAATCAGCTGAGCTTATGTTTTTATAGTATATTTAATGCTTGGAAGCCAAGAAGAACATGATATGCAGAAACATGCTTCCCCTTGAGACAGTGATAGTGCACTCAGAAGAGCTGCCAATGAGGGATCTCTCATAGGGAAAGGGTAGGCCACTCCCCAGGAAAAATAAGTCAGCTTGCTGTATACCACCTGACACTCTAAGAGGAATGGGTTCCAAAGGCAAGAGATTAGCCCACCCCCAGGACCAACAAGCCTCTCCCACGGGGAAAGTTGGGCCAGTTGAAGTTCCCAAGGAGGAATGAATGGAGTAGTGGACTCCTTTTTCAACTAGGAATGCCTAGTTCCCTTCCTGCTGGATAGAATGGGCTGATCTGGTGAAGGTAGAAGAGTCCTTGTGTGAGGTCCTAGGATGGGAGCAAAACAAAAACGTAGAGAAAATGCTTGCTCTGAAAACACAGGGAGTAAATTGCACATAATTATGGTCCAGGGACTCCAAGTGTATATGTTACCTACCAGAAAATGTTCTGTCTTGTTAAATCTTCCACCTCCCATACTGCTAATGAAACCAGGTCACTAATCCATGCCTGGGTACAAAATTCTTATGCGGCTGGAAACAGCATCTCTCTGTACATTTAAAATTTAGAAACCTGCTTGAACTCTGACACCTGGCTATTGTCAGGAGACAGGTATATGAACTTTCAGTGGCCATTACAGTAGTATTAATTTTACTTTTTTTTGTAATAGGTGTAGTACATTGATCAAAACTGACAATTTGCAGGTACTGCCCAGGTGAAACAATTCACAAAGAAGAAGAAAGTTGTGTGACAATTTGGGGTATTGACAGCTATGCCAGGAGACATAAGGCAGTGGATGTGTAACATATGCCAGCACAGCTAGCTGGAATTTAGTAAAGAATTGCATGCTATTTGAATATCAAACTTTGCACAGATGCTTGTGTTGAAAGTGTATTTGTAAAGTTGCTTGTGTTAAGAATGTATCAACAGTGTGTCTTGCTGGAGAGAGGAAGAAGTACACACGTATTATAGTAACTGTTGAAATGTATACATTGTAACAGTGGATACTGGAAGAGAAGAGGTTAATCTCAAGCCAACTGATTTTGAAAAATAGTTTGAAATTAAATTAACTTGCTTACACCATAAAGATTGTATTTTATAGTTCTCGAAGCAGCCAGAGGCAAAAAGCCTGTACAAGGAGGCTTTCTGTATTGTCTCTGGGGTGAACTTATTGCTGCTCTGAAAGGGTGGTGGTTTGAAATTGTTTTATTACTTCCAGAAGTTGCAACAGATCTTAGCAATCTCTATATGTGTGTATTATTGACACGTATCTGCTAAATCCTGGCAGCTTCTAGCCAAGGGGGTTAGCATGGGAACCAGAAGTCAAATGACTAGATGTATGTGATGTCATTCTATAATCCATCACTAAAAATGATGTTTTAATACTAGGTGAGACTGAGGTCTCAGAGTACTCTGTTCTTGGAACCTGACAAGGAAGGACCCCTCACCTACTTCATCTTGCCTTACTCTTGTAAGTAACCAGGGAATAGTAATTGTTTAGATCAGTCAAGAAAATATAGTGAGATTAGTTAAGGTACTGTTTTTCTGTATCTGTATGAATCTGTTCATCTGTGTTATTTTAATATTTCCTGTGAATGAAACTCTTGTGTTTATTGTAAGTAGTCCATATTTTCAAGTTCTTTTATTTATTATTATTAAATATATTTATTTTTTTTATTGTGGCTGATCTTTTAGAGAATATTTAACCTTTGAGAGTGCTCATCTATTAGGTGACTCTGTTGTCACTCCTGAAAGCCTTACTGCATTGGTCAAGCACTATTATCTGTACTAATATTAATTTCACTCCATATAATTCGGTATCATTATAAGAGCCTTAGAGTAGCTGGCTTTGGAGTGTTTGGTGGCAGTGTAACTACCTTATAGTCTGGGCAGATGGGGGCATAGCTAGTAAATCTGTGCCAGCCTTTTCCAAGCATGCGTGTGTGTGTTGTGTGTGTGTATATGTGTGCATGCATGCGAAAGTCAAATCTCAGTGTGTGTGAGTATCAGCTGCTTGGAGCAGGGAAATGAATCACTGGTTTCACAGCGAGAGTGGTGGAGGACTTGGCTTGGACACTTGGCTGAGGACTCTGCTCTGTAGCTGTGCCAGTGTGTGGTCTTATTGTGGATCTGCAGAGAGAGAGAGGGAAAACCATCCTTCGGACTGTGTGTGTTCCCTGTGTGCTCTTATGGGAAATTATGCTTGATGCAGAGAGCTGAATCTTGAAATACTGGCTGTATCCATTTTTTGTTCCAAGTGAACATTCCTCTCCAGTGTCAGTGGTGAGGATTCAGGCTCCTTGATTACTGGCCCAAAGTGGGGACATCACAAGTTGAACAGAGAGAATGTAAGCTGTACATATGAAAAACAGAAAGTGCAACTATAGAATAGCAATTAATAGATGTTGCATCAGTTATGAGAAAAATGCACATTTTACAATTTTGCATGATTTTATTTGACAATGTACACCATGGTGGAAATGTGTGGTAATGACCACCAGGGCAGGAGAGGGCAGGGTGGTGGTCTTAAGAGGTGTTGGTAGTTGAGAGAGAGTAAAACTAGAGGCCCTAACATCATGTGATCTGCTGTGTGACAAGTACAGTTTGATTTGGTGTGGAGGAATTTTTAAGTTCAGCTGTGAAGGTAGGGAAACAGGATTTGTAGTTCCTTTAGGTGGGGTGGTGGATGGATTCCCAAATTTTAATAACAAGGCTGGAGAAAGAGTGATTGGTGCTTTGTAGCCTGGTTTGTAGGGGTATGCTTAGGAGAAGCATGTGAGGTTGCAGTTTGTTGTGCTTAGTGCAACGTTTGGTAGCTAGTAGTGAGAATGAACTGGGTTGGAGGAGTCTGAAGATGAACAAGCATAGCAGCAGATCTGCTGTGTGCTACACAAGCAGACATTTGGTTTGTTTTGAGAGTGAAGCTGCTGGGCTTATGGGAGAGTGAGTTAGTGATGCCACAACAGGTTTTGTTTTTGATAGTCTATAATGTGGAGGAGTTTTTCATAAAGTAGTATATATTCAAGTTGGGTCAGAAAAACTCTTGCCTTTTGAATGGGTTAGATAGGTAGGGTTAGGTTTTGCTAGCCCAGAAGGGGAATGAGTTAACTTTTGTCCTTTATTTTCTCAATATGGCATTTATTTATCACTTGTTAACTGGGTTGGTCCAACTGGGCCAAGTGGCCCATTTTCACTGGAGACCCGTGGAGAAAAGCTCCAGTTACAAATTTACAGTAAGTTTTATATTAACATTCAGAGATAGCAGAGCAAGTTACAATAGAAGCATAGAATAAAAAGCTTGAGGCAAGTACATGGCAATAACCAAGTAGCATACCAGTATCACAACTGAACAGAGATGAGTAAAAATTGATATGTACATTAAAAGAAACGTAGATGAAAAATTTTGAGGGCTGGATTAGTCAGGTGAACATGTAGTAAGTTAGAATCGAAAAAGGGATTGAATTATTATACTGTACTGGTATATGGGGGGTTAATTTGGGTCATAACATGGGTATGTCTTTATTACGTGGGAGAAGTTTGGTTTCATTTTTAAAGTGTAATGGGTGGGCAGTGGACTAAGTGTAAAGGAAGTTTGTTCCAAGCTTGTGCTACTGAGCATTTATATAGAAGTTTGCCCACATTTTTCTTTGGTTGGTAGACATCTAGAAGCTGCTGGTTAGAGGTACGGAGGGTCCAAGAGGGTGAATAGGTGGATACCAGGGAGAGGAGAGAGATGGACAGGAAGATGGTTTATATAGTATAGAGTGTGATATTTGTGATAGTGATAGGAGATATTGGGGGAGCTCAAACCATTGAAGAGAGTTTAGTGCAAGGCAGTGCTGAGAGTTGTAAGGAAAGCTCATAATGAATCTGGCTACTTTGTGGTATGTTTGTTCAAGTTTGTGGCCTGAATGTTTGTTAGAACTGGGGTATGGAATGTTAGTGACTGGTCTATCTGCAAACTATGATATTTGAATGAGTTGGTTGTTTCTACTGGTTTGCCACAAAGGATAGTGATATTGAGTGACCTTGGTGATTTTAGCACTTCATTTTTGGAGCTCATAGTTCATGCTTTATTTTGTTGAAGCTGTGGCCTGTTTACTTAGAAGTAAGGTTCACTCGGGCATCCACTGAGTTTTTTCACTTGAATTGCCTTCTTTTGTTGGCTGGCTTGCTTATTTATGTGTATAGTATTGATTTGATCTTTTTTGCATTTCCTACTACCAGTTTGAGCATAAGGCTGGTATTGGCTGATGTTATTTTGTGACTTTCTTTTTCAGTAATGGGAATCAGACTGCAACATTCATTAGACTAAAACTGTAGTGTTTTGTTAGCAGATTGCCATATCTAAGATATACAGGAATGCAGTTTTCCCAATCCTCATCACACTAAATAATTGGACTCTAACTGAAGAGTTCTAGTAACATAAAAATAAGTTCTTTGTAGAGCTTAAGTGCAGTTTTGATGACAAAAGGTGCATTGATGTACCACTAGTCAAGTAAAGGCACCTCTTCATTTCAATTGGGTGTCCAGGCCAGTTAACTTTGTAATACTGCTAGGTACCCAGACCATTAAGTACGTCACATTTTATACTAATAAAAATAAAATGAAAAATTCTTCTGCACTTTACTTTCCATCTCAATCTACATTACAGTGACACTAAGCATCCTTTGCAATACACAACTGTTATTCCGTGTAAAATCTTCTCTGCCCCCATTACTGTTTCCCAAACTCTACTCTCTTTGCAGCAACCCTTATGCTGCCTGTTTGCCGAATATCTTTCATTACCTGCTGATATTGGTGGGTATATGCCAAACTCATAAGCAGTGTTTAATTACATAAAGACAAAGTCTTAATTGCACTGTTCCTCAGTATTCTTAATGAAAACTAGTAGTGTCGCTATTTTTAATAGTGCTGCAAAATTTTCAGAAGTTTTTAAAATCCAAAATAAATGATTTTTTTTATTCACACTCCCAATCTTCAGTCTGTAAAGTTGCATTGTTATTCTCCTTTTACTATTAGCAGTGCACTACTGCAGCTGATTTTGATCTGTATCTTTAGAGCACTAGATGCATGTAATATATCTTCATTTACGAGTGCTAACATCTTGTTTTCCATCACAGCAAGTGACTGTTCACCCTTGACATTGTGGAATAAATCATTTGGAATGCATGTACAATTACCGTCTTCATTTCCACACACTGCTACTTTATGCTTCATTATTTTGTTAACCACACATCTTTAACTACTAATTTTCCAGTCAGCATTTAACACTAGTGGATGCTTGTTTCATAAAACATCATAATATGTTCAGCAGTGGTTAGATTTGCTTTTATTGTCTCAAATTATAGTTCCGTTTGCTGAGCTCATGTGCCGTGGTCCTAATTTAAAAGAAATGCTGTAATATTGTTATTGGATTACTTTTCAGTATTCCTACTAGAAAACCGACATTTTAGCCCATTTAATTTATATTTAAAACTGCTTTATGCATTCCTAAGCAAATACAAAATTAAAGTTTTCAGTCAAAAATGAAAGTTTCTGGTGTGTCAGAATGTGAATAAAACTCATTGTGAGTGTTGTGTATCTGACTGTTAGGAAATCCCAGAATGTAAGTTGCAAGTGGTTCTGATCTGTGAGCTGTATAAAATTCTGTTGTTGATAAGTGCATGTCTAAGAACAAATTCACTTATAATTGGTACAGTAAATCATTCTGTAATGGGTGATAGGTGGATAGTGGCTGTGAGCTAAAATGATCAACTGTAGTAGCTTTCTGCTAATAAATGAGGCAGATAAAGCACAAATGTGATTTATCAAAGTTTATTCATTCTCCAGTACTTGCTTATTCTTACTCGGGTCACAGAAGAGTCTGAATACTTCCCAGCATGCAGTGCACATAAAGCATAGAACTAGTACTGTACAGGATGCTGCTGCTGTAGGGACATAAAAGCCCACTTGCTCACACATATAGAGGCATTTTGAAGGGCCTCCAATTCATTTGTTGAATAGCTTTTGGATATGGGAAGAAAACATGTAAAAAAAAATACTGTGTGGTTACTATAAAACTAATTGTGATCACTTCTTGCAATGCTTGTATTTGACAGCATTGGATACTTGATTCAACATAACCAGAAAGACAGTTCTTGATGACCTTTTTAGTGAATATGTGCCCTTTTTGTTAAAATAAAAAATAAATTGACAATACTATATTTTTGCCCTTGTTTATTTTTTCAGTTGTTGTTTAACTTTGGGGAAACGCATTAGATACACATGCCATGTAGTTAACAAAATTCCAGATTTCCACAGTGTGACGTTTATTAAAATATTAGATTTTTTCAGGACAGACTACAGTAATACATTGCTTAAATAAATGTTTACTATTGTACAGATTTTGTTTCATACTAGACTAGGGTGTTATAAGTGCAATTCCATACCCGCAACAAAATTGAAAAGTTAGAAATTATTCCTTAATCCTAAAATGTTTGGCATTTTTATTTTGTTTTATGTATGTATGTAGTTATAGATCACTGTATTAAGCCTGTCGCATGAAAAAAGGTTAGGTAGTAGCCTTAAATAGTCAAAAATCAAACCTAGTTATGCACATGGCTAAGAAACAAAGAACACTGAGGTATTAATTCCTATCAGAAAAATATTAAGTTGCATTCAATATAGTATAGATGCACAAAAATACAGCCTGATACAGTTTTCACAAAGTCAATCCCTCGAATGGTAGACTTCTGTATAATTGTTTTGGATGAGTTATGATTATATCATCTTGCCATTCCAAGTCATGAATGGCTGTCTTAACATTGCACTGTTTTTGCAGATTGTGTCACTGACTGCAAGTTATGATTTCTGCAATAAATATGCTTTAGCTTTCTTGACTCAAAGCAACTGTATCCTTTTCAGTTCCAGAGTGTAATGCAAAAAATTAAACAAAATGCATTCACTGTGTATAGACAAAACAATATTATTGAAGTTGCTTCAGAAAAAAGTCACTTTTCATTGTCTACCAAATGTTTGCAAAATAAACAAATGAAAACAAAAACCAAGTATACACCATCTCCTTTTTATTACTTTTAACTCCACACGTCTCATTACTTCATGATGCTTTTATCCCCCTTCCCTTCAGTGTACAAATGATCACAGTCTACAGTTTGACCACTCAATAAATAGACTTTTCTGAAACCCCCTGGCTATGTTAATATTAACTCTTCACGTGAAGTCTTTGAGTAAAGAGATCACAGGTGACAGAAGGCCTGTTAATTTCAGTCTCAGTACAACTGGCTGAGAGTTTTGCACATGCTTCAGAGGGGAAAGGAAACAAGAGGTGCTGTAATTCCTCAAGTGCCCTTTTACACTTGAGAGAAAAGAATGCAGGTGAAATATAAAACTAAATCAAATTCTTCCTTGAAAAAGTGTGTAAAGGGAGGAGTAGTGAAGATGTAATGAATGCACCAGGATTTGCAATTTCCAAAAAAAAAAAAAAAAAACACTTCCTAGAAAGCAAGAATTAAATGCATTCTGTTTCTGTTAATGCCTTGGTTAAAATCCTCAGCGTTCTTTAATGTTAATTTGATTTACATAATTATTTTTCAGTTTATCTGCTCCTAATAGAAAATGAAGTATTTTTCGTTTTGTGTCATCAACTCTTATTTAAAACACAAACCTAAGTCAGAATGCAACAAATACAGTCATACTTTGTGCAGAAAAAAATTGAAATAAAGGACTGAGTTGAAATGTGGAGGTGTGTCTGTGACAATGATGGTCTTTCAAACTGCAGTGCAAGGCAGGCAACCATTCTTGAAGCTATTACATGCCATCCAGACTGAAAAGTGTAATGCTTAGTATGGTTGTAGAAAGCAAAAAACTATTTTCAAAACCTCCAGACTCTTCCCTTGTTGTGTCTTTGTCTTGCCTTACACTACAAACAAAAAGGTCAAAGACTAATATAAACATTATAGTAACCTGCTGGGACTGTCAGCTATGATTTTTGAGAAAAGGAGATTTTGACAAGAGGGCAATACCCTGCAGGACTTACTTTGACAGCTCTCATATGTCCTACTGGAGCTGATACGTTGAAGCAACCTCTTGTCTCCCTAGCAATGTTGTATTTACCATTTTACTGTGGAGAGACACTTTGGTGCAGTGATAAAGAAGTCCCTGTGCAAAGATATTTCTTTGTTGCCGACTGTGAATGTGCTTTGAGAAGGAAAACTGCTGACAGCAGGTGGCGCATGGATTTTTGTCAAAATGCCTAGTGCAAATTGCCTTTGACAAGCTAAGTCCACAGGCTTTTCTCTAGTTAGGGAGTAATCATTTCTTGGCTGGTTACTGGTTACTATCATCTGCTTATTTGATAATAGAACCTGGCATTGTGTTTTTTCTCATACTGGACTCTGTGGTTTGACATCTAGTTTTAGTTGTGTTAATCAAGTGATTTTTTTATGAAAATACAGAAAATATTTGTAGAAAAGCCTTTTAAGAGTATGTCAGCAAAGCTATGATTTGAATGTCAGGGTTTATACATGCTTACCTCAATGTTTTCTGTCTTGGTGTCTGTCCACTAATGACGTAGATATGCACTAAGACCTGTAAGCAAATCATAATATCTTGGGGTTGTAATTAAATGGTCTTTTCCACTTTATTGGGGTGTTTCAGGCCTCCGTGAATGCTACACATTGTAACTTTTATGCTTTGACTCTGCTGTAATAACCATAGTAGGTCAAAGAAGCAATTTCAAATACTTCAGAACAAGTCATCCATGTTAACCGTCAGGATGTTTTCTTTTCAAAGTGGAACTTGTTTGTATCATTTGTTTATATGTTAATATTGCTTTATTATTAACTTATACATTTTACTGTAGGAGGGTGACTCTGAAGGGATAGTATGCAACAAGAAATTAAAGTCCTATCTGTTATCAGCAGGGCCTCATTCTGCATATGTACACAGGTTAAATTTCTATGGTGAATTCAGGAAATGAAAATATTGTCTGTCTAAAGACGTTTCGGTCACACTACATGTAGCAGAGAAGTTGCCTTTTTTTTTTTTTTTTTGAAAATCAACATTGCAAATAATATATTGTAGGAGGAGGATAAGTGATGCCATACATGTAAATTACATATGTGTTTCTACTCTGATTGCTTTACATTATCATCTGTGACTTGCTGATGTTAGGTTTCTTTCCATGACTTCACTCTAGTGGTGTCGCAAGTTAAGTAAAAAAAGAAAAAAAAAAAAAGCTGTAAAATCAACATGTGAAACATAACCAGAAATGAAGTGTTAATGGGGAAAAATACTTTTAAAATACATTAAATCAGTCACTGGTGAACTGTTGGTGGCAGCTCAAGAAATAGTATGGTTTGGGTTCTGTTCCCACCCCAGGTGCCTGAATTAACTTTCCTATATTTACACTGAAATGATGTGTCCTTTAGATTAAGTTTTAAACCAAGGCTTCATCTACTTCAGTTGGTGGGAGCTCATATGGATGCAAAAGATCTCACGGCACTTATTGAAGAGAGTAGGGTAATTTCCTCCTGTGCCCTGGACAAATTCATACTCTTCAGTATGAATACCATCGCAGGTCTCTCTTGGGGAAAAAAAAATTGGTCTAGTGGGACTAACCCAGCCAACAGAGGGTAAATAAATAAATGTTAAAGCTGTGAAACTTCATTCTTTTAAGTTTGGATAGTGCTGGTATTCTGGACTGTAAAGTAAATATATAACACATACTCAGTGTCTCAATATTATGAGTATCTTGTACTGTAGGAGGATTTTACTGGTTATCTGAATTGTCATGAATCTACTGAAGTACTAATCCATACTCCACAGATTACAAGATGCTAATATACTTTACTAATCTGGGATCCAGTGCAACACTTTTACGAATAACTTTTTTTTTGTTTATTATCTTCTATGTGTTTTCTCTTATTCTGTGCCTTCTGCTCTTGTTTATTTGTAAATTGATTGATTGGGTGGCGGTTGTTAGAGTGGATAGAAAATGAGCCCACTCACTTTAAAGTGACATTTCTGTATTAAAATGTAGAAAAATGTTTGATTGAGACTGTGGTTTGGTATGGATAGTGTTATGTTATGCTGTTGATTTCCAGGTGATGGGTGGAAGTTAGTGTTTCATGGTTTTATTTTTATTTGTTTGTTTGTTTTTTGGTAGCCTGTAATACACCAGCTGTTACGGTTGAGCTTCTTTTTTAAACTTTGTTGACTGGGCAAAGCAACTAAGCCAATGGTGTCTTTTCAGGGGCTACCCAAGGTGGTATTCATACTGACTAGGGCTAATCCGACTACACCAGTGGTTTCTCTTCAGGGGATACCAGAGATGTATTCATATTGACTAGGGAAATTTGGCCAGGGCACATGGAATTTCCTCCATGGTTTTCAAAAAAGTACTGTGTGGTCTTATACATTCAACTGAAGTACCACAAACTCAGTCAGATGGTGCCTTGGTTTAAAATCTCTTCCAAAGAATGGATTGTACAAAGAATTGTGTATTTAAAGGTGGCAGTATTGGTTGATATATCTGCTTGGGAATAGTGGTGGGTCATTTAATTCATTAGTTCAGGTATAAGTTGTTGGACTGTGTGCTATAAGAGTAAAATAAGTGTGTATGTGTGTGTGTTTCTGTATGTGGTATTCATTAGAAAGTGGTGGGTGTGTAGATCATTGAGAAGAATATATTGGAACATTCTGCACATATTGATGCTGGTTACTGTTGTTGGATAATAGTCAGTAGCTATCTTTTGTTCAGATGTGCTGGTATTCGCCACAGGGGCATCCTACCATAGTCACCACTGTCTCTCACTTGCTGAACTGGACTGGCTTGAACTCCCTCACCTCCTTCAATGGTATCAACTCTCACTCACCCACAAACTAGTAAACCATCCACTAAATGCCCCATCCCTCCAGAATCTACTCCAACCCTATCGCACCACCAGACCACTAAGATCCAGCAACAAAAATCACTTGCAGATCACTAAAGCCAATAACTCTGCTGGTGAAGCACTATTCTCTTGCTCCATAGCCAAATTATGGAACTCCCTCCCACCCACAATTACCTCCATACCATCATGCATCCACTTCAAAACTTTACTAAAAGCGCACCTAAAAACATGCTGGCTATGCCCTTGCAACTCCCACTCTAATATCACCCACCCCATCCAACACTAACTTTCTTTCCACCCCACTAACTACCTTGATTATAGCAAGCTCGGATGCTCATAAGCCTAGTACTTATTATACAGCAGGAACTTCTTATTGTAACAATTGTTAATGCCTGTTATGTACTTTGCAGATAAAGATTCTAGCTGTCTACTGATGTACTATTTTCTTCATCTGTAACTGTTTGTAATTAATCAATTTGTTAATCGCTATGTAAATCCAATGTAACTACTGTCTGTTTATTTTAACTGTGGAGCTTTTCTCCCCAGGGCCTCTGCTGAAAATGGACCTACGTCCAGTCGGACACTCCCAGTCAACAAATGTAAATAAATAAATAACTATTGCTGTGTTTTGTTTGGGTGTGTTAATAAATGTTAAGTGTAGTATAACATGATTGCATCCTTGCAGCCATACCACCAAAATTCATTTGGTGATATGGTAAAATTGTTTGTGTTTCTGATGTGGCTGGTCTGGCAGTTTGGCCCAGATCTTTAAGACTGTGTGTGGGTCATCTGGTAGTTTGGCATGGAGGTTTAAGACTGTATGTGACTGGTCTGGCAGTTTGGCACAGAGGTTTATGACTGTTTCTGGTATACCTACACCCTGCAGCAGCCCTGCGTTTGATTTCCACAACCTACATTTGCATACTGTGTCACCATGAGCAAGTCACTTTATTAGGTAGGGCTCCTGGGCTGATCCTCAAATGGGTCCATGTGGATCAGTGCTCTTCCCGAGTTTACAATCAAATCTATACCCCCAGTGATGGTCAAGGAGGATAATAGTGTGCCTCAACTTCTGCAGAATCACACGAAGGTATCCTTGTGTGGAATGAAACATCTACTGGTGGTGTGGATCACTAGAGGGAGGTGACAAAAAAGTACCTTCCTCATGCCCAGGCTGGCTAGTCTTGTAGGCACCCTAGTATACAGTGTGACTAGGAATAGAGAGGCAGGTAAAGAGGTGGTGTGATGTGAGCCAGTGTTACTTGATACTAAAATACAGAAAAACAGGTTTTATAAGTACATTAAGAAGGCTAGAGGTTGTCAAAGTCAGTTATTGGTAGTGGTGGGCAGGGATTGTTACCTGAAGGTGCCCCATGTAAAACTTTACAGAATTTGCTGACATAGTCAGCAAGTATTTTGGAGTGAATATTCATAGAATCTCACCAAATGATGGAAATTTTTCAACCAGCTTTGAGAGAGAGATTGTTTGCATTTTAACATTATGCAGATTTCTCACTATCCCTAGCCAGATGAGATTGTATAAAGGATATTAAATCAGCCATTGCCTAAATCTAAATGTTGCATACAGATGTTATACTGTAGTGTCAGTGGTTTAGTAGCTAGGGCAGTTACCTCTGATGTCAGGAAGCTCAGAAGCCTGTGGATCCTGTTCTAATACCAGGTACTTGGATTAATGTTCCAGTACTGACACTGCACCGCAGAAGTCCTGTCTTTTGGATGTAGTGTTAACAGTGAGGTGCCTTCTGAACTGAGCTGGAGGTAGTTCAACTGGATGCAAAAATAACGGCGTTTATTGAAAAGTTTAAGAGGTTTTATTAAAAACAAGTTCAAAAATCACATTTTGTATTTCTTTTCTGACCTGTAATGTACATATTAACATATATGAGAATTTATTTCTTCACATATAGTTTTTCCTATTATTTTATTCTTTTAAGTAACAGTTCTTTATACCCAATCATATTCTTTTTCAAAAGATTAGAATAATATTTCTTCTTTGTCAGTCTTACTTGCTTTGCAAAAGGCCTGCAGCAATCTTTCTAAGACTTCTGCATATTGGTTAAAGCCTTTGCTTCGTCCATAGTGCCTTTTAAGCAGAATCTAGATAATGTTTGTATATACTAATGTAACTTACCATATCAAATCCAAAACAGGATGACATTAAGGTGTGTCTGCTTAGTGCCAGAAATCTTGGCAACAAAGCTTTCTTGCATTTGAAATACATTTTTGAAATGCATTCATATCTGTATAATTACTGACGCATGGTTCAAATGTTCAGAAAACACTCCTTCCATACCAGGGTTTGTACCTACTATGCCTTCAGACACGGTTGCAACTGTGGTGGTGTTTCCACATTTGTTAGGGACCACATCACCTCCAGAACGAGTACCAAAAACCCACAAAACACCTTATTGAACTCCAAATCAACTAAACAGGATCAGCTATCAGTCAGTAGCCTGTTTCAGGATATTCTGTTTCCCCTGAAAATCAAGTAAGGTATCTTTACTTGCTTATTGAAATCTCTGTTAACAAGCACTCCCATTATTTTGGGAAACTTTAACTGTTTCCTAGTAAACTCGAGTGCCTATACCTCCAGTGCAGGCTACGTCCAAAAGTTTTTAGGTTTAATAAACAAAAACTCCCTTGAAGAGATTAACAAACCCACTAGAGGCATAATATTCTTAATCTGTTCCTTAGGAATATGGCATCTCTATGTACTATTCCTCTGTCTCCTTTCCTAGTTATGTCACATCATAAACTAGTAACTTTCATCTTCAGAATATCAAAACCATCTGAAACCAGCATCCTGAAATTCACGGATTTCATATCTAAAAATATCTCATCAAATTCTAAAATGAAGTTTTAAAATTCACTTATAACAGCATAACCTCAGGCATTGCCATGCCATATAACCTCACAAAGGAGTTCTGTACCCACTAAGATAAATGTATAGAACTGGCAGTCCCAACCAGATCTAAATATAACTGGAAATTAAACAAAAAAAAAAATAAAACACCATAGTAGTCCACCAACATAAAGAATACAATAAAGAAAAAAACTCCTTACTGTATACAGTAGATCAAAACACCCTCATATATCACAGATATCAGAAATTTGACAAAAAATTGTAAAATAATATTAAGTCTACTAATGTAGGCCATTAACATGTACTAGCATCTGAAGCTGAAGACAATATCAAATCCTTCTTTAGCTACATTAAGAAACTGAGAAATAACACCCCACAGCTCAAGGTACACAGTGTTGATGGTATGACCACTGTCAACAGCCTGGGTTACCCTTTCAAAGAATTTAACCACATTCATTATTCAGGATCTGCCCTTGACAAAGCCAGCTTGGTACATACACACAGACAGAGAGGGTATGTAGAAGCTGCAAAGAAAGACCCCATCAAAAATCAAACTGGAGACCTTTTTGCCATGAGATGGTAATGCTCTTCTTAGTGCCAATATATTATCCCTTTCTGATCCATTGACATTGGCATCAACCCTTCTCCCCCCACCCCACCTTTTTTAATGTACTTTGGGTCAGAGTGCCAAATAAACAATGACCAAATCACCTAGAGCCAGTGTTTTACACCACTAACAGGCTAGCCCTGATGTGGTATCCATATTAATAGTTTTCCCTTACAAAAAATGGCGGTGACCATCAGCAAAACTTTTAGAATCTTTCTTTCATTAGCTATATTATACATTTTTATAATTTTGGAAAAGAATTTCACAAAGAAACTAGTCTTTAATTTGCCAAATGATCTTCTGAACCTTTTTGTATATACAGTGGTGCCATGCCATGACTGCACTTCAGCTTATATTAATATTTTTATGTAGGAGCACAAACATATGTAAACATACACTTTGAGTATGAATTGAAATTGTGATTTTTAAGTATTTTGATAAAAGCTTCAGCTCTTTTTGAGATGCATGATGGGATATTTGCATTCATCTGAGCTATGAGCAGCTCAAGCAGAATTCACCTTGGTTTAAAGTCTAATTCAAAGAACAACATCCGATGAGTGTAGCATTCCCATGTGCTGCATTGTGATGTCAGGACTGGAAAATGAATCCATTCATCTGGTGTGGAGGTGGAACCCACAGCCTTGTGATCTGCCCCCTGTAAAAGATAAATGTGTTACATGCTGTAACACTGATACTGCGCTATAATACCTGTTTGCAGCCTTAGATTAAATGCAGCAGTTAAAAATTTCATCAAGGACCACCTTACTATATATATACTTGTATGCCACTTGTATAAATCACGCACCCAATAACATTCAGAGATGATGTTCATCTTTGCTGTAAATATTGGCATTTGGTCCTTTGTTTGGGCCACTAGAACCACTCCACTTGGGGGACTTGTCTTCACATGCTTGTTTGCTTCTGTTTCTGGTGGACAATGTAACCTGACCTTGAGTAGCATCTTACCCTCACCAAGAATGATGCCACAATATGAAGACAAGATGATCAATTTCAACAATTGGCTTAAGTACTGGTGTCATTCAAAGGGGATCCAGTGCCTGTCAGCTTGGGATGATATGCTCGACAAGCCACGATGCTTCGCTAGGGACGGCTTGCACCTGTCACCCCTGGGCTTTCGGATATTGGCAAAGGCTCTTGCTACCCCCATAGTGCCTTTTTTAGGCAAGGCTCAAAAGACAAACCCACCTCCATAGGTATCACAAGGGATAAGAAACTAAGAGTAATGCTACTCACTGCCAGAAATCTAAACCTCAAGATGCACGCACTCAAAACTCTCCTTAGCATGGAGAACATCGATATCTGTGCAGTAACAAAAACCTGGTTCAGGGCTCCCGAGAGCACCCCAGCACTACCAGGTTATACCTCATACCATGCTTTTCGGCCCCAAAACTTGGACCGAACCACAAAAGGAGGGGGAGTATCGATATTCATCAAAGATACCCACACCTCCAGGTTGGTGGCAAAGCACCTAAGCATCAGAGACTATCCATGTGCAACTAACAGTGGGTAAAACTGCCTTCCAGTTTATAGCCTGCTACAGACCACCCTCCCAAACCCAGAAACCCCACTCGGCCTTCCTGAGAACACTGGAAAATATGAAGGTCTCTCCAAACACCATTATATTGGGCGACTTCAACTACCCAAATATAGACTGGGAGCATTACTCTAGCTCCAACACCCTAGCCCAAAGGTTCCTAGAATTTATAAACTCAAATGCTGTGGAACAACTTGTTACCACTCCCACAAGAGGGGAAAACATACTGGACCTGATCATCACCAACATGGGGACTCTGTGCTCCAGACCAGAAGTGTATCCCTCACTGGTAAGATCAGACCATAAACTAATCTCACTGGATATTCACATCCCGACCCCACCCCCTGCCCAGAAAACCACAGTGAAAAACTTCTCTAAAGCAAATTTCACACTCCTCAAAACTGAGGTGGAATCCTTCAAAACCCCCCGGGCCTGTGGAAAATACGGCCCAGACTGCAGAATCCTTTATAAACGCATTCTATGAACACCTTCAGGAATGCATGGATCATGCGATCCCAAATAAAACCAAGACCCAATCCTCTAAAGGCAGATGTCCTGTCTGGTGGACCCCAGCCATAAACAAACTATACAATAGAAGGAGGAAGCTAGTAAATGATAGAGCAAAATCCCAAAAAGGGAAGGCATCACTGATCAGTATTACCAAAAAACTACGGGCACACATAAAATTGTCTAAGGCCAGCTTCGAGAGAAAAATTGCACAGGACACTAAGGATAATCACAAGGCTTTCTTTAGTTATGTTAGGAACCTGGGTGGTAATTCCCAGATATGCTCAGAATTAGTCCAAAATGACAAAAAATACACCGAACCCACAGACATTGCCAACATCCTAGCTGACAAGTTCAGCGCAAACTTCTCCCTCCCCACCAAAAGGGCAAATATCTATCCCAGCAGAGTGCTGCCCCTGACATCTCAGATGCTCAGGTAAGAGCCGCCTCTCCAAAGCAAAAACACAGCATCAGTGGGACCAGATGGTGTCCCGGCTGCCCCTACATGAACTCCAAGAAGAGCTAAACCCAAACATAAAACTACTGTTCAATCTCAGCCTTACTACAGGATATGTGCCCAAAGAGTGGTGTACAGCAACAGTGGTCCCTCTCCATAAAGGTGGTGCCTCAACGGATCCTGGAAACTATCGCCCCATAAGCCTGACTAGCTTGGTCTGCAAAGCTATGGAAAGGATCATCATGGACCTCATAAATAAAGATATTGGGGACCTACAAACACTGGATCCTACCCAGCTCAGCTTTGTTAAGGGCAGATCCTGCCTCTTAAACCTGGTTGATTTCTTTGAAACAGTCACCAAGGCCATTGACGAGGGGAAGGTGGCCCACACAGCCTACCTGGACCTCGCAAAAGCCTTCGATACAGTACCCCACTTGGGCATTATAGATAAGCTCACCAGCTTAAATATAAACCCCTATGTCACTAGATGGATTGCAAACTGGCTCAAGGACAGAACCCACATGGTTAGAATTGCTGGAGCCATGTCAGACTCCAAACCAATTACAAGTGGTGTCCCACAAGGCTCAGTCCTGGGACCCCTCTTGTTCGGTATATATTTCTCGGAGGTACTGGCCAACACGGAAGGACTGTGGCTGACCAAGTTCGCAGATGACTGCAAACTGGGCGCCATAATCGACTCTCCAGTCAACACAAGCATCCTCCAAAAGGGCCTCATAGAAACAGACAACTGGTGCCAGAGCCATGGCCTCAAGCTAAATGTCAAAAAGTATATAGTCATCCCCTTTGGCAAAAACAAAGTGCCCACAAATTACCACATAGGTGGTAATCCATTAAGTACAGAAGAAGTAATTAGGGACCTGGGGACCCAAGTTGATAGCAATCTCTCATTTGACAACCATGTGGCCAAAGTGGTTAGAAAAACATTTTATATAGCCCACCTAATCATGAAGGGATTCACATCTAGATCAGGGGACGTCATCGTGCCTCTTTACTCATCCCTCATCAGGCCCATAATTGAGTACAATGCCCCTTTTGGGATGTACCTTACCAGACACCTGCAGCAACTGGAAAGACCCCAAAAGTACCTCACCAAGAGGATCAAAGGGCTCAAACAGATGCCATATGCTGCCTGGTTAAAGAAACTCCAGCTCTACTCAGTGGCATACTGCCTGTTCAGAGGCGATCTGCGCCTGACATATAAAGCCATGTCCAACCCGGAATTAATGGACATGCTGCACCTCAGAAAATCCAAATCCCATCGAGCTATGCGCTCGAGAGACTTGAACCTCAGCACTGAAATAAATAGGACATGCTGGAGGGACAGATTCATAACCCAGAGGCTCCCTTCACTCTGAAATAAAATCCCAGTCCAGGTTAGGCAGAGTCCCTCATTGACTCTCTTCAAGAGGAATCTTGATGAGTGGATGGGAGATCGTAGGTTTACCCCGGGTATCACTTCTGTGTCACTGTTAGACAGAGGCACAGTATACTAACCTCGAAAAAGGGCATAGCAAAATAAATTTAAAATGGGTGGCGAAAGCCAAACACATTCTGGCTAGGCTTATAAATGCCCTAGGGCAGATAGCCTAGTATGAACCTATAAGTGATAGGTTTAACTGGTATGATTTAAAGCTTCATGGAATTGAAAAAAGTTATCAAGCAAGCCCTATTGTTTCCTCTCAGACATGAGTATTTTGTAAAGCAGACTCAGAATGAAGAACCTATTTGAGAAATGCTGGATTCATTCTTTTGTTTGACTCAAAGAATTCTGAAATATGGATTTTCACAACTGTAAATTTGAGTTTTATGGTAATTCTTATACTTATTTTACAGTATCTTGAGGTTAAGAATGATAACATAGAAAAAAGAATAATAATGTAGGTACTGTAGATACTGCAGGGATAAACTTCCCTGCATGTGTGATGTGGTTTGAACCCCCCTCCCAGAGAAAAGCTCTTCAAAACATTTTGGAATTGTAAAGTTATATTGTAAAAAATATTTGAAGACATGAAACAGTGAAAGTTGATTGACTAATGATGAGGAAATTAGGTAATGCAGTTAAAAACAAGGAATAACTGCTTTTATCACTGTCTCAAAGCATCTGAAGATCAAAGGCAAGAAAAAACAAACTGCTACTAAACCAGTACAGCTCATGATGCCAAACAGCAGGACTAAACACCTCCCAAACACACGTATGCTTGATCTGGAAGTCAAAGGCAAAAACAACAAGCTGCTACTAAGCCAACACAGTTCCTAACTCCAAGCAGCAGAACTAAACACCTCCAATAAGCACAGTCAGAGAGGTGAAACTCATCAAAGATAAACTCAGCCAGATAACCAAACTCACTGAAGCAGGTATTTTTAAATTCCAAAGGGATAAGCAAACAAGACGCCAGTAGTCTTTCGTTTATTGTGTGTTTGGGAGGCGTTTAGTCCTGCTGTTTGGCATCAGGAGCTGTGCTGGTTTAGTAACTGTCTCAAAGCATGGTACACATAATTGCAAGACTAGGATGTCTCCAGCTGTATAAAATCTGTAGCACAGATGCAGGGAATAAAATGTAGGATGAGTAGATTTGTAGGCAAACAAAGGTAGGTTACACAACGAACAGGCTGAAAAGGAACTTTCAGTGGTCATTATAGAAATGAGTCCTGACTCCAGAATTCACTCAGGTCGCATCTTAGTAACCTATGGGAGACAAAGTGTAATGAGTATTTGAATCCTTTCTGAAGGTTTGCCAGTTCTGTGATCTTTATTGTTAGGAATCAATTGTAACTTTTCAAAGTTTTTTTCAAGTGGCTTGTTAAAAAAAAACAAAATTACAAAATGCAGCACTGAATTCAGGTCTCATCAGTAAGGTATAAATTAATGCAGGGTCTGCATGGTGTGGAGTGTCTAAACATGCCCTTTAAGTTAGATGGGACTGTAGGATATCCTTTTCTAACTTTGGTATATACTCACTGGTCAAAGTTTAAATTGTCATGTACTGTTGTCCTTAGATCTTTAATGATTGTCTTTTTTATATAGAACATTTATTTTGCAATCATAATTCATGCTCTTTTTGCAAAGTATCATGATGCCTTATTTACTTACATAAATATTGATGTGATTACTGTTGCACAAGATATGTATTTTTGTAGAAAATTTTGAAGACCTTCGTTGTCTTTTTTGAAATAATTGGTATTGTCATCTATTTTGGTTGTCTGTAGCCCATGGCTCACTTTTATATGAGAGAAGAGTAGTCCAAAGTAAAGTGGCTGCAGAGTACTGCAGGACACCAGTGATAACTCTTTTTAAGCCAGTCAAGTTGTCCCCAATACTGACTTTACATAGTTACTGCTTGAATATTAAAATAGTGATGTTGTATTTAGGTGCAGTGCAAGTAGGATTTCACCAGGCAGAAACAGTTTTCTACATATGCTGGAATGTTTGATTACCCTACTCTACCTTATCGTGTTGCATATGGAATTTCCTAGATTGTTCACTTCACCATGTTGTTAGCAGAAGGAGTTTGACTCTGCTGGTAGCATCATGACCGTTATTGGTAAGCAATGTCGCAATTCTTATAAGTATTAACTACTGCTGCAGCCTTAGTCGTTATGAGCAACATCTTGTGTTAACATTGCGGGAAAATACATTTAATTGACTTTTACTGTCCTAGCTGACGCCGGAGGAATCATTATTGGTTTGTAAGAACACCTGAGGAAGGGAGATTTAACTTTGTCTTTGGGCATATCACTTGTGTTATGCAGAAATCATGGTGGGTTTATGAAGACAGTACCGCACTGGCACATCTATTTTTAAACTGCTTTCTCACTAGTATTTTAACAGGTATCAGTCACTGAAAGGGCTCTCATCTGATGCTGTCAGATTGAGCGGATGTGTTAGGCAGTCATGGCTACTGAAATTTTGTGCCACCACCTTTATTTTCAACTATGGTATTTAAAACCTTTCCAACATTAATTTCAGTTTGGTGGTGGTGTCACTTTAAATACAAGTCCATCAAAATCTAGGCTGTATCATTCATTTTCCCGCTATTATATTTTAGTTTGCAGACTCCTTTCCCATTACCTCTGTAGAAGAAAGTCAAATAAAATAACTGAAATGGATTATCTACCACTTACAAGAATTGGAATAATGACTTTTAAGAAAAATATCATTTTTTAGTATTTTTATGGAGAAACCTTAGCAGTCTTTGTTTAGGAACACACATTTTCACTTGATGTTTAGACATCAGCAGATATTGATCTAGTCATATTTCCTTGAAAAGTACCTAAACATTGCTAACATGCCAATGGGCTTAGTTTCATCTGTTTTTCAGCCTGAGGAGATGCGGTCTGAAAATTCATTGCCAGAAATGTTTGACCAGTGCCTGTTTTTCACATGATAAATGATGACATTTACACTGAAGATAATGTCATTCTTCTCCCTTGAGCATTTTGTGCTTTGTTTTAACAAGCCGTTCACATTATTAGCACTGCTTGTAGGAGTAGGTGTTTACTGTAGCTGTCCATGGCATGTGGAATGGAAGTTACCAGTGGCATTTTTTTCTAACTATATGAAGGTATGAGATCGGCAGAGCATATGACAAATGCATAGCAGATTTTGAAAAGATAATATATTGATGGTGTATGACATTGCTACTGCTTTTTGCTGAGAGTGTGCATTTGTCTGTACCCAAAATTATTCCCCTTTTCTTGTTTTTATTTCCTTTTCCTTATAACAAGTAGCAGATGATGATGAATATCCACATCAGTAGCATTTGCTTGCTGCTAAAACAGTAAATAAAAATGCAGTTGTTGTATCTTCAAAGAATGACATGGCTTGTGTGTCTTCCAAGCAAGCCTTTGCTATCCTTATGAATCCGTAAGTATTTTTATTTACTTACTTTACTTTTTGTCTCCCACAGCTCATCTTGAGTGAACCCCAGTGTCTGTCCTTGCCTGCTAGTATTAACCACACCTCCTGAACCAACTCCATTTAAGGCTTGGAATAGCATTGTACTGCTGCTGGGTTGTTTGCTGTCCCCACCCCTACGGGTTCCTGAACACCCTGTAGGTAAGGAGAACAACAGAAGGACTGTGCTGATATCAGTAAGCTACTTCACCGACCCATAGGAAGCAGCCTTGTTTCCCCAGCATTTGCCAGTGAAATCTAACCACTTTGTGTGTCCCATGCATGCAAACCTCCTTCAGTCCCCAGGACAGGCAGGTGTGTTTCCTCTTCTGTCATACCACAGATGCCTGAACCACAGTCAGGACTTTATTCCTCTAAACCACAGCAATAGATTGAGTTCATAAGCTTACAGTGTATCTACATTTACACCATACAGCCTTTGGGGAATGCAGATCCACCAAGATTCTCTAAATAATTTATCACTCCAGGCATCTAATTTGTTTTTAAACTATGAGGTGTAAACTTACCAGTGTTTAAGTTAGAAATTTTCTATTTTCCTGGTTCTGTTTAGTATTCCTTCAAAATTATAACAGTTTTTTCTTGCCCCTTGCATATTTACAGATGAAGTTAATCCCAAAAGATTTGAAGAAATTGGTCCATGAGGTGCTTTGAAAGCCATGCAAAATTTGTCCCTTAGTAATCTGTAGGATAACCTAAACAGATAAAGCTTCACTAATCTTGATATGATAACACATCAGACTAAGAATTCTCAGTGTAAATTTCCTTTGAATTACTTCTAGCATTCTTCTGTATTACTTTGATTATGCACAAAAGGTTGTAACCATTTGCATTGCCGATACTCCCTAATCCCGGATTCAGTATATGTAAATTCACATTTACACTTATTCGTTTTCAATATTCCAGGAATCACAATAATGAATTAAAAACTGGCAGCTTTAAAGTTATGTACATACTAGAATTCTATAACTTTTTTTTCCAAGTGTGTGTGCGTATATATATATATATATATATATATATATATATATATATATATATATATATACACATGCGCATGCGCGCACACACACACATATATATATATATACACACACACACACACACACATATATATATATATATATATATAGGTTCATAGGTTCATACTAGGCTATCTGCCCTAGGGCATTTATAAGCCTAGCCAGAGTGTGTGTGGCTTTCACCACCCCTTAGGATGAGAATACTATACCCATTAATTTGCTGTGCCTCTGTCCAGCAGTGATACAGAGATGATTCCCGGGGTAAACCTACGATCTCCCATCCACTCGTCAAGATTTCTCTTGAACAGAGTCAGTGAGGGGCTCTGCCTCACATGGACTGGGATTCTGTTCCATAGTGTAGGGAGTCTCTGGGTGATGAATCTGTCCCTCCAGCATGTCCTATTTATATCCGTGTTGAGGTTTAAGTCTCTTGCTCTCGTGGCTCTGCTGGATTTGGATTTTTTGAGGTGGAGCATGTCCATTAATTCCGTGTTGGACATGGCCTTGTATGTCAGGCACAGATCACCTCTGAGCAGACGGTATGCGACTGAATAGAGCTGGAGTTTCTTCAGTCGGGCATCGTATGACATATGTTTGAGCCCCTTTATCCTTTTGGTGAGGAACATTTGGGGTCTTTCCAACTGCTGCAGGTGTCGGGTAAGGTACATTCCGAATGGGGCATTGTACTCAATCATTGGTCTGATAAGTGAAGAGTACAGGGGTACAATGACCTCTCCTGATCTGGATGTGAATCCCTTCATGATCAGGTGGGCAATGTAGAATGTCTTCCTAAGCACTTTGGCAATGTGAGTGTCAAAAGAGAGGTTACTGTCAACTTGGGTCCCCAGGTCCCTGATAACTTCTTCCGTGTTTAATGGATTACCACCTATGTGGTAATTAGGGGTTACCTTGTTGTTCCCAAAGGGTATGACTATACATTTTTTGGCATTTAGCTTAAGGCCATGGCTCTGGCACCAGTTATCCATTTCTATGAGACCTTTCTGGAGGATGTCTGTGTCTGATGGAGTGTCAATTATGGTGCCCAGTTTGCAGTCATCTGCAAATTTTGTCAACCACAATCCCCCTATGTTTGCCTGCACTTCAGAAAAATAAATGCCGAACAAGAGGGGGCCCAGGACTGAGCCCTGTGGGACACCGCCGTGACCGGCTTAGAGTCTGACATGGCACCAGCAACTCTAACCCTGTGTGTTCTGTCCTTGAGCCAGTTTGCAACCCATCTTGTGACATATGGGTTTACATCTAAGCTGGTGAGCTTTTCTATGATGCCCGAGTGGGGTATTGTGTCGAACGCTTTGCTAGGTCAAGGTAGGCTGTGTGAACTGCCTTACCCTCATCAATGGCCTTAGTGACTGTTTGAAAAGTCGACCAAGTTCAAGAGGCAGGATCTGCCCTTGACAAAGCCAAATTGGGTAGGATCCAGTGTCTGTAGGTCCCCAATGTCTTTATTTATGAGTTCCATTATGATCCTCTCCATAGCTTTGCAGACAAGGCTCGTCAAGCTTATGGGGCGGTAATTTCCAGGGTCCGTAGAAGCACCGCCTTTGTGGAGTGGGACCACAGTTGCCGCACGCCATTCTTTGGCACGTATCCTGTAGTAAGGCTAAGATTAAACAGCAGCCTTATGTGTGGGTTTAGTTCCTCATTGAGTTCGTGTAGCACACATCCGGGGACACCGTCCGGTCCCATTGATGCTTTGTTTTTTGCTTTAGAGAGAGCAGCTATCACCTGGGCATCTGAGATGTTTGGGAGGCTAGACTCTGGTGGGATAGATATTTCTCCTTTTGGGGGGGAGGGAGGGGAGAAATTTGCACTGAACCTGTCTGCCAGTATGTTGGCAATGTCTGTGGGTTCAGTGATTTTTTTATCATTTTGGACCAATTCTGAGCATATCTGGGAGTTTCCACCCAGGTTTCTAACATAGCTAAAGAAGGCTTTATGATTGTCTTTTGTGTCATTAGCGATTTTTCTCTCAAAGTTGGCCTTGGATGATTTTATGAGTGATCGTAGTTTTTTGCTAGTATTGATCAGAGATGCCTTCCCATTTAAGGATTTTGCTCTGTCATGTAGTAGCTTTCTCCTCTTGTTGTAGAGTTTGTTTATGGCTGGAGTCCACCAGACCGGGCGCCTGCCTTTGGTGGAAAGGGTCTTGATTTTATTAGGGATTGCTTTATCCATACATTCCTGGAGGTGCTCGTAGAAGGCATTTGTAAGGGTTTTAGCAGCGTGGGTTGTGGTTTCCACTGGCTCGGGGGCCTTTAAGGATACCACTCCAGTCTTAAGAAGTGTGAAGTTTGCTTTTGAGAAGTTCTTCACTGTGGTCTTTTTGCTGGGGTGGGGCGGGATGTGGATCTCCAGTGAGATTAATTTATGGTCTGATCTCACCAATGAGGGATATACTTCCGTGTGGAGCATTTTGTCCCCATGTTTGTGATGATCAGGTCTAGTATATTTTCTCCTCTTGTGGGAATGGTGACTAGTTGTTCCATAGCATTTGAGTTTATGAACTCAAGGAACCTTTGGGCTAGGGTGTTGGGGCTTGAGTAATGTTCCCAGTCTATGTTTGGGTAGTTGAAGTCACCCAATATGATGGTGTTTGGAGAGACATTTATACTCTCCAGTGTCTTCAGGAAGGCTGTGTGGGTTTCCTGAGTTTGAGAAGGTGGTCTGTAGCATGTTACAAACTGTAGGGCAGTTTTACCTATGGTTAATTGCACCTGGATGGTCTCCGATGCTTCGTGCGTTGCCACTAACCTGGAGGTGTGGGTATCCTTTATGAATATGGATACTCCCCCCTCCTTTTGTGGTTCGGTCCGGATTTTGGGGCCGGAACGCATGATATGAGGTATAACCTGATAGTGCTGGGGTGCTCTCAGGAGCCTTGAACCAGGTTTCAGTCACAGCACAAACATCGATGTTCTCCATACTGAGGAGGGCTTCGAGGGCGTGCATCTTGAGGTTTAGACTTCTGGCATTGAGCAGTATTACCCTTAGTTTTTCTCCATTTTGTTTTCTAGGGCGGTAGGTTTATCATTTGAGCCTTGCCTAAAAAAGGCACTATGGGGGTGGCAAGAGCCTTTGCCAATATCCAGAAGCCCAGGGGTGACAGGTGCAAGCCGTCCCTTGCGAAGCAGCATGGCTTGTCAAGCATGTCATCCCAGGCAGACAGACATTGGATCCCCTTAGAATGACACCAGTAGTTAAGCCAATTATTAAAGCTGATCATTTTGTCTCTGTATTGTGGCATCATTCTTGGTGAGGGTAGGATACTGCTCAGGGTCAGGGTCATACCGGCCTGGGCTACATAATCTGAGAGCTCCTCTATGTCTCTTTTCATGTAGTCCAGGGAGGTGCGTCTCAGGTCGTTCACACCGGCATGGACAATGACTGAGTCATACTTGTACTTGCTGTGGAGTGACCTGAGTGCTTGTGTTATGTGGCGGATTCTAGCGCCTGACAGGCAGCTAACTGTGATCTTTTCCTTGTTCAGTCTGGTGAGAGGGACGTCAGTGTGTCTGACTATGGAGTCACCTATAACAAGTGTGTCTGGCATTGTGTTTGGCCTTAAGGGCTGTGACTGTTTAGCACACTGACTTTGAGAACTATGTGTTGCATGTCTTATGTCTTGAGGTGGCAGTTGCTTGGGTGTCTGCTTTGGAGGCCTCTGTATATATATATATATATATATACACACACACACACACACACACACACACACACACCATTGCATTTTTTTTCTATGTTTCATCTTTTGTGACGCACTGTTGCATTTTTCGTCTGTCCCAGAAATGCATGCAGCCTGACTAAAGCAATTCCTGAGCATGAACTTGTCAACGGGTGTCATTGATTTAATCCCTTGGTTTAGTCTCCAGGCTGACTTTTCTCATTTGTCATGAGGGCCTTTTGTCAGTTGTAATTGATCCTGTGTTTCCCTTTTGCTGCTAGGACAGTTTGATACTGTTTGAACCCAGGAATGCAGTCCCACTTCTAATCTTGTCATTAATTAAAGTAATAGCTTGCAACTCCTTCAGGTTTGACTACTGTGTCTTCCAGTACTTTTCTCAAGCTGTTTTGCTTCTGGCATTTTGATGCCCAGGGGAAGCAATGTTAACAGACCTAAAATTAGTGGTCCTTCCTGTTTGCAGAATCAGGATACCATTCTAGAAGCATTTCTACTGTGATCTCTTAGTTAAGGATCAGAAGGAAGAGAAATGGTTTCTGACTTGGTATCTTGAATCAGTGTACCTTGCTGCATACTCTTATTCAGTACCGCTGAGCTAGACTTTCAGCATAATTTATACCTTCCTAATAGTTGACTGACTGAAACTGAGTACTTGGCTCAGTTCATAGGTTCATTTTGACTTTATTTACTTTAGGGACCTAGTGTTTGTATTTTCTATGGACAGTGTTCTTGTTTTTAAGATGCTGTTTAATAGGATAAAATAGCACATGTTAATCATTGGGTTGTGACAATAAAAATTAATATGTAGGCTTATGCGCATGCATGCGCACACACGCACGCACCTACACACACGTGTGCGCGCATGTGCGATATATATATATATATATATATATATATATATATATATATATATGTATGTAAATGCTGATGGAGAAAAACCTGTAGTTGTTTGACTGCCTGACTGTTGCAACTAGCACATATATAGCCCCCATCCCATTTTCTGCCCCTTTCTTTTAGCACCTACCCCATGAAGTACAGATCAGTACTCTTTGACTGTGTATTCCAGGGCCCCATATCCCTTTCTGAAGGTAGTATTTTCTTAACTCATTAATGAATTGTGACCTAGCGTTGTTGCCTCTCAGCAAGAGCTGTTCGATTTTCGGCTGGAGTGCCTTCTGTGTGGAGTCTGCATGTCCCCCCCGCGGTCGAGTGGCGTTTGAAAGACATGCATGAATGGGCGTGTCTTCGCTGAAGGTTGGGCATCGGGCTGGCAACTCAGCACCATAAAAAACTCCTGCCAATTATTAGCGGGCCAGAGTTCCGCTGTGTCAACCCCTAACCGGGAAAAGCCGAAAAGACAAACATTAATGAATTGTGACCTAGATTTTGCCTCTGAGTATTGTTGCTGTTTTTGAGTTGCTCGTATACTTATACTTTTCCTGTATGTTCCTTGATAGTGCACTGTATCCAAGTCGCAGATCTCTTTCCTTCCATATTTCAAGTATACATTGCAAACACATAGTTTTACCACTGTGTTTTTTTTTTTTAGAAAGGATTACTTCATCTTCCGTTAAATTCACTTACTGACTGCATGCTCCATTGTCTTTTTGGCTTCCATGGCTGCCCTTCCACACTGTACAGTGTGATGCAGAGTTATTATAGCCCTCAAGTCCTTTTTTCCCTTCTTTTTCTGTTACCAGTGCTTGTGTCAGAAATTGTCCCTTTTCCTGGTTCTCTGTAGTGTTGCTTCAAAACTGTAACCAGTTTTCATTTCCCTGCATACATCATCTTTTTAAATTCAGTACCACAGAAGTGAATAAATAGCCTTACACTTTTTTTTGTTTGTATATTAAACCTAACTGCCATCTTTTGGTCCACACTACACATCACACTAGGTCTTACTGTTGCTTGGCTCTTCCAGCTGTGACCACAACAGCAAGTGTTGCTGTTTTTTTTTTTTTTTTTTTTTCCCTTTTTTGCAGATATTTCTTCCTGCCTGCTGTCATTTGTTGATGGTCATGCATCCAGTTGCTGGTCCATCTTATCTTGTTGAGTCACTGCAAAGGTTCTTATAATTTATTGAATTCAGCTTCCACTGCAGTGTCTACTGTTTCCTGTTAGCTTGTTAATTCAGTATGGGCATGTCAGTTTTACTGCTGGGAGACTTAAGTTTTCTCTAACTACTGCTCATTTTAATTTTTGGTCACAGTCTGACTTCTTTGTATCCTCCTTAATCTCCATCTTTTGCTTCTGCCCCCAAGTCTTTGTTCTTACACTCATTAAGCCTTTCACTGTATCTCCTGTATTTCTTGGCTTTTATGTTTAGGCTCCAAGCATGCTTTCCACTTTTGCCTTTTCTTGCTTTTTCACACTTCTTACCTACTTGTGCCATTTATTTTTTCTGCATTTCTAACTGCATCAAACCTTCCTTGCTCAGTGTGAAAGTGGCTTGTATCTTAAAAAGTCTATATGCATTATTTCCTGATGTTTTTTATCCTGTACATTAGCTGACTTGTTTAGATGTTCCCTGTTTTTGTCTGCTTAATCTTTTTACTGGGTTTAGGTTTTATATCTTTTGTTTTTTTCCTACCTGTATATTTTCATGTGGAGCTTTTCTCCCTGTGCCTGTGTTGAATTTTTTTTTTACCCAGTCAGACTTTCCCAGTAAACAAAGGCATATAAATAGTTTTACATTGGTTTTCCCATTTTTGTAATCCTGTGTTTGAGCCTGTCATCCTTCTTGTGCACACCCAGACCAAAGGTCACCTAGCTTTCTGTTTCAGGCCAGGGTCCAACATTTTAGTCATCCCTTCCTTTTCTTCCAGATTGTCCTGTCATATGCATTTTATCAGTTACTGTCACTTTCCTTTCCTTTACCTTTCCTGTCCTTTATTTACATTCCAGGAAGCATCATATCCCAACTCACCTTTGACGTAGCCATTACTTCTGTTATGACAGGAACTCTGATACCTCTTACAGTGTCTATAAGATGCTGTGAAGAGATTTAGGTACAAGACTCATGCTTCAGCTTCAGCTTTATTTTTTTAAATATTTTTATTATAGGTTCATAGGTGTGTACTAGGCTAATAGGCCTGGGGCCTTTACAAGCCTAGCCATAGGATTACCCTGGCATAGTGCCACCCGACCATAGTTCCCAGTGCCTCTGTTGAGTAGAGCTATTGGAGTTATCCCCGTGGTGAATTTTCTGTTTCCCATCCACTCATCAAGATTTCTCTTGAAGAGGGTCAGCGAGATGCTCTGCTTGACATGTATGGGAAGTCTGTTCCATAGTATGGGCAGTCTCTGAGTTATGAACCTGTCCCTCCAGCATGTTCTATTAATTGTGGTAATGAGATTGAGGTCTCCGGAGCGTGTGGTGCAGAGGTATTGGGATTTCTTTAGTTGTAGGATTTCTAACGGAGCTTGGTCAGACATAGAGTCAAGCAGAGATCACCTCTAAGTAGGCGATATGAGACAGAGAATAGTTGGAGTTTTTTGAATCTGTCCATATAGGGCAAGTGTTTAAGTTCTAGGATCCTCTTTGTGAGGTACTTTTGCAACCTCTCCAGTTGTTGTAGGTGTCTAGTGAGGCACATGCCAAATGGAAGATTGTACTTGATGATTGGCCTAATGAGGGAAGAGTAGAGGGAGACAATGACCTCTTTCTTCCTGGATGCAAAACCCTTAGTAATGAGATGTGCCACATAGAAAGACTTTCTAACCAGAGTAGCAGTTTGGTGATCAAAAGAGAGGTTGCTGTCAACCTGTGTTCCCAGATCTCTTATAATGCCTTCTTTGTTCAGTGGACTACCATCAATGTGGTAATTCATGGGAACTGGGTTTTTCCCAGAGGGGATGATGACACATTTTTTGGCATTAAGCTTAAGGCCATGGTTCTGACACCAGTCGTCGGTCTCACTGAGGCCATTCTGTAGGATGTCAACATCACTTGGGGAGTTAATAATAGCTCCCAACTTGCAATCATCTGCAAACTTTGTCATCCAGAGTCCCTTTGTATTGGCCTGGACTTCAGAGAAGTAGATACCAAACAGGAGAGGACCCAGGACTGAACCCTGTGGGACTCCACTTGTGACTAGTCGGCAGTCTGATATGGAGTCAGCTACTTTCACACTGTGGGTTCAATCTGTGAGCCAGTTTGCAACCACCTAGTGATATAGGGGTTGATGTCAAGCTTAGTGAGTTTTTCTATGATTCTTCAGTGGGGAATGATATCAAAAGCCTTGGCCAGATCAAGGTAGGCTGTATGAACCACCTTGCCTTCATCCACAGCTCTGGTGACTAACTCAAAGAAGTCGACCAAGTTGAGCAGGCATGATCTACCTTTCACACAACCAAACTGTGTGAAATCCAGAGTTTGGAGATTCCCTATATTCTTGTTTATTAGGTCCATGATGATGGCGTTACATAGCTTTGCATATCAGACTTGTCAGGCTAATGGGGTGATAGTTCCCAGGGTCTGTAGTCACTCCTCCTTTGTGGAGAGGGATGACTGTAGCAGTATGCCATTCGGTAGGGACAAAGCCTGAGGTGAGGCTGTGATTGAATAGGGCACACAAGTGAGGTGCCAGTTCACTCTGTAGTACATGTAGAACACAACCAGGGATATTGTCAGGTCCCATAGAAGCTGTATTCTTGGCCTTGGACAGTGCTTTATTAACCTGTGCAGCAGTAATACTGGGTGCCTGGCAATCTACTGGTATTGTGATTGGTCCTTGGGGGGGGGGGGGTCAAGTTGGCTCTGAATCTGTTGGCCAGTATACTGGCAATATCTGTTGGCTCAGTATAGGAGATACCATTGTGCAGTAGCTCAGAGCAAATCTGGGTATTGTCGTGGAGATTCTTTACATAACTATAGAAGGCCTTGCGGTTGTCTTTACTATCTACTGCAATTCTGTTTTCATAGCTGGCTTTAGAGGATTTGATGAGGGATCTCAACTTTTTGTTGAGGCTGATAAGGGAGTTTTTCCAGTCTTAGGACTTCACTTTATTCTGTATCAGTTTCCTCCTTCTGTTGTAGAGTTTGTTTATGGCAGGGAACCACCAGATTGGCTTCCTTTTTTTGGTGGAGAGCATCTTGGTTCTGTTGGGTATGGCGAGATCCATACGTTTGTGTACGTGTTCGTATAGTGCATTGGTGTATGATTCTGTGCTCACGCAACTATTCTCCATTTGCATGGGTGTCGTCAAGTTAGCCACCTCTGTTTTTAGGAGCCATCTAAAGACATCACATTTCCATTCCGCATCAGCTTTCATTATTACATATTTTATAATTTACAACTTTTCCTTCTTTTACAGCCTTCTTAGTAATTCTCTACTCATATTTAGTTTAAAGGGACTGATGTTTTAATGTAGTGTGCACCCACCTTACCTCCCCCATAGCTCCTGATTTTTCCATATATACCCAAACTCTTTTTTGCTCTATTTTCCCCAATTATCTAATTCACAGTGAATGTAATGCAACTCTTGCTGCATATAAAAAAAGTATAGAGATCAAAGGAGATTAAAACATTATTGGGCAGCTCACAATTCTGCTGAGTAGCCGGAAATTCCTGCTGTAGCCACAAATTGCTCAGGACCTGACAGATAAGATGAATGAGTGATAGCAGCAGCTAGGGAGAGTGGAGACTGTGTGCTAAATAGGTCCCAGGATCCATGGAACAAGTGAGAGAGATAGTCATATGTAGGCTCTGTAATGCATAACTATATAAAATGACATGCCTAGTCTGTGATAGTGTGCAAAATTCTTATGTCTGAAGGCCTTTACGCTGAAAAATACAGTCATCTGGCAAAGTTCAGTGTTGATGTAATGGAAATTGTGTAAACATTATATTACACAGATATGAAATAAGGCCTAGAACAGAAACCATAGGGATGTACTGAAAATGAAGAGGTGATTGCATGGGTTCACCAAATACTTGCTTAGAGAAAGCAAAAGTGAGAAAAGAAGATACTGCACTAGAAGAGAAAAGTATGAGATAGCAATTATTGCTGAAGCTACCCGAACAGACATGCACAGTAATAAAATGTCTGTGCATGCAAAATGAAACCAAATTGGTGTGGACATTTACATTATTCTAGTGATCCTTGCAATAACTTGACTAATGAAAAATAATTTTTCATCATACTTTGATATACTGCCAGTACTAATGACCTTTCATGAAGAAAAGAAGAAAGTTCTGGGTACACTGTGTTTGCTGAGGCAAACATTAAAACCGAAGCAGCAGTGATCTCATAAATGCCGTGGATGTCCCGACAATAGGGCTAGAGTCCAGTCCTATTATATCTAAATAAATAAGCAAGCAAACAATTGAGACAATTAAAATGACAGCTTGGAACTTAATAACAAAAGTCCTCTGAGCCTAGGAGAAGCAGAACTGCTTTGGCATTTTTCATTTGCATTCTCTTTTTTTTTTGTACTGGGGATAACGGTATTTTTAAACCTTGTCACTCTTTTGTAATGTTAGTTAGTGACTGTTTTAGTGTTACAGGCTTTACAAAACCAGACTTCACCAGGATAGTGCAAGAAGGTGGCTTGTAGCATGCCAGCTTCATGCTTTGCGTATCTGCTGAATGACAAGCATATGGAGGGGAGCCTAGGGCAAACCTCAGCATACTGCATTCCTCTGTGCTTTACAAACCTAGTTGCAAACACAAGTATGTATTAGCATCCAAATATGTCACTGCATGTCATGAAATACTATATTTGCTTCAGTCCCGCTGGGGCTGTCCATTCCATAACAAATTTCACAGTTCCTTCACAATATTGATTTTGGGTAATAATAAGCACTTAGGTGTTAAAAATGGAAATTTGTCATTCACCCTTACAACAAAGGGATAGGACATCCAGAAGTTTCCATTTCCATTTTTTGCTTGTATCCTGCTGTCTATCTACTCATTAAAAATTTCCAACTGCACACAATTAGGAATGCATTGATCTCCAGCTACAGAGTCCCTCTCCTTATTAAAAGTAGGAGATTATTTTCAGCTGAGTAGTCCTAGTACTAGGCAGTTGTATACAGATCTCTGACAGGAACTGAGGTTTAATTAAGTCTAAGAGCTACCCGTTGGGGTTAGTTATTTTAATACTTCAGGCTTGATATTGGCTGTATAAAAAGCAGTGAGCTTTAAAAAAATACTAAAAAGTTCTCAATAGGAGTATGTGTGGTAAGAATACCTTCCTGCAGTCTTACTTATGCATTGAAGTTAGTTTTTTTCTGACCTTTGTGATCTTAAAACTATCATTATTGCATACCATGCTTTGAGGAAAGAGCATATCTTCTGGTTATTAATAGTATTCAACTTTTGTAGTTTAAAGTCAAACTGAAATTATGTCCTAGCTTGAATGCCAAGCACCCAGCATTACTGCAGCACAGGTTAAAGCTACATTGTCCAAGGCCAAGAATACAGCTTCCATGGGACCCGATAATATCCCTGGCTGTGTTCTACATGAACTACAAGGCAAACTGGCACCATATCTGTGTTCCCTGTTCAGTCACAGCCTCACCTCAGGCTTTGTCCCTACCAAATGGCACACTGTTACAGTCATCCCTTTCCATAAAGGGAGAGCGACTACAGACCCTGGGAATTATCGCCCCATTAGCCTGATGAGTCTGATATGTAACGCTATGGAGCGCATCATCATGGACCTGATTAACAAAATATAGGAAGTCTCCAAACTCTGGACCCCACACAGTTTGGATTTGTGAAAGGGAGATCATGCCTGCTCAACCTAGTTGACTTCTTTGAGTCCGTCACCAGGGCTGTGGATATAGGTAAGGCAGTGCATACAGCCCACCTCGATCTGGCCAAGGCCTTTGATATCATTTCTCACTCGGCAGTTATTGATAAACTTACCAAACTAGGCATCAACCCCTATATCACTAGGTGGATTGCAAATTGGGTCACAGATCGAACACACAGTGTGAAAATAGTGAACTCCAAGTCAGACTGCCGACCAGTCACGAGTGGAGTCCCACAGAGATTGGTGCTGGGTCATCTCCTATTCAGCATCTACTTCTCAGAAGTCCAGGTGAACACAAAGGGACTCTGGCTGACTAAGTTTGCAGATGACTGCAAGCTGGGAGCCATTATTAACTCCCCAAGTGATGCAGACATCTTACAGAAAGGCCTCACTGAGACCAGTGACTGGTGTCGAAACCATGGCCTTAAGCTTAATGCCAAAAAATGCATCGTCGTCCCCTCTGGTAAAAACTCAGTTTCCACTAATTACCACATCAGTGGGAACCCACTGAACACTGAAGACGTTATAAGAGATCGGGGGATGCAGGTTGACAGCAACTTCTTCTTCAACCACCACATTTGCCACTGTGGTCAGAAAGTCCTTCTGTGTAGCACATCTCATTGCCAAGGGTTTTGCATCCAGGAAGAAAGAGGTCATCATCTCTCTCTACTCTTCCCTCATTAGACCAATCATCGAGTAAAATGCCCCATTTGGCAACAGTTGGAGAAGCCACAGAAGTACCTCACGAAGAGGATCCTAGACATTAAACATATGTCCTACATGGACAGACTCAAAAGACTCAAGCTATTCTCTGTCTCATATCGCCTACTTAGAGGTGATCTCTGCTTGACTTGTGAAGCCATGTCTGACCCAGCTCATTTAGAAATGCTACATCTGAAGGAATCTCAATACCTCCATACCACATGCTCCAGAGACCTCAACCTCATTACCACAATCAACAGAACATGCTGGAGGGAAAGGTTCCTTACCCAGAGGCTTCCCATGCTCTTGAATAGACTTCCCATACATGTCAAGCAGAGCACCTCACTGACCCTCTTCAAAAGAAATCTTGATGAGTGGATGGGTAATAGAAATTCACCCCTGGGATCACTCCAGTGGCTCTACTTGATAGAGGCACTGGGAACTAACGTCGGGTGGCACGATGCCAGGGCACTTTTATGGGCTAGGCTTGTAAAGGCTCCAGGGCCATTAGCCTAATACACACCTATGAACCTATGATTGATTTGTGTGTTGCTGGGAACAACACACACAAAAAAAAATGAAGGCCTGTACTGTGAGACTTTAAATAGAAAAAAAATCCATGTAAACTGATTTAATCATAAATACATACGAGATGCGGTCAGTGTGTATGAAACATCCAACCCTTGCTTGTTGCTGGCTTTGTTCTTGTATAACAGTAGATAGTTAATTGCCTTTTTGATGTGGTTTGTTTTATTGGCATGTAGTGGTTGAAGTCCTCAAGAAGTTAATTTTGCAAGTCATCTTTTGAGAATTTTAAAGTTAACTAGGTAGTCCCCCCCCCCAAATCTATGAATTTATGAAGAAGCAGGTTATTTTAGAAGTATGCTGCTTTTGGGGTGCCTTTCAGACCAGAGCTGGGTCAAATGGATCAGTTTTTTCTAAAAAATAGCTGAACCCTGCTGGATTGCTAATTTAAGCAGCTATCATTAAACCCCTTTCTTTTTGAATTTTGGCCGCTCTTTATGAACTTTGTTTGAGACCACATGTTCACATTTCTCATCTCCTCTACTGAGTTGACAAAAGTTAAACAACTAAATCTTGAATGACAGGACCTAAATGTATATCTCTAGCTCTTCATTCTCACTTACAGAAATAGCATTGGATGGCAGAGTTAGAAAGTAGTCACACCAGATAACAGAATGACGGGCAGCTTCCTTAGAGGGAGTGACACTAGGTGCAAAGAGGTAACACCTCTGTCCTTCTAGGCCTTAGTCAGGTCACACCTTGAACACCATATTGTTCTATATGCCATGCAAGAAGAATGGGAGAATCCTGGAAGAAGTCCAGAAGAGAGCCACTAGAAATGTTTGTCAAGTAGGATGCAAAAGGTTATGGTCATTAAGTAGAGGAGCTTGAGTTCTTCTTTGTAGTAACTAGAAGAGATGGTTACATGATCTGGATTCAGATGATTTTGTCTGAGGGACGTGAAAAGTTCTTACTGAACGGGAAGATGGAGGAGAGAGGAAAGAGGCACAGGCATCAGGCTTGGAGGAACCCAGTACTTAAACTGCAAAACAGACATTGTTTAAACTTACAGAATCATTTGTGCTCAAGGCCAGAGTATTTTGAATAATTATTTGGTTTCCTTTTTTCTAGAAACACTGCATTGTAAGTTTGGAGATGAACTTTTGGCATCATAACGAAATAGACTTGTGTGAAGCAAGTGTGAAAACATACTGAAAATATTAGTGCTGTATTCGCCTTTTGTATGCTCCAAACCGCTAACCACCTCCCTCCAATAAAAACCTCACATGGCATCTTTTGCCAATGAGTAAAGCAAGTTAGGTGTTAGGAACCCATCTTGGGCTGTCACATTCCATGGTTTCTGCACTGGCTTTCTTGCATTCATGATTCTAAAACTTTTTAGCACCCAGGGAGCTCCTGAGTTCTCTTTTGCACTACAGCAAAAGCTGGAAGGTTGAGCTCTGGATTGAGGAAACTTTTTCTCTGGCCTCCCCACAAGTCAAAGACGTCTCAATGGCTAGGATTGAGGAAACTGCTGCTGCTGCTCCTCACTTACCAGAGATGTCTCTAGAGAAGCCTCAAATTGACGAGTTATTGTCATGAACTAGGTACTGGACAAGGTTGTTAACAGTCACTTATTGGAACTTTTATGTTCTTCCACTGAAAGGTATGTACTCTGGATCTAGGTGGTCTTTGCATAGCTGCTGAAAAAGGTGCAAACTTTACTTCACCAAGGGACTGTAGAGCTTTCATGTTTTTTTGCTGTGTCTTCCTTGTCTGAAAGGGGATGGGACACTTCAGTCCCATCCAGAATATGAGCAACTTAGAGCATATTATGTCGAGTCATGCTGTTTTTCGTATCACCACTGCAGTATGAATAATAACGCATGGTTTTATACTGCAAGTGCATCTCCAGTGATCCTCCTTGGCTGAACCTTCAGACATTCTCACATAGATCAGCAGGTTCCTTATTTTGTAACGTGTTCATAAGCCAGTTGATTTTGTTTTGTAGTCTGCAGATGTATCCAAAATATGACAGGCTCAGTTCCATCTATTTTTCTATAAATTTGGAATCTGCCTGTACTAATTCCATAGTTACCATGCTGGGTAAAGGTATGATCTTGTTTTGAATAACTAAGCTGTTCCTCTTGGCACTGCCAAACGGCATCTTTTTTGTATGTTAGTTGTTTATAGTGAGTCAGCTAAGAGTTAAACAGTTATGCATATTGGTAAAGGGAGAAGTTATGACTCATAAGGGCTGGAGAATGTTCAGAAAGGCAGATCTCAGAGTATGCAGCTTATGGATCTGGGAAGGGCACTGTGCCCTCTACATATGAACTGAATAACTGAGACTGAATGGTTCTTAAGTAACTTGAAAGCTACACTCTTTGTACACCAGTCCTTATCTCTGTAGACATAAAAAATGAGCTTGTGATGCAAACAGTCGGCAATAAGAAGTAGTTAGTAAGAAGCTGTTGGATATAGAGCATTAAAACTGACTTGCAGAGAGGAAGTGCTTGGCTATCAAGAGGTCTTCAGAGTCTGCCCAGTATTATCTCCTTTTCCTAACATTTCAGCTCATCATTTACCATTCTTCCTTGTACTGACTCGCAGAAAAGGCAGCATCCATCAACAACCCCTTCTTCCACATCGTGTCCAGGTGTCACGTCAACTAATAACTCGTAAATCATCTTGTGTTTATTACCTGTGCTTTCACTGTTGCCAGTCAGGCTATATTGGGTCATGGCAGCAATGACAAACCTTTGACCCCCCCCCCCCCCCCCCACCTCCACACACACATTAGTATTCTTAGTTGCTCATTTTCGTGGGTCTGAGATGAGGTGGTGAAATATTTGACATGAACCTGCTGTGACATTGCAAGGATCTGTCTGTCGCCAAGAGTTAAAAGGTTTTGTTGTGCTGTGAGTGTCTTTGAGTTACAGGCTGATGAATTTCACCTTTTCTGTCCTTTATTAGTACTGCCTTAAAAATCAGCTGTATAGGAATAAGCAGTTCAGCTGGAGAAAAAAACATTCACATAATGAAAAAAATCTGTTAAAAAAGTACAGCTTTTAAGGAGCCTATGCTGCTTGAGTTTTTGCATATGGAAGTGAGTGTGGCTGTAATCCGCCAGAGCCTGGCAGTAAAGCACTACTACTGTAAAGTACTGAAGGATATAGTTTGAACACTTAAGTGCTGTTTTTAAAACTTGATGGATTGGAACCATTAGAATGAGTGGGGTCATTTTATTTCTTTGCCTTCCCTGAGCTGATGTTATGCCTACATTTATGTTTGTTCTTTTTTTGAATGCTGCAGTAGTTTAGTTGTAAACCATCTTGTGTTACAGCAGTAATCACCATCAGATCTATTAGTCATGCATGGTTACCCATAACTGAGAAAACTCTCCCATGAGGGCAAAGGCTTAATGGGTAAAAGGCACCAGGAGCAGGGTAAGTAGGCATGACCAATAGGCTTGCAGGTGTTGCAGCTCTTCTTCAGCGGCTTTATTTCAGAGTGATTCTTATTAGCAGGTCCATTGCATAGTAGCAGTAGTATTTTTTTTTTGCAAGTGATGTGTTCTGTTGAAGTAACTCAGATATTTTTACTGCAGAATGTAATTGTGTATGTTCTGATGTGTATACATAACATTGCTTGAAACTGATTTTATACCATGGACAGTGTTATTCACTGTTTCTAAAATAGCCCTGCAATTTGAACTAAAAGTAAAATCCTTTTATTAAATGATTGTCTTCTCAAATTTTCTGGCAGACTGCTAAATGCAAATGGTTCAATCATTGTTTTAGCTCTGTTAAATTGATAAATTATACAGTGGAAGCTTTGCCACTGCAAAAAAATTTCATGTTAGCTAATGAAGATCATCAGATACTGCTGCTGTTTGTAGAAGTAGTAGCAATGACCTGTTATCCTTCATCTTAAAAGTAAAGAACCATTTAAAATTTTCTAGATGTGACACTGTACCATTTTAAAAGCTGTAAAGAACCCAAACTGATATATAGAGATATAGGTTTATGTCTGTGTAAGCACACACGTATATGATTACAGACTTGCACCTTACCTTTATATCTTATTCTGCAGTTCACAGATGAGTTGGCTTTCCACTTTTTTCTTTTTAAATCTGCCATGTCTTTTTGCGGTTGTGCTAGCAGAAGTGGTTGATAGCACTTAGCTGACTTTTTAAATTTACACAAACATTTACCCAAAGAGCAATGCTAAAATGAGGAATGAACTTCTCGTTTTCTATTTGTGTAGGGAAAATAACCTTTTATTTAGGGCAAAGAGGGAGGATGTCTGTTTGGTCACATAGGAGATTAATCCCCAGAGAACTGATCACTGCCTCTAGGAATGTACTTTCAGCTGTGGAAGCTGCTACTTTGTTTTGTATTGTGGGTGTTCTGATATAGTCCATTGAGATTTGAGAAACATGTTCATATGCTGTTTAAAACTATCTTCCCTATGGATACTGCAGTCACAGAGTTCTTGGTAATCCAGCTTTGTGTACAGAAAGGATGACCGTTTTAATTAAAGTTAGATGACATTTGAGGATGCAAATGAAGTAGCAACTGATTGGGAACTCAAGTTGTTGATAGTCTGACAGACTTTTTTTTTTTTTATAAGCAAGATGAAAAGAGAAGAGTCTGTTAGTTGTTTTTACCCTTTATGCTGATTTACTGATTGCCAGGTTTATGCAAAAATAAGCACTGGTGGAATACTTCAGACTCATATCAAATATATTTCCAAAGCTAGAATTTAAGGCTATCCTTTGTTTATTAGAAATGTGAGCACTGATATTACCTTTTGAATCATTTGTAATGAGAACATTAACTGAAATGGAAAAAAGGGGTTACTTATGTAATGTATGAATATATGTCTGTGTACATATGCTTTCGGTACTTATTCACATCACTGAGTCTTATCCTTTTTGTGTGCATCCCAGAGGAGTGGAATCTTCTAGCAGCCTGTATTAGAACTGAGAACTGATTCATGTAGTGAAGCCCAGGAGACTAGCGTGTGGTTATTATCTGAACTAACCAGTATATATTTCTTATCTGTTTCTTATCTCTGTTCTTTTTTCTGTTCATAAGTTAATGGAATTTAATATAGACATTACTGTACAAAGATAGGAAAGGGATGGTTTTGATAAAAGATTTTTCATACGTCAAGAAAAATCCACTTCTAACAGGGTAGAATGTTTCTGATGAGATGTATAAAAGAATAAGGCAGTGCAAATTCAAGGCAGATAATGGAGAGGCTGGGGAAATTGTTTTCACACACCAGATGGGGGTATGCATGTGCCTGGCTATTTGTAGAGGTTATGATGGCAGTGCTTCTGGTAGGGAAATGAATAGATTACATGGACCGCATGGCCATTATCTTGTGTCAAGGTTTATTGTTCTAGAAAGCAAATCATGGTAGCAGCTACACTTAGATTACTTCCATAGCAATTTTCTAAATTTCACAGATGTTCTTGATCTTTTCCAGGTACTATCCTTTTCTGACTTTGACCTGATTTGTCATTTATCAACACCAGTCTGAGTTTGTTTGACATTCTATGTCTCTGTTTTAGTTTATTTTGTTATACTCGCTTATTCCCAGGGATTCAGAGTAGAAACTTCCTGACTGGATGTACACTCATAGTTGCTCACTAGAGGTGTGCGTCCCTCAGTGTGAGATCTAGAGGAAATTTCATAACTGTATCTGCCTGGGAATAATCAGATGAGGAAGTATCAGCATTTACACATTGCAAAGAGCCTTATCAAAAATCAATTGATATGGTGAGTGCATATTTTGTATTTACTTGGCACTACCTTGTATGTTAGCAGAACAGCCATCCTTGTTTATATTTACATATGTTAACCATTTAAGGGAAGTGGGAGGAAGATTGTTTTCAGTCATGACTCAGACCAGAAGGCAAAAACATGAACAAAACATTCTTGCTAAAATGTAAATTAAAGTCAAGATTCATACCATAAAAATAATGAAAAAGAAACAGCAGCAGCAAGCATATAGCATATGGAATAAAAGTAATAAAAAAGAAATCCACATTATGTTTCACTGATGTGATATCATCATCCTTAACGGATCAGTTCAAAAAGTTCTAGGGCATCTATGAAGGTGTTTAAGTTCCATAGCCTTCCAAATGGTTATCTGCATAAACTGCTACTAAAGAGTCTGCTTCCATCTGCTAGAGTGTCTTCATATTTCGCAACTTCTCACATCGGTTATTGCTGAGTTTGAGTAATGGCTGTCTCCTGAGGAAAAGGAGGAGGAGAGGTAAAAAACTGCTGTTTTCTTTCATGTTTTTAATCCTGATCCTAAGTTTCTGGGGTGCAGTGACCAGGCAAGCTTCCTCTTCCAGATCCTTGGTTTCAAAGTACTGTCTTAGAAATTAGGATAGTCTGTGGAGTTCAGAGATGATACTGCTGATAAAAAGAAGGTCCATATGTTATGGTGTTGGTAGAAGTTCATCCTCAAGTTACTACATATAATATCTTGTACTTTAGGTTTAGGAAACAAATCACAAACCTAATTACTGTTTCCACTGGCAGATTATAATAGGGGCATTCTAGATTGCAGCCCAGGAATTCAGGGGGAGTCCATCAGACTGGTGTACACTAAGATAGTCATGATCATTTTCTTTTTCCTTAATGTTGCGTCTCCACATTACTGAGCCTCACTCTGTTTACAAACATTTGATCTATGATTAGAGAGTAAACACTTGTATATGGTACTGACTCCTATTCCAGTTATTGTTAAAAATAGATTAAAAAATTCTAAAATATACCTGGGAGGGGAAGACAGCAGGAGTCAAGTGGGATAAGCTGATTCCTCTAAACAGAACAAGCTGGATTGGGAGTACCCGATTTGAAGGGATATTCCAGTGCTACACAGTTAAGGCTTCTATACATAGCACAAAGAAAGCAGAAACCTATAATTCAACGTGGAAAGGGATGATGATGAAAAGGATGAAGCTGAAGAAACAAGGAGAGACTGGGATTTTGGATGCAGATCCTTAAGGAGAGTAACAGTCATACAGAATATTATATTCATAAAAAAGCAGAAAGTATTCTAAAACTAAGCCAACACAGGAGTGGAGAAAGGAGGTTCTGCCAATAAGGATGACTGCAATTAGGGATACAGACAGTAGCCAAGAAGGGGGTAGAATTGGAGAAAACTGGGAAAGGAACCAAGGTATTGGGAGCAAATCACTAGAAAGGGAAAGGTAATAGAATAGGAAGACGCCACAAATTTATTTGGACAACAAGTTAGAGATTGCCTTCCCTATCAAGGATTGATATTGGAGTATGCACAAAGAGAAAGAAATAGGTGGGGTCCTAAAAGAAAGACTAGCTCTTCTAGAGTTTTAAGTAGACTCTAGAACAGAAGCTGCTGTTAAAAAAGGAATAATTAGTAGAGCATATAAAATATTGCTTGGTAACTGCAAGCATCAGTCAGAGGAGGTTAGAAAGTATTGGGAAGAGAGATTGAATAAGCAATTTACAAAGAAACGTTTAGGGGATATATTTGTTTGTCTTCCAAATATGCAATAAAACCTAGAAGATTTAATATTGTTGCTTGGAAATGCTTACATAGGTATTTTTATACCTCAAGTACACTCCAGAGAATTTTTCCTCAGGTAGACCGCAAGTGTTGGAGACATGATGGGGAAGAAAGAGGTAATTGGGAATATATTTTCTGGGAGTAATGAGTTGGCAGAATTTAAAGACTACCTGTAGACTACTCTGTCAGAGATACTGGGTGAACAAATCGGTGTAATCTAGGGAAAATATTTTTTCTGAGCTGTGATACAGACTTGGAGTGGCCTAGACATAGTAAGGCCTTGCTGAGTCTAAATATGGTAGCTGTCAGAAAAACAATTAATGGAAAATGGAAATCAAAGACTATACCAGCTGCACTATAAGTAGTGACAGAGATAAAACAACTGGAATTGGGATATTTAGAAAAGGGTAGGAGCAAATTGCATATGAAAAATGAGAATTGTGGGAACAATACAAACAGAGGAGGAATGAGGTTTAAAACAAAGCAGGATTTGAATGAACTGTTTACTGCATGACTGACAGCAATTGGGTAAATTATAACTGATGTATAATATTTGTAACTACAATTATGTGAATGCGGTTTGGGATGTGTAATGCCTGCAACTAAGGTTATGTCAATATAGTCTGCTTTTATTTATATAAATGTATGATTGCCTATGTCATAAGTGATAATTTAATAAAGGTGTTTCTTTAATAAAACAATTCTAAAACATGTCATTCATGAGTATATTCAGCTGCTGCTTAGTGTAGCCAAACAGGCACACCAGCCTGCCTAGGCAGCATTTAGCTATTTGTACTTATGCAAGGAAACCTAGAAAATGCTTTTTCTTTATAAGACTGCACTTCAGTCATTCTGTTAACATGCTGTTCACCATTTCTGATTTCCAACATGACTGTGCATCTGTATATTCTTGGTCAGTAATACAAGTCTGGGGGCAGTGTTCTGTGAGATGCACATACCGATTAGTAGCCATTTTCCACTTTTTTTTTTTTTTAACCTGTAACAGAAGTTTCTCATTCATTTTTCTATTACCCAGCTATTCCAATCTTCTGTACCACTCCACTCCTGTCATTCAGCCTCCGAACCCACTGCCACCACTGAGCTTTTCTGGCACAGCACACCTGCATTATGGATTTCACTACCCCTCTTACAGGCAGAAGTGATCATTTGGCTTTTTCATTTACTGCTTCCGTTTTGTTTGCTTTAATGTCTGCTACAGACAGAGAGGTGGAAATTGGTGGACCAGGTACAGGATTGGGACAGACTGAAAAGAAAAAAAGTAAGTCAATCTCTAATGGATTCCCTTTTTTCAGCAATCAAACAAAGTGGCTTACTTGGTAGGCAGAGAACAGTAAGTGGAGGAGTACCAATAGAATAGTTTTACTGTATTTTTTTCAATTAAAAAAGAAAAGCTCTGTCTTAACCTTTTTATTTTCATTAAAAAAAAGAACTGAAAAATTCTTCTGTACCACCACTACTACAGGCAAGATATCAGTGTGGGTCTGCAAGTCAAATTAATTACATTTCCCCTCAATTTTTCCTGCATGCTGTGTGGCAGATCAGTCCTATGCCTGCAGTCTTCACTTGGGAGGTGTGACTCCGTTTGTTAATGTTGTTCCACTGTAAATCTGTCTGTTAATTGTCGATGAAGATGCACAGTCAAACTAGCAGCATATTGCATAACTCTTAACTTGAGTGTCCCAGATTCTGGAGAAAGTCCCTACCAAGAGTCATTAAGGATTGTAGCAATCACTAACTAAAGACAGCCATTTGAGTTTCAGAATTAGGTTCATAGGTATGCACTAGGCTAATGGCCCTGGAGCCTTTACAAACCTAGCCCATAGGATTACCCTTACATCGTGCCACCCTACCTTAGTTCCTAGTGCCTCTGTCGAGTAGAGCCACTGGAGTGATCCCCGGGGTGAATTTTCTATTTCAAAAAACACAGACAGGCTGCCAAGGTGTCCAGAAACTCAGTAGTACTTTCGTACCTGTTACAAATTGTACTTTCATACCAAAGAAATGAGCCGATAATCCACTGGTTAAAAAACAGAATTTATTTCCACAAACAGAAAGCTGGTAAGCGCTTTCGTCCTGAACCACAGTCAAATGACATCAAATACAGCTTTTTATACTCTAATTAATTAAGAACGTAGTTCTAGTTACGCCCCCTTAAAGGAATATTCCTATTAGTGTGAAAAAACATTAATGTAGACACTGTCAACACATAACGTAATAGCAGCCACCAAAAATTATGTATATGTATGAATCCAATGTACTTATATATATATATATATATATATATATATATATATATATATATATATATATATATATATATATATGTGTGCGTATATATATATATATATATATATATATATATATATATATATATGTACAATTTAAAACCTAGACTAATTTATTCTTATACATTAAAATAATAAATATGATTAAATACTCTAAATATATAATATATACAAGTATAAAATATATATTAATTTAAAGGCACACATATGCAAGTCTATAATAAAATCGGGTTGTATGTATAAGTAAAAAATATATATTCGCAACTGTATGACAGTACTTCTATTAATTTATATAGGTGTAAATCATGTAAAGTGTTATCTCATTAGGGCCCTAATTCTTAAAAGGGAGCTTTTGAGCAGTTGAATTTTCTTTTTCCCATCCACTCATCAAGATTTCTCTTGAAGAGGGCCAGTGAAGTGCTTTGCTTGACATGTATGGGAAGTCTATAGCATGGGCAGTCTCTGCGTTATGAACCTATTCCTTCAGCATGTTCTGTTGATTGTGGTAATGAGGTTGAGGTCTCTGGAGTGTGTGGTGCAGAGGGATTGGGAATTCTTTAGATGCATTATTTTTAACAGAGCTGGGTCAGACATGGCTTTGTAAGTCAAGCAGAGATCACCTCTAAGTAGGCATTACAAGACAGAGAGTAGTTGGAGTTTTTTGAGTCTGTCCATATAGGACAAGTGTTTAAGGCCTAGGATCCTCTTTGTGAAGTACTTTTGTGGCCTCTCCAGTTGTTGCAGGTGTCTAGTGAGGTACATGCCAAATGGGGCATTGTACTCGATCATTGGCCTAATGAGGGAAGAGTAGAAGGAGACAATGCCTCTTTCTTCTTGGATGCAAAACCCTTAGTAATGAGATGTGCCACATAGAAGGACTTTCTGACCACAGTGGCAATGTGGTGGTCAAAAGAGAGGTTGCTGTCAGCCTGTGTTCCTAGATCTTTCATAACCTACTGTGTTCAGTGGGCTACCATCGATGTGGTAATTCAAGGGAACTAGGTTTTTCCCAAGGGGGGATGCCGACACATATTTTGGCATTGAGCTTAAGGCCATGGTTCTGATACCAGTTGTTGGTCTCATTGAGGCCTTTCTGTAGGATGTCAGCATCACTTGGGGAGTTAATAATCGCTCCCAACTTGCAGTAGTCTGCAAACTTTGTCAGCCAGAGTCCCTTCGTTTTGGCCAGGACTTCAGAGAAGTAGATACCAAACAGGAGAGGACCCAGGACCAAACCATGTGAGACTCCACTCGTGACTGGTCAACAGCCTGACTTGGAGTCAGCTACTTTCACACTATGGGTTCTATCTGTGAGCCAGTTTGCAACCCTCCTAGTGATATAGGGGTTGATGCCTAGCTTAGTGAGTTTTTCTATGATTCCTAAGTGGGGAATGGTAGCAAAGGCCCTGGCCAGATCCAGTTAGGCTGTATGAACCACCTTGCCTTCATCTACAGCTCTGGTGACTGACTCAAAGAAGTTGACCAAGCTGAGAAGGCATGATCTACCCTTCACAAAACCAAACTGTGTAGGATCCAGAGTTTGAAGATTCCCTATATCCTTGTTCATTAGGTCCATGATGATGTGTTCCATAGCTTTGCATATCAGACTCATCAGGCTAATGAGGCAATAGTTCCCGGGGGTCAGTAGTCGCTCCTCCCTTGTGGAGAGGGATGACTGTAGCAGTGCGCCATTCAGTAGGACAAAGCCTGAGGTGAGGCTGTGATTGAACAGGGCACATAGGTGAGGTGCCAGTGCATTCTGTAGTTCATGTAGAACACAGCCGGAGATACTTTCAGGTCCCATAGAAGCTGTATTCTTGGCCTTGGACAGTGCTGTTTTAACCTGTGCAGCAGTAATACTGGGTGCCTGGCATTCTGCTGGTATTGTGATTGGTCTTTTGGGGGGAGGGGTTAAGTTGGCACTGAATCTGTCGGCCAATATATTGGCAATATCTGTTGGCTCGATGTAGGAAGTACCATTGTGCAGTAGCTCAGAGAAAATCTGGGTATTGCCATTGAGATTCTTTAAATAACTATAGAAGGCCTTGTATTTGTCTTTACTATCTGCTGCAATTCTGTTTTCATAGCTAGCTTTAGAGGATTTGATGAGGGATCTCATCCTTTTGTTGAGGCTGATAAGGGAGTTTTTCCAGTAATGGGACTTCACCTTATTCCGCATCAGTTTCCTCCTTCTGTTGTAGACTTTGTTTATGGCAGGGGACCACCAGATTGGCTTCCTTTTTTTGAGGAGAGCTTCTTGGTTCTATTGGGTATGGCTAGATCCATGCATTTGTGTACGTGTTTGTACAGTGCATTGGTGTATAATTTGGCTGTCATCCAACTATTCTTAATTTGCATGGGTGCCGTGTAGTTAGCCATCTCTGTTTTTAGGAGCCCAAAGTTAGCTTTGTAGAAGTTTTTCATGGTGGTTACCTTTGGGGGAAAGGGGTGGGAGGGATGTGGATTTCTAAGGTGATTAGTTTGTGGTCGAGTCTAACCAGGGAGGAGTTGTAGAGGAACAGTCGCCCATGTTAGTAATGACCAGGTCAAGGCTGTTGCTGCCTCTAGTGGGGGTAAGAACGAGCTGGTCCAGGGCATTGGAATTAATGAATTCCAGAAGTTCATTAGAAAATAGATACTAAGTGCATATGTACAGTGGATTTAAAAAGTGTACACACCCCTGTTAAAATGCCATATTTTTTTTGTGATATAAAAAAAATGAGACTACAACAAATCAGTTCAAAACTTTTCCCACCTATAGTGTGACCCATAACCTGTAAAACTCAGTTGAAAAACAAATCTGTTATGGGAAAAGTATATTAAAAATGTACAATAAGCTGTCTGCATAAGTGTGCACACCCTTAAACTAAGACTTTGTTGAAACACCTTTTGATTTAATTACAGCATTCAGTCTTCTTGGGTACACACCTGCTATCAATTAAAGAGACTCTGATTAACCTCAAATAAAGTTCAGCTGTCCTAGAAGGATTTTCCTGCTCTACTAGAGGCATTGACTTTGATGGGGCAAGCTAATTGCCTACATTTCTGCAGAGTAGGATTTAAGTAGTTTGCTTGGGTTTTTATGAATAGAGTTTTTCATGAGAGTGGTTTTCTGCTAGTGTCAGTTCTTTTTTTTTTTATGTATTTGACTGGGTAGAAAGAGTTATGTTAGGATCTAATTGTATGGATTTTCATTTTTTTTAGTTAGTTTAGATAGAATTAGCTCAGTTATTCTGGTTGATTAGTCATTGTTTCATTTTAGCCAGCCAAAGCTCCCATAGGCAGTGGTGTACTCTTATTTCAACTTGAATATAGACTACCCATTATAGCTGCAGCCTTAAAAAAATGCCACCACCTTACAAATCATCTCCAATAAAATCTGCCATTCATTACTAACTCTCTCAATAATGTACACCTTGTCTAACCCTCACCAAATCTAAATAGCTGCCAGTACATTTAATAGCCAACCTCCTTCTATGATCACGAATTCCCAAAGCCCTTTCTCCTGAGACATTGTTCCCTCTCACTCCTAAACTTTTCACCAAATCCCCCAGATACAATTTCAGGAGTATTTCTCATTCTCAGCACACCCTACTAACTCCCAAAACTAATCTTTGTTGCACTGTCTGTGCATTCTCCATCCTAGCACTTAAACTGTGGGACTAAGTTCCTTTTTCAATTCAAGATGTCCAAAAGTACTCTGACTTCAGACAGCAGCTTAAGAACACCTCTTCATCCAAGCAAAGTGCAGCTGCCCTCACTCAGGTCATGTTACATGAACCCTACAGGTCTCTTACACCCTTTATCCCTGTTTCATCCTTCCTTATCTCATCTTGTTATCCCATACTTGCTGCCTCTCTTTCATCTTACTTCCCTCATCTATGTCGCACTTCTTTCTACTCCTTTTACCTATGCATGCCTCTCTCACCTTTTTCTCTATCTTTTCTTCATGGTATCCTATCCTGCAGCTAGTCTTGCTTGCCTCTTCTAATGTCTTCGTACCTCACTCTATAATGATAGGCTGCTCTCCCTGTAGCATAAGCTAGCTCAGTCATTATGGTGTGTGTGTGTAACTATCTGTAAATATATACACACAAGAGTATCTGTAAATGTTTTGTTCTTTTCTTTTGTGATTCTATTCATCTGCGCTGATCCATTGATATATATATATATATATATATATATATATATATATATATATATATATATATATTATATATATATATATATATATATATCATTATGGTGTGTGTAACTATCTATAAATATATACACACAAGAGTATCTGTAAATGTTTTGTTCTTTTCTTATGTGATTCTATTCATCTGCGCTGATCCATTTATATATATATATATATATATATATATATATATATATATATCATTATGGTGTGTGTGTGTGTGTGTAACTATCTATAAATATATACACACAAGAGTATCTGTAAATGTTTTGTTCTTTTCTTATGCGACTCTATTCATCTGCGCTGATCCATTGATATATATATATATATATATATATATATATATACATATATATATATATATATATATATATATATATATATATATATATATGCTTTATATGTTTTTATTTCAGTCTTTTTCATAATATGAAATTTCATTTTTAGTGTTTTGATTTAGATGGGCCATTGTTTTTTTTTTTTTTTTTTTTGGTGTTTATATGTTTTTTATGTAGTGTGTGAAGTTGCACTTTTGTATATTAGTATGAATGTAAAATTTCCATTTTTTTTATGTTTTTTTTTTTTAGTTTGACTTTTTCGTTAACTCTGCTTTTTCAGAAAGAAAGGTATATCCATGGGGCTGCCTATTTCTATGCCTATCTTTCCTTTGCTCTTTGCATTTTATGGTGGGTTTAGAGTACTTTTGAGCAGTATGGCATTTCCAATGTGTAAAGTTTTACTTTGGCTTTAGCAAATGGGGTAAATATGGAGGGTTTAGGAGAATTTCATACCATTGATGACATGCCAGGGATGTAGATAAACTATTGATATTCCAGGAATGCAGACCAACTTTTGATTGCATGGAAGAATGAGGATAAACAATAATTATTTACACATTATACTTATTTGTTTTTATGGCATCTTTTATTGGGGGTAAACATTCTGTTAGTCAGTCATCAAAGAGTAGTATGAGTAAAACATGATTAATGTGGTTAAGTATTGCATTATTTTCTCAACTTTTGTTTTTTTAAACTTTTTGAACTTGTGTTTCTGTGTGATGGTCTCCCAGAAGCCTATTGGCAGTGGAAGGAGCTCTGTTATTAGTTGTGCAGATGTTATTCTAATTAGTTGTCCAGATTGTTCACCAGCTGTGCCTATTTCCACAGATTGAGAGAGAGATGCAGGACAGATTTTAGGAAAATATTAAAATCATTCCCAAAATCAGGATTATGAGGTTGTTTTTAAAAAGTACCAACATTCTCCTCACCAACCTCAGTGCTATCCAAAGTAAGATCTTACCAGTATCTTTATTGTTAGCTTCTTTGGTATGCCCCGTGATGATTCAGTATCCAGGGGTTTTAACGAAGAAAGAGCATAGCACTTCTCTCTTTCATCTAGCTAGGCCCAGTCTATGTTTTGTTGTTGCTTCTGATATCTATGCTATCTGGCTACCTTCATTTTGTGGACAGAACACAGAAAGACAGTTTTGTCAAAAAGCAAATTGAAGGTCATGCTGCTCAATGCTAGGAGCCTTAATCTGAAAATGCACTCACTGGAGGCTCTCCTCGCACTGGAAGATGCCGATGTCTGTGCATTCACAGAAAGTTGGTTCTCGGCTGCTGAGAGCACCCCTGCCTTACCAGGCTATACCTCATTCCACACTTTCCGACCCCAAAATGAGGTTGGAAAGACTAAGGATGGTGGAGTCTCTTATCTTCATTAAAGACAGGCACACCTCCAGACTGGTTTTACCCGCTTGATGCACTAGAATTACTCCAAGTGCAACTGACAGCTGGCAAGACACCTATAGTCAGCAATAGACCCCCCTCCATGTCTCAGGACACCCACTCCTCCTACCTGGACCTACTTGACTCCATCAAGGTACCCCCCTAACACCCTGATCCTTAGCGACTTCAACTTCCCCACCATAGACTGGGTGAACTATTCCTGCACTAATGCACTTACCCAACGATTCCTTGACTTCATCATCTCTAATGCACTAGACCAGCTGGTCGCATCCCCCCACAAGGGGAGATAACATGCTGGGCTTGGTTCTCACCAACATGGATAACCACTGCACTACTCCCATAGTGTTTTCTTCCTTGGTAAGATCAGATCATCAGTCTGTCTCATTCGAAGTTTCTATCCCACCCAACCCCTCCCCAGCCATAAACAGGCTAAAAAACTTCTCAAAAGCTGACTATACCCTCCTAACGGAGGGTATCATCAGCTTCACACCACTGCCTCCCTCAGAGGATGCAGACAACTATGTTGACCAGTACACCAGTGCAGTATACAAGCACCTGTACAACTGCATGGACTCAGCCATACCCAACAGAACTAAAACCTTCTCCTCAAGGAAACGGAAACCTGTCTGGTGGACATCATCTATCAACAGACTTTACAACAAAAGGAAGAAACTGTTGTCCAAGGGTAAAAAGGAACAAATTCCATATCGAAAAATCTCCTTCCTCTGCCTCAACAAGCAAATTAGATCACTAGTGAAAAACTCCAAAGCCAATTATGAGTTGAAACTAGCCTCCAAAACAAAGGGAAACCATAAGTCCTCCTTTAGTTACATTAGGAACCTCCATGGCAAAGCCCAAGTTTGTTCCAAATTAGTACTTAATGGTACCACTTACACTGATCCTGCTGACTTAGCCAACCTACTAGCTGATAGGTTCAGCACAAACTTCACCCCCTTATCACCCTCCAAAGGCCCAGTCGACATCCCTGATATTTGTCCCACACCTCACATCTCTGTAGATCAAGTGTTAAAGGCCCTATCCAAGGCAATGAACACAGCTTCCATGCGACCTGATAATATCCCAGGCTGTATTCTGCACCATCTCCAGCAAGAACTAGCTTTGCCACTGAGGACCCTTTTCAACCACAGCCTAATTACAGGGTTCATTCCAGCAGAGTGGAGAACCGCCATTGTCATCCTCTTGCACAAAGGTGGTGCCACTACTGATCTGGGAAACTATCGCCCAATTAGCTTAACAAGTCTGAATCGGTAAAGCCATAGAGTTTACTATTATGAATTTCATAAACAAGGATATAGGCAATCTCCAAATACTCGACCCCACCCGACTTGTATTCATCAGGGGCAGATCTTGCCTACTGAACCTAGTTGACTTCTTTGAGAGTGTCACCAAGGCCCTGGATGAGGGAAAGTCAATACAATACAGCTTACCTTGACCTGGCCAAGGCCTTTGACACAATTCCCCACTCGGGCTTCATTGAAAAGCTAACACAACTTGGTGTTAATCCCTGTCTCGTCAGTTGGGTGGCCAACTGGCTCACAGCTTGGACCCACAAGGTCAAAATAGGTGCTACCACCTCCAACAGCAGACCTGTCACAAGTGGTGTTCCCTAGGGATCTGTCCTTGGACCCCTACTGTTTGGCATCTACTTCTCAGAGGTCCAGGCAAAGATCAAGGGCCTGTAGCTGACCAAGTTTGCAGATGACTGTAAGTTGGGTGCTGTCACTGACACCCAAATGACATTACCATACTGCAAGAGGGTCTCGCAGCTACAAGTAACTGCTGCCAAAGTAATGGGCTAAAGTTAAGTGCATAAAAATTTATTATCATACTATTCGGCAAAAACATGGTCCTTAATAGGCACCCCCCTAAGCACACAACCTGTGGTGAGAGACCTGGGTACTCAGGTTGATAACATTCTCACATTTGACCATCATGTGGCGGCAGTGGTCAGAAAAGCCTTTTACTTGATTCATCTCATAAGTAAAGGGATTACATCCAGAAAAAAAGGAGGTTATTATCTCTCTGTACTCCTCCCTCATTAGACCTATAATTGAGTATAATGCCCTGTTTGGCATGTAATTCTCCAAAGACCTGCACCAGCTGGAAAGGCCAGAGAAATACCTCACAAAGAGAATCCATGGCCTCCAACAGCTGTCTTATGTGAACAGACTGAAATCACTATCACTTTACTCAGTATCATATAGATTGCTCAGAGGTGATCTGTGTCTCGCCTACAAGGCAATATCGGACCCTGCCCTACTAGAGATGCTCCATATCTGTGTCTAACTCATCGCACATTACCAGCTCGATAGGCCTAAACCTAATATGCGACATCAACAAAACCTGCTGGAGAGACAGGTTTGTCTCCCAGAGGCTGCCCTGTCTCTGGGATAGACTTCCCATGTCAGAGTACCTCGCTGAATCTCTTCAAGTACAGCCTTGATGAGTGGATGGACACCACAAATTTGTCCCAGGGGTTCCACCTTTGTCCCTCATTGACAGGGGCAACAGGTGCTGACTGAGGTTTCCTTTTTGGGGATAAACTCTAGGCTAGGCTTGTAAGGGCCCCAGGGCCATTAGCCTAGCAACCTCTTATAACTGAGTAGGATTCTGCAAAGGGTCAAGAGGTTAAAATACCTCACTATTTTAGTTAAAGAGAAGTCTTTCTTTATGGGAATAGTAATTTTGTGGGAGAATTTTGATTTGGCCTGTAGGTAATCCCTCTTCTCATGAAAGGAAAATACAGAGAAGATATGGCTTCTTGATTAAGAGTGGACAGTAGAGACTAATTCTGTATTTCTCTAACAACACATTGGAATATTGTATAAAAGTCTAGTACTTTAGATATTGGCTCACCTGGTCTTCATATACATTGAAGTTCCATTTTATAGTAAAGCTATGAAAAAATATACAATATATTCCAACTATTAATACTGACATATTAGGAAAGTGGAAAGACTTGGTGTCCATATACTGACGTGCATATGATGCTTTAGATGCCATCATGATAGCAATGTCAAGAGTAGTTTTGAGGAGACTTGTATAATTTAGAACAATGTGTGCATATGATGCTTTAGATGCTATCATGATAGCAATGTCAAGGGTAGTTTTGAGGAGACTTGTATAATTTAGAACAATGTTATAAAGAGGATGTTGGATCTGCTCAACTGAATGCAATCCTGTTGCATGTTTTTATTTGGTTGTCTAACTGATGTTCATATTTTACACTTAGAAATGAAGGGGACATGATATTTATTCAAAGAAGTGTGTATAACTTCCACTCACTTTCCAAAAAGTTATTCAACAATCCCACTTATAGAAGAATTTCCTCATATTCTCATCAGCAAAGCCAATTTTACGTGTAATACTGCAGAAAAGGACAAATATAGTCAGATACCCTCCTATTAACATCTATATTTTAACCCCTTCCTTCTCCTGTACCCCTTAGAAGCAAAATTTCAGTTTTATATATATATTTTTTCTGGTTGACTGGGGAAATCGCAAATAGGTTTTACAACAGGTTTATGCAGTGGAATGTGTTCATTAACTATACATCGAGCTTGTTTCACAGATAAATCCACATCAGATGGAACAAGCTTATGACTGAGTTTTGTAGAGTAAAGGCAATAACTGAAAGTTTACTTTATTATTTTGCAACCAGACTGTTTTCAGTTAAAACAACAACAAAAAGACAAAGACTATAGTTCACTTTTCCATATACCATTTCTGAACAAGTTCACAAAAACAGTTATTCAGGCAGTTATTCTGAGGACACCAGAATGGGACTACTACAGCTAATAATGTATATGGATGATGCTTGTCCTTCAGATCCCACTGAGATTCTGTCATAGAAGACGCATCGTTTTTCACTCTGTGGTTTTCAGCATTGACACCTGGACTGTTCACATCCCCAGAGTATTTATGAGTTGTTTAGATCCACTGTTTGTACTTCTCAAAAAGCAAATTAAAGCCATTTTCCCTTACCTAGGTTGTCACTTTACAATTACAAAGATAAGAGAATTGTTGAAACATCTCATAAATCAGGCAGTTGTATGATCCTGTCTTCGGGAATAACAGCAGATTACAAAAGGTGAACTATAACCTCTTTCAACATCAGTAGCTTTCTAAGGGCATTCATACAGTTTATACTTAAGAAAATGTTCTGTGTTGAGAGTTAGCAACCACAGATTCAGGCAGTCTTGACAGAATTCTGTAAGCAGCAGACTAGTAAAGCATAGCAGCATCTGAAATCTCTGATGTGTATGTCTGTATGTATTCTAGTACTTCATGCAGGATGTCAGAGAGAGAAACTCATCAGCGACTCAGAAATCTCTGATTTCAATCTAAGGCTCTACTGGATATTATGATTCCTATTTCTCAAAATATAAAAGAAAGAATCATTGTGGGGAATCAATATGACAGACAACTGGAATGCTACCGCTTTCCCCATTCAAAGTTCATTTTTTAAACACAGATTCTTTGGATTATGCCTGGGAAGCCCACTTGAACAATCAGCCAGTGCAGAGCAGCTGTTCTGAAAAGGAAGGTCACTTTACATCTGCCTAATTGAGATAAAAAGTTTTTTATAGCTCTTTAACAGCTTTCCAGGATGATTTTAATCAGATTTCTTTCAAACTGGTATGGACACACTACCCTCATTCTTCACAAGACAGTTTGAAAGGCAGATGGTGTCATGCCTAAATCTGTAGCTTCCTCCCATTCTTCTTATTCAGGAAATAATACTTAAATTAAAGTAAGACAACACCAGTTTAATCATAATGCCTTTCTGTTGTCTGAAACAGTCATGGTTTACTTTATTGGTCCTGATCATTTTTTTTTACAAAGCACCTGTACAGTTTCTTATCTACATAAGAACAAAGCACATTTTTACATCCATTTTCAAAATACTGTGTCTTTTACTTTGGAAGATAGCTTTTTTTTATTCCTGAAAGCATTACCTTTTTTCTTCATTATGGAGCATATTAAAGTAAGGAAGAGATTTGTAGGTTGGAGACAGTATCGAGATGTTCTAGAGCCTTTGAATTGTTTTGCTGCAAAGCTATTGCCTTATTTAAGATATTCCTGCTTGTTTGCTGATCTTTCTACATTTTATAGTATAGTCTTCCCTCTGTTAATGGTTTCTTTAAAGGAAGCTCTTTACATAAGTCTAGCAAGAAGACAGCTCTCTTCCATTTGGAGACTTGAACTTTTGTGTTTGAAAACTTAACTTTATTTCCCTTTGAACTAGCAGATACAGTGAGTAGAACTATTCTCCAGGAGAGAACATGGCATTGTTTTACTATTGCTACCCTCTTAGTTTACAAAGTGTAATTTATGGCATTTCCTGAAAGACATCACTGATGTTGTCACATTGACACACCCTTGCCTTCCTCCAGAAAAGTAAAAGCCATGCAACAGTGACAGTGTTTTAGTATTTCTACCCTTTAACTCTTGTTTGTTCTGTTAGCAAGTGGCAGGAGTGGATGTTAATGGGGACACCTGCCCTTTCTACTATATTAAAAACTACACAAAGCAAAGTTTTCTTTCAAATAACCTGAAATGTTAAACAGCCATTCTGTAAGTTCTGCTGATCTGCCTAATCAGCTACCACCTCTGAAACGAATCCTCAGTCACAGGCAAAGGCATCAAATAAGCTTTGACATTGTCTCCTGTCTTGCCTACTTTTTAGCACTGCCTACATCTCCTGCAGTACTCTGTTACATCCATTGCAATCTCAGGCCAGTGAAAGTTCTGCATAATATGTCTCTTGGTGTGCTTTATGCTTGTATGACCTGCAAAAGGAATGTCATGGGCTATGGCTAGAAGTGCCAGATGGTAGGCTCTAGGCATTACCAACTGCTCTATTACCTCACCCTGTAGCCCTCCCTCAGGGGGTCCACTCTCTATACAGTAACCCTTTGTTCCAGTATACAGACTCCCCTTTTCCTTGAGAATCAGATACCTCCCTAGCTACCTCCTTCAAGCCTCTTATTGTAGGGTCCGAGAGCTGAGCCTGTCTCAATTCTACCTTTGTGACCCTTCCCAGCTCCCCTTCCACAGGAAGTCTGCTATCCTCTGGCAGTGGTGCCTTGCTGTCAGCCTGGGTGCTACCACTAACCTTTGCCCTTGCAGCCACTCTGTCCAAGGGAACATCAGCACCTACCAGCAGCTGTGACGCCCCTTCAGACTTACTGCTACGGGGTAGTTCCCTCACTGAAATAGCCACCCCATCAGCCCTGGCTTAAGGTGTAGGGTCTGCCTGGGTTTTCACCAGGCTACCAGCCCCACATGCCTGTTTCTAAGTCTGACTGCGTGTAACTGCATGCACACAAGGTACTGCATTGTCAAACTCATTCCCTATCAGGACATCTGCAAGGATACCTCACACACCTACTTGCTTGCTTCCTTTTCCGCCCTCCCAGTCAAGGCGAACCCTGGCCAAAGGCATTTGGAATGGGGTCTCTCTTAAAGCTCTGACTGGAGTGAACTGCCCAAACAAGTACTGCTCCTCTTTAACCACTGCAGGCTTCACTGTGGTTATGTCTAAGGTTGTCTCTCTCTCAGCAGTGGCTTGTTTTCCATTCTCTAAGGTAAGATATAAGCTTCGGTGATAGTCTGGTACCCCTCTTTTCTCCAGACAACTTACCACTGGCATACTGTAATTCCCACTTGCTGGTTCCCCTCTTTTCGCCAGACAACTTACCACTGACATACTGTAATTCCCACTTGCTGGTTCCCCCACCTTTTGTTCCTCACTTTGCTTCAGTGGACATGTGTATGCTACATGGACCCACTGGTTACATTTGAAACATCTAACCCTTGTTCTTGGCCATGTACTTTAACTAGTGGCTTCCCCTGTTACTAGTGGGCTCTGTTGGGGTGGATTAGGCTGCCCACCATGGGTTACCTTATATTCATATGCAGCACTGCGTATCCCCTTCTTCTACAGTGATGCCCTGCTTGCTAAGTAGAGATCCCCTTTTCTCCCTAGCTCATCTGCAGAGTTACACTCACCAAAAGGTCTGCCATCCTTTCAAAAGTGATGACCTGGACACCCACTCACTCACCTCTGAAAATAAGTGCTTAACTCAGCAGTATAATACATACACTTTCATCTGCCTTGCATCTGTGCTCACAAATCTTTTTTTCTGTAAGCTTCAGGTGTTAACCTAAAACATTCCAATAAACATTATTTAACTTTATCATAGTTTAAACAATCAGTATCAGACAATTTAGAAATAACAGTTACAGCTTTACCATGAAGTAAGGGTGTCAAGAACCATAACCAGAATGCTTGGTCAGCATTATTCTGTTTACATACTCTTTCAAATATGTGAACGAAACTATCAAAATTATCACTCTCTGTAAACTGTGGAAGACATTTACTGATCTTTATTGCTTCTGGGATTTGGTTATTCCCTTCCCCATTACGTCCATGACACAGATGAAGAGTCAGCATCTCCCTCTCATGTTGGCACTGTTTCTCATTTTCTTCAGCCTCCAAATGCAGTCCCTGCTGATTCTAATTCCAAATGTTTAGCCTCTGGTTCAAGTCAGTTTAACTCCAGACAGATTTTTAAGTCCTCTGAGGAAAAGAAGAACTGTTCTGTTTCTGAAGGCTGCACATCCCCATCACCAGACTGGTTATCCTCTTGGTTGCTGGTCTGGGCTCTAGCTGTGACTAAGGCTGAAATAATTTCTTCTTTAGTGAGGTTGGCATGCACCAGTTGTTTGGCTTAAGCACACCTTGGCCAACTGGTTCTTTGTCAGCTTGCCATAATCCTCTGCTGACATCTTTGCCTGCTTTCCCTGACTAAACTAAACTAACAAAAATTAAATAAAACTGTTATGAAAACGAAACTCTATATTTACCTAGTGGTTGCTGAGAGTATACATACCTTCAGTGACAGCTGCTTACAGGCTGCAGAAGTTCAATTAATATCCACACCACTGCTCATCAGTATGTGACACACCTGCTCTGGGCCAGTAATCAAGGAGCCTCCATCCTCACCATTGACACTGGTAAGGAAAGTTCACTTGGAAAAAAAAAATAGATACACACAGTATTTCCAGATGAAGCTCTTTGCGCCAAGCACAATTTCCCTTAACAGCACACAGGGAACACACTCCCATCTTGCGACTGAGTTTTCTCTCTCTCTTTCTCTCTCTCTTTCTCACCAGGGCCCAAATAAGGCTCCACTCTTAACAAACCTGTAGAGTTGAATCTTCAGGCGAGTGTTCCAAGCCAAGTCCTCTACCATCCTCTCTGTGAAAGCAGTGCTCTGTGTCCCTGCTGCAAGTAGCTGACACACACTGTCTGAGATTTGATTTTCACACACACCTGGGAAAGGCTGGCACATATTTACCAGCTGTGGTCCCTCTGCTCAGAGTATAAGGTAGGTATTGCCCCAGAACACCCCAAAGCCAGCTACTCTAAGGCTCTTACACAGGTGCCTAATTATACTAAGTAAAATTAATGCTAATACAACTGTTAGTGTTTGACCAGTGCAGCAGGGCTTTCAGAAGCGGCCACAGTGTCACAAAATAAATATAAGTGCTCTCAAAGATTAAAATATTCTCCAAAAGACCAGCCACAATGAAAAGTTTAAATATACATAATAATAAATAATAAAAGAACATGAAAATACTAAATATCTATTTACAATAAACAAGAGAGTTTCAGACATAGGAAATACTAAAAGTAACACCGATAGAAAGGTTCATACAGATACAGAAAAGCAGTACTTAACTAATCTCACTACATTTTCCTGACTGATCTAAAGAATTTCTGTCTCCTAGTTTACTTACTAGAGCAAGGCAAGATGATGTGGGGAGTGGTCCTTTCTTTGTCTGGTTTCACAAACAGACTGCTGTGAGACTTGTGTCTCATCTAGTATTAAATTATCATTTCAGTGCTGGATTACAGAATGACACCACACACATCTGATCATCTGACTCTCATTCCCAGACTACCTCCATTACTAGAAACTGAGCCAGAATCTTGGATATATGTGTTTCCACACACACCCACACACACACACACACACACACACACACACACACACACACACACACACACCTTTGCTAAGATGTGTTGTAGCAACTGGAAGCTATAAAACCATTTAAAAACTTTCACCCTTCCAGATTAGCAAGTAGTTCACCCCTAAGGACAATACAGTAGGATTCCTAGTCCTGGTTTTCACAGACATTTTGTCTCTGACCACAATTAGAACTGTAAGATACAATCTTTATGGCGTAAATCAGGTAATTTAATTTCAGACTATTTTTCAAAGTTAGCTGGACTGAGATTAACATGTTCTCTTCTAGTATCCTCTGTTACAGTATAGTCATTACACCAGTTACAGTACAGTCTGACATACAGGTTTATTTATTTTCTGTCCAGCAGGACCCATTGTTGATGCATTTTAACACAAGTAGCTTTACAAATGCATTTTCAACACAAGCAGCTGTACAAATCAGTTTGATATACAAGTGACATATAATTCTGTACAAAACTCCAGCTAGCTGTGCTGGCATATGTTGCACATCCACTGCTCTACTTCTCCTGGCATAGCCTCACATCATCACAGAAAGCCTGGTGATTAATGATCAGACCCTATTTACATGCAGTATAGCCTCTTGCTGTGAGAAATATATTACACTTTTGCAAGGAACAATAAGAGCATTCTTCAAAAGAGCAGTTGTCTAAAGCAGCAGTGCATTTTGCAGTCAATGTTTTGTTACATGATATTTTTGAAGCTGCCAAGTGACCTGCTGTCTACCGCTTCCAGAAATTTTACAAAGTGTTAGGACAGGCTTAACATGACTGTACTGTGCTGCCAGGAGAACTGTCCACCTCTCATTGGTAGGATACTGCTTGGGAATCTACCCATATGTCCTATATTGTTGCTAATTGACTGTTCCTAAAGAAGATGGTTATTTGACACAACAGTAGATCTTTGAAGAGAGATTGCTGTGACAGGAAAGGTTCATAAGTGTTTACTAGTGATGAGTTACTACTAATGACCACAAGGGCCTTTTTAAGCCTAGCCATGTATCCCAAATCTCTGACAAGTGCCGACATCCTTAATAAGTGTAAGCATGGACCTGGGAGATGAACCATTTGCAGGTTCCCTGTTTGCATTAGAGACATAGGTGCCACACCAGGGATGAATTTCTGGTTTCCCATCCGGTTGTCCAAGTCCAAGTTGCACTTGAATTGTGTTAGGGAGGAACTCTGCTTCACATAGATGGGGGGAGCCTGTTCCATAGACGGGGTAGTCTGTGGGATACATACCTATCTCTTCAGCATATCCTATTTACATCACAGGCAAGGTTTAAGTCTTAAGAATGGGTAGTTCTGGTGCTGTGTTTTGTGGCTATGCAGGAGGTCCATCATATGGGACATGGGAATGAAGATACAGAATGTATATATGAAAGCTACCTTCTTCCCATCTTCTGAGTTCTTCTTTTATTGTAATATTTATTATTGTTTTACGCAGCTGTAGTTTTGTTACAGCAAGAATATAGGGTCATTACATTATCAAGTTATTATGAGAACCAGAGGAGTCTCAGAGAACTGAAGAAAGTTCCTAGCAACACTGACTATATATGTACACACACACAGACACACACACACACATATATATATATATATATATATATATATATATATGTGTGTGTGTGTATATATATATGTATATATATATATATATATGTATATATATATATAAATAAATATATATGTATATGTATATATGTATATATACATATATATACATATATATATATATATATATATATATATATATATATATATATATGGGTCTACTTTGTTTGATAGGAAACACATTTCATTGAAACTCATTTTGTCGAAGCCTCGTTTCACTGAAAATGAATTGCCTAAGTACAATTCACTGAAAACTCATTTGACTGAAACTCATTATGTCTAAACAGGTATATGCCTTGTTACCCACTGTAATGCGATCCTGGAGTTTATATATATAGTAAGGGGGGGTGTAGCCCCCCACCTATTTTAAATGTTGTAAACGGTAGTCATGGATTGTTACAAGTCAAATGAATAACTCTTTCCATAAAATAATATATATACCCAAACTATATGGGGGGGCTGTGCCCCCCACACCCCCAACTTTATATACTAACTGTAGGATCGCACTGAGTGGGGAACAGGGCATATACCTGTTTAGACAAAATGAGTTTGTCAAATGTGTTTTCAGTGAAGTGAGTTTTCAGTGAATTGTGCTCAGGGAATTCATTTTCAGTGAAATGAGGCTTCAACGAAATGAGTTTATCAAACAAAGTAGACCCATATATATATATATATATATATATATATATATATATATATATATATATATATATATAGATATATATATATATCAAAATATTTATTTGAGCCCCAGTCTTCATCCAAAGGTCCCACAGAATGCTGGAGCAAGACCATCAGTGGTCTTCAGAGGGGCAAAGATACTGGTTATAAATGTTGACATTGGAATGAAGATATAGAATGTGGCAAAATGGAAGAGTTATGGCATGCTGTTACAGTGACCTCTCCCAGAATAAAATCTGTTATAGTAAGTACAACTGCTACAGACCTACACATTTTGCATCTGTACATATCACAGTATTAACATACCCCTCTCAAAGAATGATAAAAAAGCTATGTAAATCTAAGTAAAAATGTGCTATCCTTGTAGTACTTGTATGCAATGCTAAAAGCTGTCAAAGGGACTTTTCTGTCTGAATAGACTAATTTTTCAGTTATGAATATTACTTTAAATTTTAATGTAAGAATGCTTTGAAAATATGAATGCATATAACCAACATAATCTTGCCACTCTAGCTTTGTCTCCAAACCTTCCAACCTGGGCTGACCCTCTAATATACTTATTCCTAATCCTGTCCACCCTCGTCACACCCAGTGCAAATCTTAACATCTTTAACTCTCCCACATCCAGCTCTGACTCCTGCCTTTTTGTCAATGCCACTGTCTCCAACCCATATAACATAGCTGGTCTCACTACCCTCTTGTAGACCTTCCCTTTCACTCTTACTGGTACTCATCTTGTGACAAATCACTCCTGACACTCTTCTCCACCCACTCCGTCCTGCCTGTACTCTCTTCTTCACCTCTCTTCCACACTCACCATTACTCTGAACTGTTGATCCCAAGTATTTAAACTCATCCACGTTTGCAACCTCTACTCCCTGCATCCTCACCATTCCTCTCTCCTCCCTCTCATTCACACACATATATTCTGTCTTAATCCTGCTGACCTTCATTCCTCTTCTCTCTAGAGCATATCTCCACATCTGCAGGGTCTCCTCCACCTGTTCCCTACTCTCACTACAGATCGCAATGTCATCTGCAAACATCATAGTCCACGGGGACTCCTGTCTGATCTCGTCTGTCAACCTGTCCATCACTATTGCAAATAAGAAAGGGCTCAGAGCTGATCCTTGATGTAATCCCACCTCCACTTTAAACGCATCCGTCACTCCCATCGCAGACCTCACCACTGTCACTACCCTCGTACATGTCCTGTACCACTCTTATATATATCTCTGAGACTCCTGACTTCCTCATACATTACCACAACTCCTCTCTAGGCACCCTGTCATATGCTTTCTCTAAGCCCACAAAGACACAATGCAAACTCCTTCTGACCTCTACTTCTCCATCAACACTCTCAGAGCAAACATCGCATCTGTAGTGCTCTTTCCTGGCATAAAACCATACTGCTGAGCACTAATCATCACTTCCCTTCTTAACCTAGCTTCCACTACTTTTTCCCATAACTTCATGCTGTGACTGATCAATTTAATCCCTCTGTAGTTACTACAGTTCTGCACATCATCCATATTCTTAAAAATCGGTACCAAAACACTTTTTCTCCATTCCTCAGGCATCCTCTCACTTTCCAAGATTTCATTAAGCAATCTAGTTAAAAACTCCACTGCCATTTCACCTAAACACCTCCATGCTTTCACAGGTATGTCATCTGGACCAACAGCCTTTCCATTCTTCATCCTCTTCAATGCTGTCCTTACTTCCTCCTTGCTAATCCACTGCACTTCATGATTCACTATTCGCACATCATCCAACCTTCTCTCCCTCTCATTCTCTTCATTCATCAGCCCCTCAAGGTACTCTTTCCATCTGCTCAACACACTCTCTTCGCTTGTGAGTACGTTTCCCTCATTATCCTTTATCACCCTTACCTGCTGCACATCTTTACTAGCTCGGTCCATCTGTCTAGCCAATAGGTACAGGTCCTTTTTTCCTCCTTAGTGTCCAACCTTTCATACAACTCTTCATACGCCTTATCCTTAGCCTTTGCCACCTCTCTCTTTGCCGTGCACCTCATCTCCTTATACTCCTGTCTACTTTCTTCATCTCTCTGACAATCCCACTTCTTCTTCGCCAACCTCTTTCTCTGTATACTCTCCTGTACTTCCTCATTCCACCACCAGGTCTCTTTGTCCTCCTTCCTCTTTCCAGATGTCACACCAAGCACCTTTCTAGCATCTCCCTTACTAGCTCTGCTGTAGTTACCCAGCTATTTGGTAACTCTTCACTGCCTATCTTAACTCTTCCCTGAACCCCACCTCACAGTTACCCTTTTTCAATTTTCACCATTTGATCCTTGGTGTTGCCCTCACACTCCTCCTCCTCTTCTTGATCACCAATGTCATCCTACAAACCACCATCCTATGCTGCCTAACTACACTTTCCCCTGCCACCACTTTACAGTCTCCATTCTCCTCAGACTGGCCCTTCTACATAAGATATAATCCACCTGTGTGCATCTTCCTCCACTCTTGTATTTCACCCTATGCTTCTCCTTCTTGTTAAAATACGTATTCACCACAGCCATGTCCATCCTTTTTGCAAAATCCACTACCATCTGACCTTCTGCATTCCTTTGCTTAACACCATACCTACTCATCACTTCCTCATCCCCTCTGTTCCCTTCACCAACATGCCCATTGAAATCTGCTTCAGTCACCACTCTCTCACCCTTGGATACAGTCATCACCACTTCATCCAAGTCACTCCAAAATTTTTCTTTCTCATCTGTCGCACACTCAACTTGTGGAGCATATGCACTAACGACATTCATCATTACACCATCAATTTCCAGCTTCATAAACGTCACTCTGACACTCTCTTCACCTCCAAGACACTCTTAGCATACTATTCCTTCAGGATAACCCCTACGCCATTTCTCCTCTCATCCACACCATGATAAAACAGTTTGAACCCACCTCCGATACACCTAGCCTTGCTCCCCTTCTATCTGGTCTCTTGCACACACAATATGCCAACCTTCCTTCTGTCCATCATATCAGCTATCTCTCTCCCTATACCAGTCATACTGCCAACATTCAAAGTTCCGACCCTCACTACCACAGTCCTAGCCTAATCGATTGCCTAATAATTTGTATAAAATTATATCAAAGAATCAGATTTACAGGGTATTCTGCATTTGAGTAGCATTGAGGGCTATACAGGTTAATACTGGTTCCCGTTGTTCTTGCAGTGTAAGGTTACTTTTCTCTAGTAGATCTTTCTGGCTTCCAACACAAATGCAGTGCGACATAGTGTTAAAACAGCTCTGAAATCAAGGTCTAGCAAAACAAAATAATAGTATACCAGAATATAATGTGCTTTTGCAAAGCATCCCAAAAATAGTACTGTAACCTTCTGAGACTGTTTAATATTTAGAACACCCACTCAGCAACAGTTTAAAAATGACTAAAGGCAAGCTACTTTCAACTGATGCAAATGGTAATAGCAACTGTTCAATTTACATTTTGATTTTTTTTCTTATGAAATACTGCCAGACCAAGAGCTTAGTGTTTCTAGTCTAGTAAACACACATTCCTGTGCTTCATATTCTGCATGCTTTGCTACTGCTGCTGGTAGTTTGATTTCAATTTGACATGCTTTCCGTTTTAGCAGTTAAAGTAGGCTGCCTACCTTTCTAGTGTAGCTACAGTGCAAACATTTGGGTTGTCCTTGAGTAAGTCCTAATACAGCTTTACTGGACCTGAGAGCATAATCATGCTACAGTAGCAATGGGAGATTGTTGTTTTATTGCTGTCTGAGTATTTGGGATTTTTTCTGGAATACTTCAGGTATTAAGTGCATATCAAGGGTCTAGAGCAAACTAAAACTATAATGACACTTCATGCATGGGTATCTGTTATAATTCGAAAGCCACATACTAAAAAGAAGATGCTAAAATGTGAAGTTTCAGAAGTAACCAAACGTCTTAGCATTCATGTGTTTAAACTGAAAAGTGATTTAGACAGTAGAGGAGCAGTAAAACTTTTATACAAAAACGAGACATTCATATTTAAAAGTCATCCACAATAAGACCGGTTCTTTAATTGAAGTGCATAGAAACTTTATTTTTGGTGGTAAGAGGACGAGTACATTCGTGATGATATGACTTCATCCCACTGTTTTTTATCAAATCATTTTCATTAGACAACATACATTAAATGGCAGTGACTTTCACTGTTATCATTGTGATTTATAAAGAAGCAATGTGTGAAGTGTGTGGCCCATGGAAGTATGCATTGCTTTGATGGGTGTTACTATGAGGAAGTGGAAAATGTGTTTGCTGCGTTCATTGAAATTTGATGCCATTCATTTATACTGATTTATGGAGCGTTGGAATATTTTTTTCACTTTGGTGCTTTTTGCCCTTTCTTTGCAGTTATGCAGCTATGGAGTCTGTACATTTATGTAAGAGGGATATGATGCTACAGTCACACCCCATTTGGTGAGCTAGTGGCCCTCCAAAAATAAAGTTGTTTTAATTTGCTATTAACTTTTCAATGATAGCAACTTTGCCTTTGGTTGTTTTTAATGTTTAGATTCTATTATTTATAGCTTCTTTGTGTTGACATATACACAGGTGAATCTCCCCGGTCAGCAGCATCTCTGCAAAGTATATTGTATAAATGCTTATGGCCTTCTAACTCAGGCTGATCATTACCTCCATGCATGAAAACATTTAAGTATTACATTTGCCTCACAGCTCAGCTGAAACCCATTGCCTTAACTGCTTCCTGCTTCTTTAAGCTTTAGAATTTGAGGCATTTTTTATTGCATGTGGCTTCTTGTTGGAGTGTTTTTTGATTAGTCATGTACTGATCTGTAAAAATGCATACTCTCTGCAGACATATGCTGCTTTATGATGGGCAAAGTACTGAAAAACTGAATTTTACTGAGTTTATACTGGACAGTTTTGCATTTTTGCACAGATACATTAGAGGATTTACAGTGAGTGGCACTGGTTTAAGTAACTTGAGGCTGGGAGTACAAAAATATATTCACAGTTCAGTGGAAGTAAGCTGTTTCATTCATCAAATTTCTTTCCATAATATACTAAACAAATTATGATGAATATTGGAAATGTCCCCTCAGTGTGGAATTTTTAATGGAATGTGGCATGGATATGTAGTAGCTAGCTAGCCAGCCAGCAGGGACTTTTTGCATCACTTTTCTGTTCATACAGTGGCTTACCTTTAGATGCAAGATACAGTCCTACACTGTATTTAAAGTAGGTGTCTGTCCGAAGCTGATAATGATAGGTGACGTAATCTGAATCTCATGTCTATCTCCAACTTTTGCCCAAGAATCATGATGCAGTATAATGACCCCACATCTTTCCCTTGGAATAGAGGATGGAACAGCAGGCCATCATATATTTTATCTTTATTCTCCCTGCCATTTTTCTACTTTAAGGTCAGTAATTGAACCACGATAATGAGCAGAACTCCTACCCAGCAAGATGATGTATTCGTAGTATGTTCTAATTTGTTTTTCCTGAAAATGGTATGTTTGTGACCACCATAATGACCTGATTTCGTTTTTCAGCCAAAGCTTCTTCCTACAGCACAATCTGTCTCTGTATGTGGCATCAGAATTGCTTTTCCATATCTGTAAGTGTTCTCTCTGCAGTGACTTAGAATTATTAGTGCTTCCTGATTGTCTTTGTGGAGTACAGAAGCAGATTAGCTTTAAAATTGTGGCCCTTGGTTTTTATTCATTTATATTTTATTGATAGGGATAATTGACTTTTTCAGGTCCTTTTCTAGTGGCAGCCCAAGAAATAAATTACACAAAATAGTAAATACTGATACAGATATAGGTTTCCCCCATCTCTACTAGCTTATTCATTGTCCTGACTCCCAACCTGCAAGGTCACTGAAGGAGGTCTGCAAGAGTCAGGCATCATGATCATCATTAAGTAGGGTTTAAGAGATTTTTAATGCTCCAAACACCTCTTTTTACCTACTTGTCCAAAAGAGAGGTGTAGTAACTGCTGTGCTGGACCAAAAGAGTGTATGGTTTCATTCACCCATTAGATGTACACCTAATATTTCTCTGTTGGGACTCCATTAATTGTCCCCAAGGGATGGATAAGTTATCATTGGCTCATTTCCCATTTGCTTCCTGTGTTTGGGCCACTAGTTGAATTTGGATTGTCTGGAATGTAGTCGTGGCCCAAGCATCTACTTTGGAGAGCCAGTCACATGCTAACATATAATTTAGTAAAGTACTGCTACATGTAATATACAGTACAATAACTTTTAGATAATACGTAATCTGCAACATGCTAAATTAACATAAGTGATGCGTTATACATGTGATAAAAAGTTAACAGAATTAGAATAGGCAGAGAATTTGAAAAACAGTTTTACAAAAGTAGCAAGTTATTTAAATCAACGTCAGCAGTGGTAAAGATACAAATGTGAATACCCACTCTTATAGAAAGTTTACTAAAAATAACTTGCATAGAAGTGGTACAGAGGCTACAAAGAAGAAAACTGTGATTGTAGTTGGTAATAAAAAAGAAAAAGGTGAAGGAAAGCATAGGAAGTAAACAGAATAGGAGAAGATGCAGATACAGAAAAAACATGTTGCAGTAAGTAACTATATAGTTTGTAATACTGCCAGTATTCAACAATTAAAAGTCTAGAAGTTAATGAGCATGTGCATAAGAATTGTGAAGTGACATTTTAGTTGAGACCCAAGATTCAATTATGTCTTTTTTTTCATCCAGTTAACCTTTAGGTTATCGGATGCAATCGGATTCGAACTCAGCACCTTTTAGAATCTACGGATCCAGGACTGTGACTCATCCCCTACCCAGAATTCCCTCTTTCCCCCAAAATATCCCAGATCTTGTTTGCTGCCTGATTAAGAAGGACATGTTTGAGAACTCTGACAAAAAGAAATTAAGTTAAATCTTTGGATACTTATTCATCTTCTTTCTTGGTATACATCTTCACTTTTCTTCCCTTCTTTCTATTCTTCACCTTCCCTCCCTGACTAAAAAAACTTAAATCTTAAAACTCTAAATATTGTAGCTTGATATAAAATTAGAAAATCATTTGTGTGGGAACCTTTGAAGTGAAGATATAACTGTTGTTGACTTATGAAGGTTTTTGATATATTTGTAGATTTATAGGTGATAAGGTCCCAAGATTTAAAGTGTATGGCTTGTGGCCACAAGATTCCACCACAGGATCTACACTGTGTGTGTACTGGCTGGGAGCAGCACGTTTGGATGTTAAATGTAAGGCTTCTGTCTCCTTCAGTACCAAGGCCTTTCAGGGACGTAGAGCCTTAAAGGGTCTGATTCCCTGCCCAGTCAAGAACCACTCCTTAGTCTTCACCTCCTACTACTCCTCTTTTTGCTTCCCCAGCCAAAAGAGTGGAAAAGCCAAACCCAAAACGAAAAAAAAAAAAGCATGAGAAGTCCAAGGAAAAGGATGGAGATAAAGATTCTGACAAGAGGCCAGAAAAATCCAGAAAATGGTCTCCAGTGCCATCCAAACTCTTGGACCCAGTACCAAAGGTGTCACAAAAATGGATCTGATCCCTTCTTGGATCTGTTCACCTACACCTCCTCACTTTTCACTGGTGTCATCGTCAAGGTCTTTTTATTCATCAAGGAGCCTTACTGAGGCAGATTTTTACAGGACAATGTGGAGATATCTTCAGATGCAGATCCAACTAGGGGATCTCTTGGTACCATCATCTGTGGATATAAAGGTACAGGTTCAATTACCACCCCCATTGGTATCTCCTGTTGAGGTATGACCATTAGACATGAGGCCCATGGCTCCGAGCCAACCTGCTCGTGATAGCTCGGCTCCATTATCTGCTTTGGAGCTGGGGCAGTTTTTAGTGGAGGAGGTTTTCCTACAGCTCATTCAGATTGGAAGGTTGTCTCTTCAGCTCTGATCTCTGTCAGACTTTCAAGGTATTTGGCATTTCTTGCCAGTCAAAGGGAAGAGGTGCTTTCCACATGCTGGGCTGCACCCCAACCCCTTTCGGACACTGCTTCTGACTTCACATATCAGGATTGACAGGGACATTCAACTTCATTCAGCCTCAAGACTTCTCACCATGCAAGTTCCCAGTCTGATTCTGACCCTTAAGTCCCATGGAGATAGGGTTCTAGGAAAACATGTGTAAGAGGAGACATTTGGACTGCTCCCCAGAGGCAGTCATAGAAAACAAAAACTTGAATGACAGCAGAGGGTCCCCCATAATCCCCTTTAGAATACATCACCTTTGGTGAAATTTTGGAATTGATGAAACAGTGATAGGATAGGCCCACCGTTACACCCTTCCCTGAAGAGTCTGTGTTCCTTGAGGGTTTTGGAGCTGCCTCTTCTGCCTCTGAGTGGTACTGTCTGCTGATACACTCATAGACCTGGTAGCTCAATGGGCTTGGAAGGATCCTGATGCAGTGAAGCCAATTCCAAAGAAACTGGACAAATTCTTGGTTGCACCAAAGGATAGGAAACACTGGAGCAAGTGTTTCCCTGGTAGATGCCATGGTTGTGGCAACAGCCATGAAGAAGGAAGTCTGTATAGACAGTGCATCTGTCCCTCCTAACAGAGAGTCAAGGGAGTTGGACTGGTTCGGAAACTAGATGCATGTGTCAGCAACTTTTGCACTTAAAACATTGAACTACCTTGCCCACATGACTCAAGGAGCTCACCAGGTTCCTCTCAGGTCACCCACCAATGGAAGTCCAGAAAACAGTGGAGTCCTAGTTGTCGTTTGCTTTACAGTCGATGTCCAACATATCCATTCATCTGCTTTCTAATGCAGTTGATGGTACTGCTTGAGCAGCAGTAACTGATATGCCTGGATGTGAGTGTTTGACTTTGCAGAAGGCTTTAAGATATCCTTCCTTAATGCCTCTTTTGATGGTTTGACACTGAACCAAAGGAGCAGCAAACAAGACTGTAAGGCCATGTCTGCTGTTGGAATCTGCTTCTCTACCACTCATCGGACCTTTTCAGGAGCCAGAGATGTGGTTCAGAAAACTACAAGGATTTTAGCCAAGATTGTCCTGCAGGCAGACCCTCCACCAGGCAGGGATGGGGGAAGTTTCAGTGGACATTGCACTAGAGACAGAGGCAGACCACAGAATCAGGGATTTTGTGGTCCTTTTGCTGATAAATCCTACCAGCACTCCTGAAGGATTGCCCGACTATGACACACTGGAGGCATTCAGGGAGGGTGCTTATCCCTGCACCCTCAATCCTGGCAGGCCATCACACTCGATACATGGGTGTGAGGATAATCATCAGAAGTCGCACTTTTCCCTTTAGTTCCCCTCTTCAAAAGGAAAGAGAGATTCCCACTGTGACACCCAGTCAGATGGAATTGACAACAGCAGATGTCTTAAAGCTGTTGAAAAAAGACCCGTCCAGCAAGATCTCCCAGACCAGTTATGATCTGGAGTCTATTCCAGGTTATTTTTAGTTCCAAAAAAGACAGGGGAACCTCAGGTCAGTTTTTGACCTAAGTCACCTAAATCAATTTGTAAAGCAGAGATAGATCCATATGGTCATGTTTCAGTCCATTCTACCTCTTCTGAGAGAGTGTGACTGGATGTGCTGTATAGATCTCCAGGATGCTTACTTACCATGTCAAAGGAATGAGAGAGTCCAGGAGATTTCTCCATTTTGGGCTGAGAGCTATTCACTTCCAATTCAAGGCACTGCCCTTTGGTTTCACCGCAGTCCCCAGGTGTCCACAAATGCATGTTAGTGGTAACTGTGTATATCAGGCTGCTAGAGTTTCAGATCTTCCCATATTTAGATGATTGGCTCCTCACTGCTCCAATCTGGGATCTTCTGGCCCAACAAAAGGACTTCCTGCTTCAACTTGTTCAGAAATTGGGGATCACAGTCAGTCAAAGAGTCATTTGGCACCTACACAATAGAGTTGTTTAGATGCCACCTGGATATGAGCAGTCAAATAGCCAAATTCCCAGAATCCCGGATTTTGTCTCTACATCAATTCACCGTTGTGGTTCTCCAGCATCCCTCATTCCTCACAAGACTCATTCTCTGACTGTTGGGGCTGATAGCTTCAACAGTCATGTTAGTTCCTCTGATAAGAAATCACACTGAGAGTTCTTTAGTGGACCCTATCAATATAGTGGTCCCAGTTTTTGCATCGTCTTTATGCTCAAATTAAATTAATACCCATTTGCAAATCTCACTTCAGGTAGTGGTTTACCTCCTCTGCAGTTTTGAAAGAATAGCTGTTCTCCCGATTTCCTCCACTGGCCACGGTGACCACATATTCTTCCTTCTTGAGCTGGGGGTGGCATTTCAAAGGGAAGACTGTCCAAAGTTCTTGGTCACACACAGGGGACAGTCTTCACATCAGTGTCTTAGAGGTGAGAGAAGTTCTTCTAGCATGCTTTTCAGGAGTCTCTCCCCGAGGGTGTGATTTCCATCTAGACCGACTTCATGGTAGTAGTCTGTATATCAGTAAGCAAGAGGGAACCCACTCATATCCACTATACCAAGAAGCCATGAGAATGTTGCAGCGGGCAATGTCTTCCTGTCGTTTTCCATAGCAACACGTATCCTGGAGACTTCCAGTGTTTTAGTGGACAAACTGAGCACGTCCATTCTTCTGCCTTACCATACCTCTCAACCTCTTAGAGCAAGAAATCTGGACAAAGCCATAATTAATGGGGAGACAAAGGCCCAAAAATAGGGACAATTTTTAAATATTGTTCTTACAAACTTAGAAAGTAGATTGCATAAAAGGTTTTTCATCAGCATGAATTTTGTGAAGGGTATGAATTCTGAAACTCAAACGTCTGTCATTTTCTGATGTAAATCTTCAATGATTTGCCAGTGATTTACTAGAAAACCACAATTTTTATGAAAAATGGACCAAAAATATGAGGCAAAAAATCTGGATATTCTGCGAAAATCTGTACAATTAAGAGGTATGTGCCTCACAAGTGGTCCAGCAATCGGGTATGGCAAACCAAATCTTCAGTCACTGGGGCTAGCCTTGCTGGGATATTTTTGCTTCATACCTAAGAAACAAGTGCAGCAGCTACTTTGTCCTAATTGTTTGCTATCAGAACATCAATGAATTGGAGATTCACCCGAGTGAATGACATGTGCCATTTGCTTGCACATATCCATCCATCCAGAACTCTTTTTTTTTCATTTTTGAACATGGGATCGTATTGCCACTTCACCAGTGATCATGTAGAGTCATTGTTTACACAACTGGGTGTGTGTGTATGTAACTGTATAATGCTCATTGAAAAAAACATTCCAATTTCTGACTGCTGCTCTTTCCACTGCTGCTGCTGAGTTTCACAGGAGTGTCAAGGCAATTTTAATTTAAACCTCATGTGCACCTTTCCAATACTTACTCTTTATCTCCTTTCTCAAGTCATACCTTTCAATTGTCCAGATTTTTGTGTCATATTTTTGGTGTCTTCCTGGTAACATTTGTGGTTTTCTGGCAAATCTTCAGGGATTAATGCCACTAAATGGTAGGAGGGATGGGAGGTTGGTATAATGTTTAAGGTGTTTATCTTACAGACACAAGGTTCAGGATTTGATTCATACATGGGGTGATTGACTAGGCTTAAAATGACCGACAAGGGCAGTTAGCCTAGTATGAACCTATGAAGTAACAGACATTTGTGTTTCAGACTTCGTCATTCAGAAATTGCATGCTAATGCAAAACCAATTATTCTGGCAGTTTTCTAAGGTTAGAAGAGCAATAACTGGAATCTATCCCTGATTTTGGACCTTTGTTACCCCATTATGTTTGGCTTTGTCCATATTTTTACACTGATAAGTTTAGAGGTATGTCTGAAGGAGGGTGAGGCCGATTAGTGATTCTGTTAGGGTTTGGGATGGTTAGCTAAACTAGCTTAACTCCAGAAACACTGACCTGGGGTCAACACCAGCAGCAGCCCTGGAAAAGACAAACTAATTGGAACTTTAAACCTAATGTAATTATAACCTAATCTAATTAAATATTCCTTTGGAGGCAAGGCATTAGAAAATATTCATCAACTCTCAGTCTACCAAAAACACTAAAATAAGTTCTGTTTTTTCTTCCAAGAAGATTAAGCCCCGTGTGTGAAGCTGTGCCCTTAACATTATATTTGCTAACTTGTGAGATTGTACAACAGCATAGGCAGTAGGAAATCATTTTTACTGCTCTGTTCTGTGATTATACAAAATGAAGCCTGCTATAGTACAGTAACTGAAATTATCTCCAAACATAATATAAACCAAACTTTCAACCCCATGTTTTACCACTACTGAACACCACAAACCCCATAATAGAGCAACTACATTGTAGTTACACTGTTATGTTTAAAAATATAAACAAAGTCAGTCAGTGAAACGGGAATGTGGTTATAAGTGACAGCTCCCATTTTGTTCTGTAAAAGTGTGAATCAACACACTAATAGCAGCCTGTATATATCTATATGGTTCTACTTCAGTAGACCAAAATGCCACCTCCTTCGGTTCTTTTCCCGGTAATCTGTTTTGGTGATGTGCATGTTTGTTAAAATGCGGTTTCGGTTTTGTCGTCTCTGTTACTTGTAATTTGGATAAGTAATATTTGATCTACTTAAGTAGACCTATCTTTATATATCTATATCCATCTCTCTCTCTCTCTCTCTCTCTATATATATATGGTAGCACCTTCAAACTCGATTTAATATCAGCAAAAATGTTGATAGCATTATTTGCATTCTCAGAAACAAACTCTGAGCATGCAATCAAAAAAATAAAGTTTATTTTCATTAGGAGTACTTTGGGTTTTGATTTTGTATTTGTTCAAGATCACTATTATGTGCTTGGGGGATATGTTATTTCTCCCAGTAATCAAAGTTGGTATATTTAATTAGCAGGAGCTTTTGTGCCAGAGCATGGAAGTAATGCTGCTGTTAATTTTAAGTCGACTCACTTGTATCAAATTTTTTCATTTTAGACTTTTTTTAAGTAGACCTCTGTAACATATTAATGTATGTATAAATACACATAGTTTTATGTATATATAAAACTATCAAACATCAGAATCGTATCTTTCTGGAATTTTTGAAGGAAATTAACAGTGTAATATTGGTGTCTGCTGTGTGCGTTGATGTCTTATTTGCTGGATATGTGTTGCAGTGATTTAGCGGATTTATGATCTTGATATATTGGACTTTCTGTTCGTTCATTTTTCATCAAAGAAGTTTATTTGCATTATAACAAGTTACTCTTACAGAAGAAGAATAGTTGATGGGGGTCTTAGAGCTCCATCAGTACTACCATATAATATCTCAGGATAATATTAACATGCAAAATACAACATGGATTCTTATGTTCAAAGCAAAACATTTACATTCCACTATGTTTATATATAGGCAAGTTTAAAATGTGGTGGTGATAATGTTTAAGTGAATGATAGAAAGTTGAAAGGAAGCAAGTTTATAAGAGAAAATGTCAAACTAATGTGTCACATGCAACTAGAAAAATGCACCAGAGCTCATTATAAGTTTTTATGTCCATCTGAATGTAATGCTTTACATTGCCTGTGACTGTAGCAATAAAAATCAGGGCTGACATACTTGTCGAGTAATTTCCAATATTTAAATTAGGTGGCCGGGGTCATTAATTGGAGATGTGTGAGCCATGTAATCTGTGATAATAGTTGACTGGGGGAGTTGGGGGGTATTCCCAAGATCTAGAACCTAAGGTCACTGTGTGGGTGGGGTGGATTTCCACAGTGCCTAGGAGACAGCATCATTTATCTTATTCCAAATCACTGTGCTATTTTTTTTTACAAGACCCTAATATATGGAGGTAACTTGCATGGCTGTCTCCACATCTCAAGCATCTACTTGGGCCCCATTCACACCTAAGTAGTAGTTGTAGAGTTGCTTGTCATACGTGCAATTTCTTGAAATGGGTGAAAAATGTGTGTAGTAAGGTCTACCACTTCTTGTTCAGTAAAAATGTATGTTGCCATATTATATCACATCTATGTGAGGTATGGATTGATCAGCCCATGTCACCCTACCATTCTCAAAAACATTTTGACTATAGTCATCAAGGAGGCTATACATTTGTGAACATAGACCAGTCCCAGAGACATTAGGAGCGGGACCCTAGCCAAGCTCCTGTGCAACTGTATTGCTGCTTTAACTGACCTGTCTCTGTAGACTAAATATTTGGAAGTACTGCCACAAATTAATGGCCGCCTTGTTCTCTGGGTTGATTTCAGTATACTGAAGGGTTTTAAAGTTTTTGAGCTTAATGAAGTCCACCCAATAAAGGATGTTGCCATCAATCCCATTGCCCACAGTAGAGTTTTACCATCTGTCACTACCTTGAGGCTTGTTCCATAATTGGAGATTGTTCCCTAAGGAATAACACGGCCTTGCTGCTTCCATTTGTAATCATCCTAGCCAATTATTTCCATACTTTCCACTGTTCTCTTATTGCCTAAGTTTGATGTTGCACATACAACAGGTAAAGTCCCAGCATGGTTTAGGTAGGGCTCTGGGTGAATCTGGCCTGAATGCAGCTGATTAGATCCACTGCAAGGGAAAACCTGCTTAGCTAAAGAAGGTGTAATCCCTCAAATTTCTTGGATGCCTTCACTTTTCTTCTTGCTAATCCAGGGTGCTTGTTATCCCATATGAAACTGAACAGCAACTTCTGTAGCTTCTGGGTAAGAGAGTTGGTGCCTAACTGGGATACAGCTCCCAATGAGATCTGCAATATCTCTCTCTCTTTTTCCCTCTCTCTAGCTGCAAGGCCAGGACTTTAGTCAAAATTTCAGTTTCAACAGGGGACAGTGAAATGGATGTATAAATTTACAGGTACAGTAGGTTTTTAAATGATAAACAGGCTCAGCTCCTCAGACACTGCAAACTTTAATAGACCAAGAGAACGAAAAAACATAACAGTATTCCTGTACATGTAAACAGATAACTTAGCGCTTTCACCCACATACATAGTCAGGCATCATCAGAGTAAAAGAGCCCTTCATCTTTGTTGCATTTAAAGCTATTAGTTACAGACACACCCCTCTAAGCAACCAACCCCAAGCAAACAGCAATTTGTAAATTAAAGGCACAGTAAAACATTACTCCTATGTTTGTTTAAAAGCACAGTTACTTATAACTAGAAAAAATGTTGTTCAACTTAAAACACGAACATTTTAAAAAAATCTACACTTTAAACATGTTTGTATAAAAGTAGTAAATAAAAATAATAAATAAAAAATCATAATGTTATGCTTAACATTCTTCAAACAAATGTAGATTTGTACTTTAAAATTCTAGAGACTGAAATGTGATCATTAATGCCTGGAGGTCTAGATGCATCCAGCCTCAACTGCCAGATGCACTCCCTCATGTCAAGTAACACTTTTAAGTCACCTCCTTTGTCATTAAATGGAATTCTGTCTATTACAAAAAACAGAAATCTCTAAAAATTAGGGCAACTCAGACTATGCATGTACAAGGCATTGTTAGTTCTTTTGTTCCTGATATCTCTTAAGTGTTCCAGGATTCTGAGCCTTAACTTTCTTGTTGTTTTCCCAACATAGAAAGTAGAACAGCTCAAACATGTAGCAATGTACACTACCATCTTAGTATTACAGTTACAGAATCCAGGACACCGGATAGTTTTATAGAAGCCTTGAACTGCCACATAAGGGTCATTATTAATAAACTTACATGTACTGCAAACTCCGCATTTACTCATTTTGGAGCTCCTATATGTCTCAATATTAGGTTCAGCTTCCATCAATTCTTTAAGGTTCCTACCCCCTACTGTATGTAAAAGTTGGGGTGTTTCCTAATATACTTGTAGTATCACTATCAAAAGAACTTTGCCAAGTATCCTTAATAATTCTAATAATTTGTCCTGCCTGTCCATTGTATGGCAAAATCATAGCCTGTTTTTTGTGTAGTGCATGGGACTGTGAAGCCAACTCATTCCCCTCCTGGCAGTTGAGGCTGGATTCATCTAGACCTCCAGGCATTAATGATCACATTTCAGTCTCTAGCATTTTAAAGTACAAATCTAAATTTGTTTGAAGAATGTTAAGCATAACATTGAGTTTTTATTTATTATTTTTATTTACTACTTTTATACAAACATGTTTAACATGTAGATTTTTTGAAAATGTTTGTGTTTTAAGTTGAACAACATTTTTTCTAGTTATAAGTAACTGTGCTTTTAAACAAGCATAGGAGTAATGTTTTACTGTGACTTTAATTTACAAATTGCTGTTTGCTTGGGGTTGGTTGCTTAGAGGGGTGTGTCTGTAACTAATAGCTTTAAATGCAACAAAGATGAAGGACTCTTTTACTCTGATGATGCCTGACTATGTATGTGGGTGAAAGCGCTAAGTTATCTGTTTACATGTTAAGGAATACTATGTGTTTTTTCGTTCTCTTGGTCTATTAAAGTTTGCAGTGTCTGAGGAGCTGAGCCGGTTTATCATTTACAAGTTTTTGGTGTCACATTGTGTCGGCTTGGTATTCTACTGTTCTTCCGACTGGCTTCTTTGATCCTGTTACCTTTGGTGGACCGCAGCTATGGAGCAGCTTATGCTGCAGTATGTTGAACTGGCAAACTAACTAGTTCATTTATTTAAGGAGAAAGGCATGGCAGTCAACGTTCCGAACAACATTCAAACAGAGGAACCACTGTTGACTGAATCGCAGGTACGGCTGTTTACTCTTCACACACCCCCTTCTACTAGTAGTGGTGAAGCATTGGTTAACACTTCAGTGAATTTGGTGAATAACAGGGGGTTGACAATTAACAACCAAGTCACCAGAACAAACTGCTGTTCACCCAAAAACTTTGACGCACTTCTTAGGGCTCCAGCTATGGATTGGAAGCCTGAAGCCGGACAGCAACCGGAACTGGGTACCTTAAATGTACAATTAGGTCAATTTGAAAACAAATTAAGAAAGCTGAAAGCCCTACAAATGGACACCATGTTTCTTGAGAAATCCCTTGAGCTCAAACAAGTTCCGAAGGGGCTCAGGTTATTTAAACTACCGATGGGTTTTTAAGCAGGTACAGATGGTTTCAAGGAACTACTGGCCTTCTATGACCGGACAAGTATGGAATTGATGAAAATTATTATTCGGAATAACATTAATAGACTAGAGACTTTAAAGGAGGAGCTTGGCTTACTTAACAACAACATAACGAAAGATTTGCTTTTTGAGTTTAACAAAAACAAATACGACAAGATTATTTATGAAACTGAATAGTTTGTGAAAAAAGGCCTTGAGTCCAAAATGGTTAAACTCAAAAAAGATACTAGTGATTATGCTAGTAACCAGGTATACACGCATTTTAAGGAATTTAAATCTGTAAATGGTAGTTCTAGTTTTGTCTCTAAAGTTAATACAGCGGGTAATTCCCGACAGGAAATGTACAATGTCGGTGGGCAAATTGTTGATCAATTTGAGGACGAATCACTGACTGAGACTGAAATTTATTATGACAATGAAGTTTTTTTTAGATCCCCACCCCATAAGGCGCTCGGAACGCATTTGAGAGCGCAATCAAAAACAGGGGAGGGGCAGAGGCAGTACAACAACAAGAGGAGGTGGTCTCGAATGAGCAACTGCCCACCTTCAATAGTGACACTATATTGCACAACGAGGCTGGGTTACAGCCACTACATTACGGTACTTTTTGTGATAATTTTAGTGGCAATTTTTGCAACTCTTTTTGTGATAATCAAAGGCAACAAAGTTTTTCCTCTGTCTCAGAACTTGTTTCAGAAATTTCACCAGTGATTTGTTCACATTTGTTAAACAACAGATCTGAAGTAGTTACTTCATTTGATCTGCAACCTGCGGGTAGTCTGATCCGACCTCAGATCCGAACCGGCAGCTTTCCAAGATCCGAGCTCATAGCTCCTCCCCCCTACCCATAATCCCTTGCTACCAACCACATTACCTCAGATCGTTTTTTGCCACGGCTAAAGACAGTTGCTTCATAGTGAAGAGCTCCTGGCCTGGTGAGATTGTTCTAATTATAGACTTTTTTTTTCTTGTTTAAACTCGTGTGTGTGTGTGTGTGTGTGTGTGTGTGTGTGTGTGTGTGTGTGTGTGTGTGTGTGTGTGTGTGTGTTTTAAAATCAAACCTAAAAACCCTTTAAAAAAAAAAAAAAAAAAAAAACTAATTTCCCTTTAGTTTATCTTTATCTCCCCCCCCCCCCCCTAGTGTTTGGGTGTGTGTGAGAGAGGTTTTTTTGGCTGAATCTAAGGCCATATTTTCAAAATGTACTGAGTGTGGCCACAAGCTTTCCCCAGCTGATGGCCACACTCAGTGCGTTTTGTGCCTGGGGGCAGCCCATCTATCGGAGGCCTGCCAGATATGTGCGGCCTTGAACCCCTGGGCACTCAGGGACAGGAAGAACAAGCTGATCCTGGTGGGAAAACTTCCCCAGGAATCAGCTTCTTCTTCCTCTCCCAACCGGGTTGAAGCTACTACTGTAGCTTCGGCGCCGGCTACTCCATTAGCTGTACCTGGGACTCAACCTCCCTTATCAGGTACCAGCTCTGTGGAATCTAGTGCTTCTTCCCACAGGGAGAAGAAGCACAAGGACAGAGAGAGTCACAAATCAAAAAGGCGGGCCGAGTCTCATCCCTCGGCTCCGCCTGAGAAAATCCTGAAGTCCCCTGTGAGGGTCTCCGGATCCTTGTCCTCTCGGCTCCGTTCACCTTCCTTTTCTCCGGAGCCAGAGGAAGAGGATAGGTCTCCCTCGAGGTCTTCGAGGCGGCCCTCCCGGCCCGCCTCAACTGCCTCTTCGCGATCTACATGAAGCATCTCCGAAGCAGACATGGATCGGATGATGCGAAGATTTCTGCAGACCCAGATGCAGATGGGGATGCTCTTGCCTCCCCCCCCCTTTGGGAGGGAGTGCAGCCCCCATTTTTGCCCCGATCGCTCCTTCTCCGACCTGTTTTCGGGTCTCGGAGTTGTCGGATCCAGGCCTTTTTGGACCCGGGGATACGTCGGCGCCGATAGCGGTTGTGTCTTCGCCGACTATACCTTCGAGCTTGTCGGATCCAAGCTCTCGGGGCCGAGGGTTGAGCATCGGATCCGAGGGGGTGGTTGTGTCTTCGGCGCTGATTGGGTCGGAGCGCACCACTACCTCGGGTCCGATTGCTTCGGCTCCGACCCCGATCCTATCCTCGGAGCCAGGGAGGTTACTTTCTCAGGCTAGGGACAGTGAATCTCTCTCGGCTTTTGAGGTAGTGGAGAGGGTACTGTCGAGGTCATCCAGGTCCCAGACCAGGCCTTCGGATCCACCCATGCCCCCACTGTATCAGGGTCTGTCTTTGATCATCCGTCCATCTGGACAGCCTGCCCAAGCCCTCCAGTTGGTTCCTATGGAGGAACACCACCCTGCGGACGAGCCCTCTTCGGACAGTCCCGCCGAAGAGGCGCCTCGGTAGCATCTGTGCAAAAGGAGGCACCTGGACTCCCCCGAGTCCATTACCACGGATACGGATTTGGATGATACGGAGGGCTCCCCAAGGCCACCCCCTGAAGAGACATCATGGAAATGTTGCGTATAAGAGGGGGTTGGTCTGCCCAAAAGCCCTCCCTGGACGAGTCTGTATTTCTGGAGGCCTTTGAGGCAGGCCCATCTACCTCCTGGGTGTCCCCCCCAGCTGACCCCTTGGCGGATCTAATTACCACCAGGGCTTGGAAAGAGCCCGACACCGTGGAGCCTATCCCTAGACGCCCAGACAAGGTCCTCAGCCCTCCGTCTGATAGACCTTCTTGGTCCAAAGGCGCGCCGGTTGATGCTATGTTGGTGGCGGCGGCCAATAGGAAAGAACTTGCCCAGGAAAGTTCTTCGGTCCATCCGCCAGACAAGGAGTCCCGGGCATTGGGCATTGGACCGTATTGGGAAGCGCATGTTTGCTTCAGCGACCTTTGCCATAAGGTCGCTGAACTACTTGGCACACACCATTAGGCTACAGCGTGACTTAATTAAGGAATACGCTGCAGCCCCTCCGGAGTCCATGTCGGTCCCAGACAAAAAGGTTTTTGAGACTCGAATGGCCACTCTAAAGTCCATATCAAATACAGCTATGCGGCTTCTTTCCCATGCCATGGAAGGAGCCGCTAGCGGAGCTGGAGTGGTCTTGCGACGTCACTCCTGGCTCCGCCTTTGCGACTTCACAGAACCCTTTAAGGCGTTCTTCGCGAACGCCCCTTATGACGGTTCGGCCTTATTTGGCTCAACAGTTCGCAACACGCTGGTCCAAAGCGAAAAGGATGGGAAGACGCTGTCGGCCATCGGAGTCCGCTTCTCTAGCCCCCAAAGATCCTTCTCCAGGAATCAGAGGGGGCAAAAGAAGCTGTGGTTCCGTAAATCTCAGCAATCCCGTCCTGCTGCGGACAACTCGTCCTCTAGAGGCAGAGGAGGACAAGGTGGACGCCGGCCCAGAGGCAGAGGGGAGCTGCGTAACTTCGGGTCTAGAGAACCTTTCTCGGACAGACCCACGCAACAGCCCTGAGGGCTTGCCCGACTGTCCCTCTCTGGAGGCAGTCGGGGGGGGGCGATTATCGGAGCACCTGTCAAACTGGGAGTCCATTACAAAGGATCGATGGGTGCTCCGGATTATATCCAGAGGTTACACTATACCGTTCACCCCCCCCCCCAAACCCAAACGTCTCCCTGATGTTCCACCCCATCAGAGGGAGTCCGCAGCTCTGGAAATTTCAGAGCTGCTAAGAAAAAGAGCCATCCAGCCCGTCCCCCCAGATCAGTCCGGATTGGGTTATTACTCCAGGTTCTTCTTGGTGCCAAAGAAAACGGGGGACCTCAGACCCATCCTAGACCCCTCGTCCCTGAACCTGTTCATACCCAAGGAAAAGTTCCGGATGGTCACCCTCCAATCTATTCTCCCGCTTCTGCGGGAGAACGACTGGATGTGCTCGTTAGACCTCAAACTACTATACTACCATATACTAATGGACAGACGATCCAGGAGGTTCCTCCGCTTCTGGCTAGGAGCCAGTCATTATCAGTTCAGGGTTCTTCCATTTGGCCTAACCTCAGCCCCCAGAGTGTTTACCAAAGTCATGGCAGTGGTTGCAGCCCACCTGAGACTCCAGGGCATTCAGGTGTTCCCTTACCTAGATGACTGGCTCCTCACCGCCCCCAACAGGCATCTACTGGTTTTGGCAAGAGATTACGCCCTCTCTCTGGCCCATCGTTTGGGCATTTCAGTGAATCTAAAGAAATCCTGCCTGTGCCCCACTCAAGCCCTAGAATTCATAGGGGCCAGGTTGGATACTCGGATCTCCAAAGTGGTTCTTACACCTGTCAGGCTGAACAATTTGTCTCTCCAAATCTTAGACATTCTTCGGAGCCCCGGTCCTCCAGCAGAATTAGTCCTGAGTGCGCTAGGGTCTATGTCAGCAGCGATCGGCCTGTCTCTTCATGCCTGTCTGCAAATGCGAGTGTTACAGTGGACTCTCCAGGTCCAATGGTCACTATCGGTCCATCCCTTAGACATGCCGAAATGCGAGTGTTACAGTGGACTCTCCAGGTCCAGTGGTCACTATCGGTCCATCCCTTAGACATGCCGATTCCCCTGAGCAGGGTGTGCAGGCACTCCCTTCTTTGGTGGTTACAGGCTCAGGAACTCAAAGAAGGGAGACCCTTTGTGATTCCCCCAGTCAAAGCCGCGTTGACCACGGACGCTTCTTGCCTCGGGTGGGGCGGGCATTATGCAGGCAAGTCCGTCCAAGGCACGTGGACTCCTCTAGAGACTACATTGCATATCAATGTCCTAGAGATGAGGGCAGTGCTTTTGGTGTTGCAAGCTCTTCATCACCTTCTTCCTCTGGGGACTATTGCAATCCAGACGGACAACATGTCCGTTGTCTGGTATATAAACAAACAGGGAGGGACCAGATCTTACCCCCTGTGTCGAGAAGCCATGAGAGTGTGGGAATGGGCGATTTCCACCAACCGCTTTCTGATAGCAACGCACATTCCGGGACGGTCCAACATATTAGCGGACAAGTTAAGTCGGGTATTCCTCAGCCCTTACGAGTGGTCTCTGAATCCTTCTTTTGCCAAGCAGATATTCCTCAAGTGGGGTCAACCTCGCTGCGACCTTTTCGCTTCTCCCCTAAACACAAAATGCAGCAATTACTTTGCGATAGTTCCCCCCAGAGGGGAATCCCCAGGGACGCTCTGGTTCATGCTTGGCCACCCGGTCTCCTTATGCGTATCCACCTCTTCCTCTGATGATGAAATTCATCCAGAAAGCCTGTCGGTTGGGGAGCAGAGTGATTCTCATAGCCCCATTCTGGCCTCGACAAATCTGGTTCCCCTTTCTGCAGTCTCACAGTGTGGCTCCCCCATGGATTCTGGACCCCAGACCAGACCTAATCTCGTATCCGACGAGATGCCACACTCAGAACCTGGTCAACCTCAGGCTTACGGCTTGGTTGATCCAGTTCCATTAATGGCTAGGACTCCCGGTATCTCGTCCTCTGTTAAGGCCATTCTGGTAGCAGCTCATAAGCCATCCACCAGAAAGCTCTACAACAGTAAATGGAAACGCTTTTCCATCTGGGCAAAGGAGAAGGAATTGGATCCCTTTACGGTTCCTATTCCCACTATCCTGGACTTCCTGTCCCTTCTTTTTAGATAAGGAGCTAGTGCGTCCACCGTTAAGGTCCAGCTAGCAGCCATCTCTTATTATCACGTGGGGGATGGCGTAGATTCCTTGGCGTCAGCAAAAATATGCAAGACCTTCTTAAAAGGAGTGTTTCTCTTAAAGCCCCCTATTAAGCCGGCAGTTCCTCCATGGGATCTTACCTTGATCTTACAAGCATTAACAAGACCACCTTTCGAGCCGGCGGCCTCAGTGCCATTGAAATTCTTATCTTGGAAAACAGCCTTTTTGGTCGCTATTACTTCAGCCAAATGAGTCTCAGAATTACAAGCTCTGTGCATTAAGCATCCATACCTTATTTTTCACAAGGATAGAGTGGCCCTCAGGACTAATCCTTCCTTTCTGCCTAAGGTAGCCACAGAGGCTAACATTAATCAGTCTGTTAATCTTCCTGTTTTCTTCCCGAATTTCCAAAACAAGGGTGAATACACATTGCACAAATTGGATGTACACAGACAACTACGTTTTTACTTGCATAGGACTAAAGATTTTCGCAAGTCAGACCAGTTGTTTGTTTCTTATGCTAAGTCAGCCATGGGCAAACCAATTTCTAAGGTGACAGTGGCAAATTGGATCTCTCAGTGTATTAGACAGGGATACACTTCATCTGGGAAGCCAGCTCCGGTTGGTGTGCGTGCGCATTCTACTAGATCTTTGGCTACCTTGACGGCTTTTTGGTCTAGAGTTCTGGTAGACGATATTTGTTCAGCAGCTACCTGGTCCTCTTGCCACACGTTCATTTCTCATTACAAATTGGACATGATCTCCAGAAGTAGGGCTTCCTTTGGCTCCGCGGTACTTCGGAATATCCTTCCGTAGGGACCACCCAGGGTCTTAGGTAAGCTGGGGACTCTGTCCCACAGGTTGCAGATCAAATGAAGTAACTACTTCAGATAAAGAAGTTATGTACTCACCATAACGTTCCATCTGAGTAGATACTTCATTTGTCTGCAACCGACCCCCCCCCTGCCATCCCCCGAACCTCGGTAAGATATTGTTCCTTTGGAGTTTTTTCTCCGTCTTTAGCCTATAGGGCAAAATAACCGATCTGAGGTAATGTGGTTGGTAGCAAGGGATTATGGGTAGGGGGAGGAGCTAGGAGCTTGGATCTTGGAGCTTGGAAAGCTGCCGGTTCGGATCCGAGGTCGGATCTGACTACCCACAGGTTGCAGACAAATGAAGTATCTACTCAGATGGAACGTTATGGTGAGTATATAACTTCTTTTTAGAAAGTGTAACAAACACGGAGATTGAGGGGATGAATGCCACGCAGATATTTGAGAGTGACTCATTTGATTTAACTCAACAAACTATTATGACACATTCTTGTAATTTGGTTAAAGTTGATAATGTTAGTGTTTACAACTTCTCTAACTTAGAGTTAACAGATAATTATTTGTCTCTATTCAAGAAGGGGTTTACATTTGTCCCTTCTTTTAGAAATGAAATAGCCAAAATACTGGTTAATTTTAAGATGTATACTAGACAATTAAACTTGGAAGTATTTTTTCACAAAAAACCTAGCCCAACTATTGACAATGTGATTGGACTAAAGAGGACGAGTACCTTTACACCTCCTGCACACCCATGTATACACATCTTCGAGAAGTTGTGTGAGGCTCAACTTAGAAGAATGTTAAGGGGACCAAGGAGGGAATTGGATAACCTAACACCTGGGGAGAGGTTTTGTCTACAAGAACTAACTACCACTAATTTGTACAGGGTCATGAAACCTGACAAGGGACGGGGGCTAACATCGACTACTCGAATAAGATGTGTACAGTCTTTTGAGTGACACAAACACATATGCCAGAGTATCTAGGAATGAAATGTGTATGGCATACACTAAATTGACTGGCGTCTTTATGAGTGGTTAATGGAGGGGATCATTGATGTTAATGAATACCATTATTTGATGGTTGAATTCCCAGTGACCCCCTCCATTTTTGCAATTCCAAAAATTCACAAAAACCAGAATGACCCACCCTTTCGCCCAATAGTGTCAGCAAAAGGCTCTAAAACAGAAGCAATGGCCTCCTACGTAGATTTTCATTGTAAAGGTATTGTTAAAAGTTTGCCACACATCCTGAGGGATTCGTGGCATTGCGTGGAGGTTATAAGACAAAAACAAACCTCTGAACCATTTTTGATGGTGACAGTTGATGTTATAAATCCTTTTTCGGTCATTCCCCAGGTACAAGGTCTGGAAATGTTCAGTAGGAGTTTGGACAAACATAGTGGTTTCCATACTGTTAAACGTAGTGTGATAGTAGATCTTATGGAAATGGTTTTGTCTAACAATTTTGTTGGATTTGAAGGGGAACTATTTAGAAAAGTGGCAGGAGTTGCCATGGGTGCTAGGTGTGCGCCAATCTATGCCAACTTGGTATTGGCGGAATGGGAGATGGAGAAGGTGTTCCCTACTGAGTATATGAAACAGGTAACACTTTATTTGCGTTACCTTGATGATATACTAATTTTTTGGACAGGGAGTAGGGATGAGATCCACACATTTGTTGATTTTCTTAACGACACTATCCCATTCTTAAAATTCACCTACACTATACATGGGGAAACCTGCAATTATTTGGATATATTGTTATACAAAAATATGCATGATGTTAGCCTAAATTCGAGTATATATCGCAAGAAAACTTATTCTAACAGTTTCTTGCATTTCCAGAGTTATCATCCCCACTATATCAAGAAGAACTTGGTCAAAGGTCAGATGGTCAGATTATCCAGGCTGATTAGTGAGGATGAACAGCTAAACATTGAGCTGACCAGCTTGACTGCTATGTTTACAGAAATGGGTTATCCATAAGAAATTTTGTCCAGAGTTAGAAAAGAAATAGAAACTAAGAGAATTACATCCTTTAAACCTATTTTGCATGGGGACTTAACAAAGGAATTTCAGGAGGGGAATGAGTTGGCTTCAGAGTCCCATGCACTACACAAAAAACAGGCTATGATTTTGCCATACAATGGACAGGCAGGACAAATTATTAGAATTATTAAGTATACTTGGCAAAGTTCTTTTGATAGTGATACTACAAGTATATTAGGAAACACCCCAACTTTTACATACAGTAGGGGTAGGAACCTTAAAGAATTGATGGAAGCTGAACCTAATATTGAGACATATAGGAGCTCCAAAATGAGGAAATGTGGAGTTTGCAGTACATGTAAGTTTATTAATAATGGCCCTTATGTGGCAGTTCAAGGCTTCTTTAAAACTATCAGGTGTCCTGGATTCTGTAACTGTAATAATAAGATGGTAGTGTACTTTGCTACATGTTTGAGCTGTTCTTCTTTCTATGTTGGGAAAACAACAAGAAAGTTAGGGCTCAGAATCCTGGAACACTTAAGAGATATCAGGAACAAAAGAACTAACAATGCCTTGTACATGCATAGTCTGAGTTGCCCTAATTTTAAGAGATTTCTGTTTTTTGTAATAGACAGAATTCCATTTAATGACAAAGGAGGTGACTTAAAAGTGTTACTTGAGATGAGGGAGTGCATCTGGCAGTTGAGGCTGGATGCATCTAGACCTCCAGGCATTAATGATCACATTTCAGTCTCTAGCATTTTAAAGTACAAATCTACATTTGTTTGAAGAATGTTAAGCATAACGTTATGATTTTTTTATTTATTATTTTTATTTACTACTTTTATACAAACATGTTTAACATGTAGATTTTTTTTAAAATGTTCGTGTTTTAAGTTGAACATTTTTTCTAGTTATAAGTAACTGTGCTTTTAAACAAGCATAGGAGTAATGTTTTACTGTGACTTTAATTTACAAATTGCTGTTTGCTTGGGGTTGGTTGCTTAGAGGGGTGTGTCTGTAACTAATAGCTTTAAATGCAACAAAGATGAAGGACTCTTTTACTCTGATGATGCCTGACTATGTATGTGGGTGATAGCGCTAAGTTATCTGTTTACATGTATAGGAATACTATGTGTTTTTTCGTTCTCTTGGTCTATTAAAGTTTGCACTGTCTGAGGAGCTGAGCCGGTTTATCATTTACAAGTTTTTGGTGTCACATTGTGTCGGCGTGGTATTCTACAGTAGGTTTTTACCTTGTTTTGGAAAGGTGAGCACATTCACTATTCTAATTTAGTATGATAATATGCATATGTTGAAGACTTGCTTGAAAAAGATTTACCAAGACTGGTGCTAGCTTCTCTTCCAAATTCCTTTATAGCTGTGCCGGTATGCCATCTGGCCCTGGAGCTTTTCTGTGTTTGAAGGCTCTGATATCCTGCTTCATCTCCCTCAGGAATATGGGTTCTTCCTGATGGAGTTTCCTCATCACTTAGCTGGAGCATATACTTTTCTGGTTGAATGTGTCTCAGTTTTCATAAAGGCAGGTCTGTGGATGTTGATTAATATTGCCTAAAAATGTTGCCATTAAGTGCCTGGGCCAATTAACGGTAGGAGGCTTGTTCATCCCTTAGTTCAAGAATTGAACATGCTTGTTTGCTCTCACTAAGACATTGTGCAAGCAACTTCTGTGTTCTCATCTGTTTCTGGCTATAGGTATGGGCTCATCAGCTCCTGCTTCTGATGCTTTAAGGTAAATGTAATTCCTTCGAGTTCAGTCTTCAGCCTGTTGATCTCTTGCAGTAAGATCCTATTCATACATTTAGTGCATATTGCTGGGTGTATCTTTCCACTTCTTTCGCCACCCATTTGAGTTTGGTGTCTACCCCCTCATTCCTTCTAAACCCCTGGTAGAGAACCACTTTGAGAAGATTGAGTTTAAATGTATCCCGTGCAGATAAAAATAGTATTGATTGTGATTTGATGCACCTGCCAGAAAAATTTAGTTCAAGTCACTTAGGGCTTGCATTATCATTGAGTCCTTCAGTAGTAAAGGATCAATCCTGGTCATGGGTGGCGGTCAGGGCCAGTGAGAATTAGCATGCTCCCATATGACTAGACTGTGATCTCTCCTTTTAGTCATAGGATTAAAGATTTGAATCCTCCTACCATATGATGGCTAAATAGAAAAATATATATTCTACTGGCTATACTAATTTCTGGAGTTAAAAAGGTATAATGCTGGTCTCTAGGATGTAGAGCTCTCCAGATAGCCTCTAAGTGAAATTCTTGTATCCATCACTGAAGAACAGCTGTGTTTTCATAACCTTGATTTACTTTTAGGTGTGCTCTCTCTCAAATTAACTCCACACCTTCTTGTCTCCCTCCTTTCTGCCTTCATTCCTGTTACTATCCTTCCTAATATATATCAGTTACTCGCTGCCCTCCAACCCACTGGTATGTCTGCCAAGATTCTGTAGTCATAAGCTTGTCAACAACAAGGCACTCTATAACTTTAATACATAGAGTTTCCATATTTCACTACCCATTTTCCTTTCCTCTCCTCCACTCTGTGTTCGTTTTCTTTTTTTCACTAAATCTTTCTTGGACACATCAAAGCATAACACAGCCTGTGTTTTTCTCTAAAGACTGAGGTTTAAATACTATCCACCAACATAATGCCTCCAAGAGGACTGTCATCACTTTTTTTTTTAAACCAAAAATGCATGGTTTATAGTTTGTGTGCTATTTGTTTTTCCTCCTCTCCCTGCTACACCTCCAAATGGAAAATAAGCTACACTACAACTGACTTGGACTCATAAGGTCATCTGTTTTATCAGATATATGATGACAAATACATTGTGATATGCTTTATAAATGCACAGACACTGCTTAAATATTTACGGTACTCTGCCAGTTTTTGTGCACTGTTTAACGTATGATTTACTCTGTAAATACCTGTATACTGTTTTTATATTGACATGCCACGTGTAACCTTGATAATTTCTGTAAAACATTTGAAGAGCTCCTCGCCCAGGTATCCTCTGAATAGGTGTTTAGCTAAACACAGTGGGACTTTCCTGGTAAACAAAGGTAAATTAAAAATAAGTAAATAAAATAATGCAAACTTAAAATCACCCTCCAAGATAATAGGAAAATGGTAGTTCCCTTGTTCTACACAAGCCTGTTGTAAATCCTGAAAGGGGGACCATTTTCCTCATTTGGACCATAAAAGGTGGCTGTTAGGAAAAAAAAACTGTCATGTTAACTTTTGCCACTGGCCATCTCCTCCCTTTTTCAACCTTCAACTCCAAAAGATTCCATCCCATACTGTTAGTAACTAAGATAAGGACCCCTTTTGATTGCTTTTTGCACAGGCCATAACAAACCATCCCTGCCAGATTCAAAGACGTTGTCCATGTTAAGACGTTTATGGTTAAGGAAAGTTGACATGTATATGCTTTGGGTGCAATACACACAATGCACTACACACAATAATATGCAATATCAATGAAAATCAAACCAGAGAAAAATACTACAGGATATATATATTAAATCCACAACTGACACTTTACGTTATTCTGTGCCTAGCTCATACTACTCACAGGAGCAGTAGGGGCAGATATGCACCAAGCTGACAGACTATAGAAGATGTAGAAAATGACTAAAAAGTCAAAAGAAAACCATGATTTGCTACTCATCCTCTGCTCTAAAGTTTTTAAAGATGGGCTTCTGTCACTTTAATTTGTCAATCTGCCATTCAGACTTGAAAGTTTCCCACATTATTAATGAAAATAATTGTCTTTAACTGGTGGACTGAAATCAGTAAAACAGTACTTCTATGTATCGTCTGTAAGTCGGTAGTTTTGTTACAAAAAAAAGCTTTTAATGCCTCACTGAACATCGAAAATAAAACCCATAATTTAAATTTGGATTCTCAGTATTGAACTGGCCATACAGTTTACAAACTTCTTGTTAATTTTGTGTGTTGCTGCTATTTACAAGTTTTGAATGGCAGATTGAGAAATGAAAGTGACAGAAGCCCATCTTTAAAAACTTTAGAGCAGAGGATAATCTGTTTATTTTCTAAGATGTGGACATACAAAACAAAAATGTCTGTTACCGGTAATTAAGTATGATGTAGAAAATCATTATAGGTGATGCACAAATTAAAAGAAAGCGTGTAGTACATGTGTACTATGATGCAGGAAGGATAAAATATCAGGATTTAAAAAAATACAAGAGTGAAATGCCATATAATAGTAAATGCAATAACTAAGATCAAGTCAGCATGCTAGATAACTAATTTCAGAAGAACAGCAAGATATCGTTTTGTTAGCTTCTAGAAGGCAAAGTATAAGCATGGATTATGCTGATTTGTGTTTGTTTTTGTGTGGGGAAAGAGGGAGAAACAGCAGCATGATGTCATTGATTAGCTGAACAGCAGTAGCCAAAAGCCATTAGTTTGAAGTTTGAAATTAGTGTCTGGTCCTGTTTGCTCCCTCCTGAGCTGCTGGAACCTGTGGAGTTGGGCCTGCCTATAAAAAGACGTTTCCTCTTATCCCGGTGAAGAAATTTGATCTGACACTAGGTTTCCCACTCAATCACAGAGGAAACTTAATACAGAAAGCAGCCTGGGGTTTTTCATAGTAACCTGCAGTTGGCTGAAATCATTTGTTAATAGATTATCTGTCACATTAATGAATGATATGTTGGTGAAAATTTGAAAATAAAATTGCTTGTTTGTGGGTTTATGGACTGTTTTGGTTAATGACACTGACGGACCTGTTGGATTTGGTAATTAGAGTATTTGACAGTAGCTTACAAATAAATATTTATTACTAATAAATTTAGGGGGAAGGTAAAACTGCTGTAAGGGCATGTCTTTGAAATGTATGTACAGTTTGTTTATTTTTGGCGGGATATAAAAATTAAGGTCAGGAAATATGAATATGGCCTCATTAGCAGAGGATAACATTTACAGAGGTAGTGTCCTGGCATAGTTATGAGTAGCTAGTGTATGCTGGCTGATATTGTAAACAAAAACATCATATTGATGATGGTCAGGTTTACAAGAGAGTAAATCTAAGAAAGGTGAGGAAGAACGGAGCCAGGTATTTTAGAAACATAGGTGACTACAAAATTAAAACAGTAGATTTATTTATTCTGCCCTTGATTTCCCAAGATTCTACATGGTAATGGGTGTTAACATGTAGCTTTCTTAGAAAGTAATATAGTAGGATGCTATTTTACAATCTCCTTTTTTGAATACAGCAGTTTGTCTTCACTTTCACTGCTTAGGAGATAATTGATCTTGCTGATCTGCAGTCTTTACTGAAAAAAGTGTTCAAAATTATGCAGTTGTATATAATGAGTGTTTTCGTGTATGTGGTTCTTACCAGAAACCTGCGGATAGCTGTGGTATACTTCCATGGGGTTCTGAACCTGAGATTCTAATGAGTACTAAAGGTGCTATTTGCAAACCATTCACAAAATTATCCTCCAGTGATTTATATATAGAGACAAAAATGAATCCTTTTGAAATGTATGACAGCATAAGTATTGCAGCAAAATACTTTTAATTAATGGGCAGTGTATGCAGTCTTTGCAGTAATAAAGATTCTAGTAATCAGAGAGAGACTACAAAACCAGTCCCAGAACTGTGAATTTATGAAGAATCCCTGTGTTTAAAAAATGTGATGGTGAACCAAGTATCAGTGTGTTAGAGATTATACTAGGCTCTAGATGGTGTGGGCAGATGCAGCGAATTGTGTGGGACTGTGATCAAGTCCAAGTTGTTATGTGTGTGAGATGTGGATGTTAAGAAATCCACCTCAAGAGTGGAGTGAAGCAAACATTTATGCTTTAATCAGTGCAGCTCTAGCTGTCTGACGGTTTGGACCGTGGAAGGTGCCCTAAAACTTTTGAAGTTGGTCGGCTGTGTTATCCTTGTCAGGATACAACCTATATAGCTAAAGCTGCTGCAGCAGTGATCATTCAAACATCTACTGTTTTAGTAAGTTGACTTGTACAACTCTACATTCTGAATTTGTCAAAGATACATTTTCAGACATACTTGTCTGTGAAATGGTGACTTTATACAAACACATTTATAAACAGGAATGCTGTCCTTTAACTTATTTTATATTCTATACCCCAAGAAATGTAACAAGCAGTTTCATGAATGAAATGATGTGTTATAGAATCAGATTTGCTTAGCTGTCTTTGTTAAATTTTGTTTGGGCCCTTTAAAACCTAATTTGAAACACTGCACCTCTACAAAAGCCAAGTAAAAAAAGTACCTCCAGCACACTATTGCTTTTACATATAGTACTTAAGAAGTCCCCCCAGAACTTTTGAATGAGGATCTTAAAAAAAAAATCTCATAATTTAGGAGCATTTTATAGATTTTGGCCTGGCTGACACACACAGGTTATTTTTGTTGTGACTTAAATTTTCAGAGCAGCAATCTCATCAATGAAGCAAACTGTTTTGCCTGTTTCACAGTCTCAGAAAATGGTATTCCCACAAACTGATGGCTGGAACCTTAGCTTGAAAATTCATAGCCCCTAGGGGTCCAGGATTAGTTTAGGTCCATGCAGAATATGATGACCTGTTAAACGGAGACTTTCTGCAGGACTGCATAAATCAAGGTAAAACAAATGTACTTCTTCATAAGATGATTTTGAGGTACTGAAAAGGTGGTGTTACTCTATTAATGAAACTTTCATTTCAGTACTCCAAGGATAAGCCAAATGCCCTTTCATTAATAATTTTTTTTGTTTGTTTTTTGTGGGGTGTTTGCTGAGTAGTTTAGTATAGGAAACCAAATTACCACTGGACAATACTACAGTGGCACTGCTATTTTGAGCTGAGATAACCTGATACATGCAACAGCTGAAAAAAGAAAGTAAAATGTGCACATTATGCACAACGAAGAATGATGCAATGCAGCTGAGTTCAAATATATGGATCTGGCAGTTAGATGAGGGACTTAAGACTGTGAGTTGTTAAAGAGATGCTTCCTACAGTCCAGGATTTGATTCCTTTAGCCTCAGTTTATGTCTTGCATGACTCTGAGCAAGCCATTTAACCAACCAGTGCTCTCGTGTCTTGTCTTGTGTCCAGTGAGTTAAATAAATAAAATAAGAAGAGATAAAATACTCTAAATTTGCCTTAGGAGTGCGTGAGTGTGTGTGCCTTCTGTGGAAGGTTGGGCGCTGGGCTGGCAACTCGACACCATAAAACTCCACTGCCAATCACGAGTGGACAGGTGATCTGCTGTGGCCACCCTTAACCGGGAAAAAGCCAAAAGAAGAAGATGATGACCTGCCGAGCTGCATCTTCTCTGTGCTATGACATAGTTTAATGCAAAGATCATTTCTTGTAATATTGAATACTAAAAAATGTTTTAATATACGTTTTTTTAAACAGACCGGTTATGTGGGTAGATTGACTAAAATGCTCTCTCTCATAAACTGTACAGAGTTGTAGCATAAACGGTACTTTAAATATACCTTGTTGAACTGGATTATTATGTTGCCTTAATTTTGGAGTCTCCTTTTCACACTAAGTGCAAATTATAATCTGTGTCTTTATAGGGTGGTTTCTAGCTGTCTGTGAGGAACTGAGCAGCCATATCCGCACTCAGTGATTAAAAAAAAAAAAAACTCTAGCCAAGATGCTGACTTCAGGCTCTAGTGATCAGACTACTATCTTATAACACCAGGAGAAAGTGAAGAAAAATGCCATGGCTTTATAGTTTCTCATTGTTTGGCAGCTGCTACTGGGAAATATTAATAGCATTTATAGGTTTTTAATTTTTTTCTGGATATAGTCTCATCTCATTGCTTTAAATTCACTTTTAAAAATTGTGTCTGTTTGACAGCTGTAACCTTCATCAGGCTCTGTTGAAGATGCTTGTATTTAGCATCTGTCTGTGTTTACTTTTTGGAATCAATGCTTCCTAGCTTGAACACTTGCAGCTGATAAACTTCCTAGGCTTAGTTCCTGTCAGACTGCGCAACAATTAGCCATGTGGAAAGACAGTTTGAATTATCAGCTTCTTCTAGTTTCAGAGACGTATGAATTTAAGAGGAGGTTTCAAATCCTTTGCTGAAACTGGGGCATACTCCAGTGCTGTGCTGATAACTTGGCTCTTGGGAGATTACACTTCATGCAGCACTGCTAAATGTTTGGGAAATATTCCAGACTATTAAACTGCCTGCCTTTTCAGTGACGTCTTTCTGTAAACATGTTTTTCATTTTTTTTTGAAATATGTGAAGCTTCCCTTTAATTTGTATGATATTTGATGCCACTAACTGTAGAAACGGTTGTCGGTGCTGTGTAAAAAAATCAGAATCAGTCACCTAACACCTTGGATAATTTCTGCAGTGAATCCGGCAATGTATTAAAAACAAATTTCATAGCTTTTCTATCGATATACAAATATGTGCCACTGTTGATGCTCAAGTCCTTTTTAATTTTGTGGTCTGTTAAATGATTTGTGACATAATTAGTTAAAGGGGGTTAAGAATATGTGCTACTAGACCTAGGCCCTGCAGCAGGTTTAAATTTTATTCCCACAGCTTTTATTTCACTACTTTGCAAATCTGAAAAAACATTGGTCCATGGTTAACCCTGAAAAGGAATTTGTTCCAGTGACCTTACCTAGCTGACATGTTGTTGTTTTTTTTTTTTTTAGTGCAAATTAGTACTCTTTTATATTGCCCCTGTGCATTGTGGAGCTTCCCTACTTAGGTCTTCTCTGTAAAATACGTTTTGTATCAGTGGGATTAAGTGAAAAGGAATGAATATTTTTATTGTTCATTAAAATTATTGAGAAATGTGAGTATGCATGATTGTTTGACATGCATTTTACTGACAGAATTGTGAGCAGAGAAAGAAATGACCTAGGTTTAACGATTTGTAGTATCTAAAGTCTGATAAATTTAACATTGACTTGTGTGTGTGTGTGTGTGTGTGTGTGTGTATGTATGTATGTATATATACATCTATATATATATATATATGTGTGTATATATATATATATATATATATATATATATATATATATATATATACACACACACACACACACACACACACATATATATATATATATATATATAAATAATATTGACAGAAACATCTTAATCTCAAAGTTTACAAAACTGACACCAGAAGATCAATTTTGCAAAAGGAGGCATGCTACTACGCATGCGCCAATCAGCAATCTCGGTGAATGCTACAATTTAGTACAAAAAGATGTCCTTCTGTTATGTGTTGCAGTATTCTACTTGGGATCTGCCCCAGACCACCCGGACAATAGGCCTATGTCAGGGTCCTCCACTTAGCATCTTGGGGAAATGCATGCCAAGAAAAAGCAAAAAGCTAGACACTCTCAAGTTCCTTCCACTCCTCAGTTGAATTGGGATGCATTCTCTCAGGGTTTAATTAAGGCTCTGATGGCTTTGAAACCTCCTTCTGCTATTCCTGTTCCTTCCTTTACTACTACCGCTGTTCAAAGAGTTGGGGAACAGGTTCACTCTGTTGATAGTGATGACTCCTCTTCTGATGAAGATTCCTTAGCATATTCCACTCAAATTACATCTCCTTTAGAAAATGCATTTCCAGAAGAGGATTCTAGGGGGGATTCCCCAGTAGAAGAGATTTCTTTTGATGAAACAAAAATGAGGGAGTTTTTGTTTCCAAATTTCTGAAGAGCAAAAAAGGTATTATGACCTTTTGCAAATGGAAGTTCCTTCTTCTGCAGTACCTCCAGTCGTACAAGCCTTCTTGAACTCTCTTGCTGCTTCTTCCAAGACCCCTGACTCTCAGGCTCCTGCCCCAAGCATCCAGACAGATTTTACAAGGTGCTTGATGATTGTAAGCTCTTCTATCAGTCCTTCAGTTGATCCGCCATAGCTTCAGACAAGTCTTCCCGCCTATCCCCTTCTGCTAAACGTCTTCCTTCTGATAAGGAGAGCAAAATTTTAGAGAGATTTTGTAAAAAGGTTTACTTGTCCTCCACTTCAGCAGTCAGAGCAGTGAATTACCAAACCCATATGTCTAGGTATTCCTTGGTTCTACTTTCCCAGGCTTCAAAAGTAGCGAGACATTCCATTAACTCAGCTATGAACCTGTTTGAGGGATCCTCCAGGGATGCTGCATCTGCTTCTGTACTTAGTAGACACTCCTGGTTGACCATTACCAGACGACATTAAAGCTGAACTGCTAGGTGCACCTCTGGATAGGTCAGCTCTTTTTGGCACTGCAACTGTAGACTTAAGACTCTGCAAGAGAAAGGAAAAGAATTTCAAGATTTGAAGCACCTGTTTGTTTCTCCAGTTCTGAAGTTCCATAGGAATTTTCCTGGTAAAGCATCTTTTGTTAGGAGACTAGCTCATTTATCTACTGCTTCTGCTCATAGGCCTAGGAAATCTGTTAGGAGGGCCACTCAATCCAAGCCTACTGCTTCTACTCCTTCCGACTCAGCAGCCTATTCAAGCCAGGCCCAGCTCTCCGTGACTACCAGCAGTCTCTTCCAAGTTTTATTCCTCTGTCTGTCCATTTATCTTTCTCTTTCCGAACTTGCACAAAGATCACTGAGGATTCTTGAGTTCTGTCTATTATCCAACAGGGATACTTCAAGACTTGAAAAACTCTTCCTCCCTTCATGGAAATCTCACAGCCCCTTTCAAGTCAACTGTATTTGTTTCCAGAGATTCTATCTCAACTACTTTCTCAGGGCACAATTCAAAAGGTGCCAGTGGATCAGAGAGGAAAGGGGTTTTACTCAAGGATGGTTTTGGTCCCCAGAAAAGATAGTCCTTGGAGACCAAACTTTCTTAGAAGTTCCATCTTTCTGCATGTTGTCCTTACAAACTCTTTTTTCATCTGATTTCTCCTCATTCTTACATGGCCTCTCAAGACATCAAAGATGCTTATCTACATATTCCCATCTATCTTTTGTACAGGAAATTTCTTTATTTTTTCGGTGGGTTCTTTAAAATTTCAGTTCTCTGCCTTACCTTTTGGTCTTTCCACTGCCCCTAAGGATATTCACATAGGGGTTGGCTTCTGTGATTGCTTTCGTGTGAGTCCAGGGTATTTTGGTATATATCCCAACCTGGATAGTCTTCTCTAACTGGCTCCTCTGTCAGATCATTTGTCTCAAAACCTACAGGTGGCTATTCATCTTTTTCAAAATCTAGGGTTCACCATAAATTTCAAAAAATCCTTTCTGAAACCATCCCAGGATCACATTTTCCTAGGGTGCAGGTTCTGGGCAGACCTTATGATGGATGTTCATCGTGTTTCACTGTTGCAGTCATTACAATTGGGTTATCCTGCTGGCAGGCTACCCGCAGTCGGCCCGAGTTCCAAAGTCTAGGTCCGGCGTCGGTTGCTGTCACCTTCTCCCTGACGTCAGTGCGCCAGGGTTATAAAAGATGCAGCCAACGCCATTTTCTTCAGTCTTTCTTGCCGAGTGGTGACCAAAGCAAAAGCAGTTCGCAAGTGCTGGTCGGCCGACTCCTGAGATTTTTAAATTTGAATTTCGGATCCAAAGTCTTCATTAAAGCTAAGTACCCCATTGGGGAAACTTTTTTCTTGCTCCAGACCGATGTCAGAAAAAGTTAATAATTGTATTTCTTGTGGGAAGCAAATACCTCATAAGGATTTTCACTCTTACTGTATTCCTTGCCTAGGCCATGACCACGACGTTGCTAGTTGTCGGTTTTGTGCTAGATTTAACCAACGCACTATTAAGCGTCGGAATGATTTTGCATTTCATTACTTTGGCAGAAGATTCAATTATATAATGCCGTCGGAACAGCCGACTACCGGAGTTTATAAAAAGCGCAAAGAAAAAGAAAAGGACAGGCATCCGAGGTCCAAAACCGACGAGGCTTCCGTTAGGCCTGTCGCCAGTTCTCAGTGAGGTGCTTTTGCAGCCCCTGACACCCGCTACCTCAAAGCCCAGGCCACTTCTGACTCCCACGTGGAGCCGACTAGGCCGCTGGAAACTCAAGGTATTGGACACTCTGAAACTATTGCCTCAGATTGGTCCAGAGCCGCTGAGTAGGCATCGCCTTCTGAGGGTGTTTTCAGGCCTACACAGTTATATGTAAAGCCATCTTCAGCTTCAAAGGCAAAGACTAAAGCAGCTCTAAAGACGAAGAAACAAGTCCAGCATTCTCATGGACAAGCCTCCATGCCTAAAAAACAGATGCTTAAAATGGCCGAAGTCCTAATTACTTTGATCAGGGGTTCCCATCCCCTCTTGATAAGAGGCCTAGGCAAGAGATAGAATATGAATCTTCAGATCAGGTTTCCATTTCTTCTGATTCCTCTTCTGAACAGGAATATTTCCTTCCTCCCTATGAGGATTCTGATGCTGAAGAATCTGTCCCTTTAACCTCACCTTCTGAGGATTATTCTTTTGGGGAGACCCTGCATACTATGAGGGAGCATTTTCATTGGGAGAGCCAAGATTACTCAGAATCCAAGAAAAGGCTCAGAAACTTCCTTTTATTACCCCAGCGCAGGCCACTTGCTATTCCTCCTGTTTTAGACATTGTAGATGATGTATTTTTAGAGTCCGGTCTGTCTCCTGACTCTCTACCACCAGCTGCTGTTGAGCCAGACAGATACTACAGGTTCCTGATTCTCATAAATTTCTTTACAAAAACCCTGCTGCTGACTCAAACTATTTCTCAGGGTTCCAAAGGGGTCAAGGCTTCCACGCAAAAAACCCTATCCCCTCTGATAGGGAGTCAAGGGCCCTGGACAGATGGGGGAAAAAGATTTATACTTCTGCTACCTTGGCTGTAAGAGCTTTAAATTGTCAGTTACATATGCTTAAATATCAACAATATCTTATGTCACAGGTTAAACAGAAAATGTTGGCAAATTCAGAATGTGCAGAAAACAAAGAAATGCAGGATTTATTGCATGCAGCTGAACAAGTGGGAAAGCATACTTTGCAATGTGGTTTTGATTATCTAGAGGCCTCCTGCAGGGCCGCAGTTACAGGTTCTGTCATTAGGAGGCATGCTTGGTTAAAAGAATAGAATCTGCCCGATCATGTTTATGCAAAGCTATTAGATGCACCATTACAACATGATACCTTGTTTGGTGTTAAAGCAGAAGAGGTGTTGAAGAAGGACAAAGCTAAATCTGTGCAATCAGTGAAGGATTTCTTACAGGTACAGCCTCCCAGATTTAGCAGGAACTGGCCTACAAAGAATTGGTCCTTTGCAGTGTCAGACAGGCCACAAAGAGGCAGATACAGACGCCCCAGAGGCAGATCACAGCCCCAAGGCTCATACAGGCCTAAACAATGGGGTGCTTCTACCTCCAAAAGCGGAGAAGAAAAATCACAGCCATACAGGAAACAGTCTCAATGACTTTCCCCTGCCAGCACCAAGCACTTATCTTCTGGCAGCTCCTTTGGGGGGAAAACTAGCACTTTTTTCACAAAATTGGCACATGATCACCCAGGACAAATAGGTCTTCAATATCGTATCTCAAGGATACAGGTTCCACTTTCACACCCTGCCAAGGCCAAACGGTATGCCAGACCTGCCACGCAATCAATTGGTAGAGGAACAAAAACAAGTTTCATCCCTCATGGACATGAGAGCCATTCAGCAAGTACCACAGCAAGAGCAGGGACAAGGATTTTACTCAAGGCTATTCTTGGTACCCAGAAAGAACAAAGCCTGGAGACCAATACTGGACCTGTCTATCCTAAACACATTAATGGATATTCCAAAATTCAAAATGTTAAGTCTGCAGCAGCTTCTGCCCATGCTGGGCAAGAAGGCTTGGCTTGTGACTTTAGACCTAAAAGAGGCATACCTGCATGTCCCAATCAGACAATCATACAGAAGATATCTCAGATTTATAGCTGGCTCAATGCACTACCAATTCTCTGCACTGCCCTTTGGCTTATCTACTGCGTCCAGGGTCTTCTCAAAATGCCCGGCACCAGTAATTGCATTTTGCAGACAAAGAGGAATACACATATATCCTTACTTGGACGACTGCCTTAGTCAAGCAGAGAACAAGGACATCCTACTGCAGCATCTGGCATTTGTAAAAAGATTACTAACGGGTCTAGGGTACACAGTAAACGAAAAGAAATCAAAGCTTGTACCCTCTAAAGAGATAATATTCCTGGGTGCAAGCTTAAATACAACTGCCCAGATGGCTTATCTCACACCAGACAAAAACAGACAACTGACTACTTATTTCAAAATGTTGGCAACAAAGACCCAGTTATCTGCAAGAAAGATTCTGCAGGCTTTGGGCTTCATGGCATCCTGCATACTGCTAATTCCATATTCAAGACTGCATATGAGGAAACTTCAATGGTATCTGAAAAGTGTTTGGACTCAACATTGCCACAGCCTGGAAACAATAATTACTCTCATTCCCTACCTGCAACAGGAGTTTCGATGGTGGGCAAAAGCCTGTCACCTCAACACGGAACAGCCATTCACCTTACCCCACAGCAAGGCAGACATTGACAACAGATGCATCAGATTATGCCTGGGGGGCCCATATGACAGGAAGATGTATTCAGGGCACATGATCCGCAAGTCAAATGCATCTGCATATCAATCAAAAAGAGATGCTAGCTGTTCAGTATGCCCTGACAGCCTTCAAGGATCAACTTCATCCAGGGCAACTACTGATAAAGACAGACAATACTACAGTCATGTGGTACATACATTCCTACCCCCTCTGCAGACTAGCCATGAACTTGTGGGACACAGCACTGACTTAACCAAGTACATCTGCAAGGACAATTCCTGCCAGGAAGGATAAATACTCTGGCAGACGAACTAAGCAGAAACCTAATGGATCCCCATGAGTGGAAATTGGATCCACAAGTCTTCAGCATGATAACAAGGAACTGGGGATGCCCGGACATAGACGTATTTGCCTTCCCTCACAACTGCCAACTACAGAGATTCTGCACAAGGACTTATCACAAGCAGGCATGGAAAGTGGATGCTCTATTTTTCAGCTGGAAAAACCTAACCGTATATGCCTTTCCTCCTCTGCCTCTCCTCCCCAAGGTACTCCTCAAGGTCAGACAAGAGAAGCCAAAAATGATACTGATTGCCCCAGACTGGCCCTGCCAGCACTGGTACCCAATCCTAAAGAGCTTGTCTCAATGCCCAGCCTGGACATTACCTCAAATTCCTCACTTATTGACCCAACAAGACAGTCCAATACTGCACAGCCATCTCAGGACCTTAAACCTGGCAGCTTGGTGGATAATGTAGCCATTCAAGACACACCTCTCTCTAAAGCAGTGATGGATGTTATTTTGGAGGCCAGGAGGTCTAGCACCAGAAAATCTTATGCAGAAAAATGGAAGAGATTCTGTGCTTGGAACCAGGCACTAGGTATTGACACGACTGTTCCATATATTCCTCAGATTTTGCAATACTTAACTGAGATGCTGGATAAAGGCCTTTCCTTTTCATCAATTAAAAATTCATGCCTCTGCCATTTCAGCTCATTACAATACACAATCACCTATTTTTTCTCATCCATTGCTAAGGCAGTACCTCAGAGGGGCCAAAAACATAAGACCTCCAAGGAGAGTACCAATACCTGCTGGGACCTCAACTATGTCTTGGAAAAACTCACACTGCCTCCTTTTGAGCCAGCCTCTGCAGCTGAACAGCTCTGCTCCTAGCAATAACCTCCGCTAGACGAGTCTCAGAGTTACAGGCACTCATGGCTTTGGAGCCTTTTATCATTGTCCATCCTGACAGGGTTTCTCTAAGGACAAACTCTACATTTATGCCTAAGGTAGTGTCCAGTGTGGCCCTTAACCAAATAATTAATTTGCTTACCTTTTACCCAAACCCACAGAATAAGGGTGAGAGACTTCTGCATTCTGTGGACATTCACTTCTACTTGGACAGAACCAAAGCTTTCAGAAAGACTGAACAACTTCTAGTGGCATATGCTGCAGGATCACAAAGAAAGCCTATCTCAAAACAGACTATTTCAAAGTGGATAGGCCACTGTATTCATTTCTGCTGTTCACAACATGGCAAATCAGTGCCTAAGGGCATTAGGCCACATTCAACCAGAGCAGCAGCCACTTCAGCAGCCTTACTCAGAGGAGTACCAACCAAAGACATTTTAGAGGCTGCAACCTGGAGTTCAGTGCATACTTTTACAAAGCACCATCACTTACCTCTCTACTCTAAATCCAGGGCAGGCTTTGCCACTGCAGTTCTGCAGGGCCTGATAGCCTCTCCTAATCCTATTTAGCCAGCCTCCCAACCTTAGCTTTGGGATTCAACCCAGTTGTAATGACTGCAACAGTGAAACACAATGAACATAGTACAGTTGTGTACCTACCATAAATGGAGATGTTCGAGTGTATGCACTGTTGCAGTCCAGGTTACCCTCCCACCAGCCCCCTTCTCCTTGCTGGGACTTATCTGTACTTCTGTATTCTATACAACCTATGTGGTGTATTTGCTTGTAGATGAAGGAAAAGTTATTTTTTGTGTATGCATGCTTATTGGCATAATTTAGCCTACCTTTTTTAGGGGCACCTGACATCTGGGGCAAGAAAAACTGAAGAAAATGGCGTCGACTGCATCTTTTATACCCCTGGCACACTGACGTCAGGGAGGAGGCGACAGCAACCGATGCCAGACCTAGACTTTGGAACTTGGGCCGACTGCGGATAGCCTGCCAGCAGGATAACCCAATTGTAATGACTGCAACAGCGAATACACTCGAACATCTACATTTATGGTAGGTACACAACTGTACTTTTTTCTTCCTACAGACAAGGTTCAGTCCCTTATTGCCTTTCTGGCGACCTGTCTACCTCTTCCATCCATTACAGCCAGGGTGTTTACGAGACTTATGGAGTTCATGACCTCCACTAACCTCATGCTGCCCTTTGCAAAACTCCACATGAGGAAATTTCAGTGGTTCCTAAAGTCAATCTGGACACTGCATGGCCACCCACTAGATTTTGTGATTCATTTCCGTCCCTGGCTAAAAACAGTGTGTCTTTGTTGGATCCAACATCTTTCTCTGAATCATGGCCACCTTCTGCCCCAGACAACTCAAAATCTGTTGACAGATGCCTCAGATCCAGGCTGGGGAGCAATATTTGCCTCCAAGAAGGTTCAGGGTCTTTGGTTTCCCTCTCAAAGTAGAGAGCATATCAACAGCAAGGAAATGAGGACTGTCATTCTGGCTCTACAGGCCTTTCATCCTCTTTTTTTAAATATTTACACACAACACATTGTTCTCTGGTATATAAACAAGCAGGGGGCAAAGTTTTATCTTCGTAGGTTAGCTCTCAGGGCATGGGCATTGGCAATTAAGTACAATGCGACTCTTCTTTTGGTTTACATTTCTTCCTGTCAAAATACTATGCAGGTCCATGACTCAATCCCATGAATGGATCTTTCACAGGGATGTGTTTTTGGACTTGGTCCACCGGTGGGGTACTCCTCTTCGGGATCTGTTTGCCTCCCATCTGAACAGACAGCTTCCTCTGTTTTGTGCCAGACACCCACATCCTCCGGTTTGGAAGGTGGACACCCTATCTTTCTCATGGAAGGTGATGTTTGTTTATGCATTCCCCCGCTTCCCTCAAATTCAGAAAGTTATCCTGAAAATTCAACAGGACAAACCAAAAATCTTGTTGGTGACTCCCTTTTGGCCATGACAGCATTGGTTACCTCTTTTTCTGCATTTAGCCAAAGACAATCATCACAAGTTACCTCACAGTGTGGACCTGCTCACACAAGACAAGGGATCCCTGCTTCATCCACATTTGTCAGCCTTACAGCTAATCCCATGGCTGCTCAACTTTTGATTCCTTTTAGGCACCTTTTTTCACAGTAAATTCTTAGGGTTTTTGCAGGAGGCCAGGAAACCCAATACTAGAAAATCGTACATATCCAAATGGAAAGAGATTTTCTATCTGGTGTCTTTCAAGAAAGCTGGATCCATTCTCAGTGGATATTCCAGTAGTTCTTTCTTTCTTGTGTGAATTACTTAACAGTGGCTTGTCGTATTCATCTGTGAAAGTTCACTTGTCTACTATTTCTGCACGTGTCCCATTATCTCTACCTTTAGCATCCAGATTGGAGGTAAAACTTTTCCTTAAAGGTGTCCTACATATTAAATCTCTCAGGAAAACAGTTCCTCCTCCATGGGATTTGAATTATGTCTTAGAGAAGCTTACTGTGGCTCCATTTTAGCCTGCATCCTCAGCTTCTTTAATGTTTTGTACTTGGAAGACTGTACTTCTGTTACCCTTGACATCTGCCAGGAGAGTTTCAGAGATTCAGGCTTTGATGGCTTCCCTACTTTTCTTGGTTTTCCACAAGGATACGGTTTCTCTGTGTGCCAGTCCTTCTTTTATGCCTAAGGTAGTGAATGAGGTGTCTCTTAATCAGTCTATTCAATTGCACACATTTTCCTCAATCCTGTAGTGAGAGGATCTTGCATACCTTGGATGTTCATAGACAACTTAGATTCTAATTGGATAAGACTAAGGCTATTAGAAAATCTAATCAGCTTTTTCGTTCTTTCCATCCCAAGGCTCTGGATTTACCTGTCTCTAAGCAAACAATTTCTTCTTGGATTTCCAAAGCTGTTGTGTTTTGTTATGATTTTCATGGTAGCTCTCTTGCTGCACCTGTTAGGGTTAATTCTACTAGATCTGTGGCTTCCTCAGGAGCATTCTTTAAAGGTCTGGATACTAATTCAATTCTGGAGGCTGCTACATGGTCTTCTGTGCATACTTTTACCAAACGTTACAAGCTGGCCACAATTTCTAGATCAAGAGCAGGATTTGCTAGGGCCATTCTACATGGCATTTTTGAAAATTCTTCAGTGCAACGTTGCTCTGCTCCTTCCTCCACCCAGGGTGCCTACTAAGCTTTGGTATTCTCCCACATGTAAAGAATACTGCAACATTGAATGAAAGGACATAGAATTGTTGTGTAAAATCTTACAATAACCATAGATGTTCTTCTCATCTACATTGCAGTATTCTGTACCTCCTGTCTTCCCCCTACATCTTGTTCCTCCTTGGATGGTTTTATTTTGGTCCTTAGTTCTGTTGTTCCTCCCTGGGCATTTCAGTTCTAAGGATTGTATTGTATGTGCAGATGTCCTTTTATGGCTGAAATTATCAGAACATACTTGCGATGTTTACACATACCGGCAGTAGCTAAAAGCTGTTGTTTACTGGCCGGATGTCCAGTCATCGGGCAGGGGACTTCCCACATATTAAGAATACTGCAACATAGAAGAGAAGGACATCTATGGTTATGGTAAGATTTTACACAATTATATGTATTACAAAATACTTTTTTTTGGGGGGGGGGGCACAAGCATTTCTTTCCTCACTATCACAGCCCTGCTGTGGGGCATAGGCTGAGATTATGAATACTGTCCTATTATTACACTGGAGTCTGATTACCATGAGTCTGGTCACTAATTCTGATGACATCCCTCGTTTTTTTCAGAAGCTTCTTCCTCATAACAATTCCAACACCATTTCTAGCTTGTCATCCTCCTGAGTCATAGACTCTGGATCCAAGCCAAGTGGCTTTGCTGCACTGCCCTTCTATCTTGTCCCCCTGGATACATAGGATGTCCAGGCTTCTCATTACCATCATAGCATCTACTTCCAAGCTCCATCCTGTTAGTGAGTCTACACTGAATGCAGTAATTCTTATTTCATTTGGCAGGTTGTTTGGTTTTATGTCAAGCTTTCACTCAACAGAGCTATCGGCAACCCAAACTGAGCAAATGGACACTGGCCAGCCAGTAGGGTATTGATCCATGGTTGCTGGGCATTATGGCAGGCACACACTATCCAATGGGGGCACATACACTCCTCTCACCATTAGGATGAGTCCCTGGCATAGGTTGTAGTTCTCAAGGTCCTCAACCCACTTATCACTGACAAATACCCATTTGGTGAAATTAGTCAAAACAACCAAATCACATTGAGCCATAATTGCACTTAGTGACTAGCTGTACCACAGCTCACAGTCTGTGGTCTGTGTTTTCTTATCCTAAGGCTGCTGTGCATCACAATAGATGCCCAAAGTGGTTGATCTATACAACTGTTCCCCTATAGGACACATACCTCTCAACCGCCTAGAGGTTTTACATTAGCATGAATTTTCTGAAGGGTAGGAAGTCTGAAATTCAAATGTCCGTCATTATTTCTGACTCTATGATTTGCCAGAAAATGACAGTTTTATGAAAAATGGACCAAAAATATGGGCAAAAATCTGGACATTCTGTGAAAATCTGTACATTTGAGAGGTATGATTAGGGCACCATCTGGAGTCTGGGCTGCTGACCACAACTCCAATCTTGAGTGAGTTTCAGATGGAAACAGCATATTTTAGGGAAGTGGGAGGAACTCCACAGAGACACAGTGTATATAATCCAGGTTTTCCTTGCCATGACTTAATCCTATTTTCTTCAGCATTTACTCAGGGTATATCTATACATTTGATTTTGCTTCTGCTGCAACCATTCTATATAAATTGTACCAGACTTTCCAAAGATCTGTTGGATCTTTGCATTAACTCATCTAATATGAATTTAATAAAGTGCACTGTTTCTTGTAAGCTGGTTTAGTTTAGCCTTGATATACTTTAAAGATCTTGTATAAATGAGCAAGTTAAAACTTTGCTTTTCCATGAAAGAGTGTTAGCCTGTATCTTTCTGCATAAGAACACTCTTAAACGAGTTGATTTTTAAAATAATTTTGGTAAAAAAAACTTTTAAAACTTCCACCAAACAAGGAGGTATAATGGATGAACTTCCCAATTTATATTAAATACAGTGTGCTGCAGGATGTGATTGCATCATTGTTGGTGCAGGCAGTAAATAGGGCTAATTGGAATGAAGATAATTGCCATCAATGAGATTAAAAATAGGGGTGTTATAAGGAAGAAAAGAAGGGTAAGCAGGAGGTGGTTCATAATAGTAAGGCAACTCCTGGGGAAAAACTAAAGAAATAAAGGATATCTGTAAAATGTGACCTTCTGTAGGGGGAACTCTTGCATTGTTATAATAAATGGGCTTTTACTCATTTATACCATTTGTTGACTTGGTCTGATTTTTTTTTCCCATGCCTTCACTGGCTTTCCTCTAATGAGGCGATGTCTGTCCTTTCGCAGTACTGATGTCATATTCATTTAGTACTTTGAGGCTTTTAGTTGCTTGACTGTGTTTTCTTTTTGTGAGTGGTTTGTTGGTCTTTTTTGCCCAAATTTATTTTGATAAGTACTTAGTTTTACTGTTATTTTTGTGTGAAACACGGACATGAGGTAAACTGGTCACCTGTGTGGCTGCATGCAGACAAGCAAATCCTCCTCCTTACTAACTTGTTGAAGTGAAGTGACGTGGGCATAGTACTGACTTCTTTTATTACACAAAAACAAAATATTGTTAGGGACAGTGAAAGTGTGTCCCATGTGAGGACTTTCCATGTACACAGTGTTGTTTAAAAATGTAAAGCTGCTACCTATGCTTCTGCCCACAAATGTGCAAATCATTACAGTAGATTCCCAGACTAAAACTGAGACTAACTTTGTTGGGCAGTGTAATTAGGTTGTACAAAGGAGGAATGCTGCATGAAGGTTGTACCCATTTGTTTTTCATCCTACTCAGAGTCTTGCCAACAGTAATATAATGTAGTTGTTTGAGGTGCTTCTCATTAAAATAGGTCTTCTTTTATAGTAGTAAAGATAAGGTTTCACTGCCCCTATAGTCCTATAACTTGCATGTAGTTATTTGAGCTGTTACACTGGAATTTATAGTGAATTATTGTGTCTAGTTAAATCGAATGCAAGATATTTTAACCCAAACATCTCAAGTATACCAAACACTTTCACAAAACAATATAACTCAAAATATTGCACTAAACTAAAACATCAGCTTTTGATGAATTGGAGGCTGTGTCCTCACATCACTAGTCTGTTAATATACTACCTCTGAAGTTGTGCAAATTTAGAGAACAGGCAAAAGTGGATAGAAAACTGAAACTCACCATTTCCTTTTTATACGAGTAACATGACTTCACAGATAACGTTACAACAGCTGTTACAAATCAATACCTGTTGCCTTTTAAAACATCAGCGATGTGAATAGTTTGATTACATATGCACAACAGTTCTGGGCTTTGATAGCATATTATGCAGCAGAACATTGTGATTCTTTTTCAGTGTTCAGATTTTCATTAGTACTGTAGCATGTTGTTATAATTATAGTTAGGGATTTACATGCATTTCTCAGTCAAAAAGCTGCAGATAGATTAGAATGATGACAATTTTATGTAAGGAGCATGCTTCATTCATTGTCTGTGAAGACTGTGAGAGTGTAAGTGTAAGCTGCTACAAAAAAACATACCAGATGGGCAACTGATACGGACAAGTAGAAAGTAATTTGTTATGTGTTTTTCCTTCAGCTGCCAATTTGTCCATGTCTGTTTTTCCGTCTGCTTCCAATATGTCCTGGTTCTGAAACCACAGGTCTACTGACTACTGTGTAATTCCACAGAAATGACTGCTACTGGCCTCCCTGTGCTGACAGATAAGCTAATTTGAATAAGGTTCTAGGAGATGGAAAGGATATCTGAGCCCTTATGGGCTCATTAGTACTTCTCGCTGCATTTTTGATGTTGTGACCTTACTCCTCCACAGCATGCTAGGTTGACACTACCTGTGTAGGCATGCACAAGGGCATGGCACAAATATCATGCCCCTTTCTCGGTAAGGCACTACTTGATTGTAGTGTCACCCCACTGTTTACTAATTCTGTCACCCGTTCTCAATCTCCACGGAATTATGTGACACACACCTTCTGCACACCATCCTGAGAGATGCAAATTTAAAAAAAAATATGTTATTTCTCTTACACTCCTGTAGCAAATAGGCCACAAGTCAAATCCATGTTGCCTAAATTTTAGTGAGGATTTCATCCCTTTGTGCCATGGAGCTGGTGAAATCCCTATCTTAATGGTACAAGTGCACTTTATCCAGAGGTCTACTCTCTCAGTAGGTACATATGCAGTTGTAGTTTTCATACATATAAAAAGTGGCTTGAGGATGGATTATCAGTGGCTGTGGGATATGAAGATGCATATGAACTAGTATGTGTACTTAAAGAAAGGATAAAGGAAGGTTAATGGAAAGATTTATCTTTGGAAGGTTATAAGTGTACAGGAATATGGACAGAAGAGGAGGGGAATATATATAGCGAGAAAAGGAAGATGAATATTTCAGTGGTCTTCAGCTTGATAAATCATAGGAACCTAATAGATTAACATCTGGGTTGCTGCATGTACTCACTGGGAGAGCTAATGGCAGAGCTTTACATTTTTATGAATTGGAATGGTGCCAGCAAGTAGGTGTTTGGCAGTGGCTGGGGTCTTGCATGATAGGTTAAGGAATGTGTCCAGGAGCTTAGAGTGCATTTTTTCTTGCTTCTTTTCCAGGAAATGTTTGGAGAAGTCTGTCGAGTATGTTGATGAAATGCAAGTTATTTTGCAGTTATGCAGCAGCATTCATTCAAGCAACAGAAGTAATTTCAGGTTAACCTGTTTAACATCTGTGATCAACACTTTATCAAGGGTGATAAGGGGAACCCTTCATATGTAGTACACCTGGACTTCAAGTCCTTTGACAGTGTACCTCACAGGACCTGAGATGACTAAAAGGAGTGATCCCTTTTGTTAAGACAGACAGAGAGAGACAGAGAAGAAACAAGCTGGTCCAAAGCACACAACAACAGTCTTGACTGTTGATGGATGAGTTAATAAGCAATGAGATACCACAAAGTTCATTGTGTTTAGCCTGTTCGGTCATAGTACCAGGATAGGGTTGGTAGCCCTAGAGTGTGTGGAGAGGGTCAACATCCAAAATAACCTAGTGAGTATTGCAGGATTACTTGCTTGACAGGTAATTGGAAGCTGTGATTTGATGGGAAGAAAGTCTGAGATATTAGATTGCAAAAACATTGCTAGGGTGGGGCAAAAGGGGCAGTCATCCTGGGTACAAAGTGTTAGAGGAGCTTACTGGCATTCTGAATGCTAGTATTGCATTCTGGTTAAAACTGAGTGCTGTAGTGCTCCTTGTGTGGTATAAACTGTAGCAGGTGGTTGCAACCAATGTATTGCAGGCCAGAATGGGAGAACATCAGTGTGTGTGTGTGTGTGTGTGTGTGTGTGTGTGTGTGTGTGTGTGTGTGTGTGTGTGTGTGTGTGTGTGTGCACACTTGCATATGCATTGGAGGGTTGTTAGCTGATAGGGTAATACGTGGAAACATTTCAAGCAAGAACATCTATACACTGAATGAGAGAACAGAAACAGTGGCTGTGATATAACTATAATGTATCTACAAGCAGAAATTGCAGTATTGAAGAGAAATAAATGTCTTTTGGATAGGGGAATGTGACACCTGAAAGTATATGTTCATTGTAAGAGAGATGGGGCCATGAAAAACATTGCAGTCTTTGGAATGTAGGCTTTCTGTAAAGATTTAACCTGTATAGACGAGTATAGGGACAACTGGAAGATGGGGGGAAGTATGTGCATCCAATTTTAATACAATATGAACTTAAGGAATCTGTTTTGTTTTTTTCATTTCCTAGCCGATATAGATCACTGATCCACCTGTACCATTTTCAGGTTCACTCTTAGAAGTAAGAAGTATGATAAAATAAAAATTATAATGAGACAATAATTACTTTGGAAGTAACAAAGTACAGATTAGGTTATTTAATAACATTGGACTTCTTCTAAGGTAATGAAATAACAGTGTTCTTTTAAAATATTTATATTTGTATCATGAAGAAAATGAGTATGAGCAGAAATGTGAATTGGAGAAGAAAGGAAAAAGAAAATCTTCAAATGGCATTTTTATCAGGAAAAAGAATACTGAGGCTGATTCAAAGGGGAGTTAGCAAACATTCAATACAGACTTTTTTTTTTTTTTTTTTTTTTTACCTCTGATTGTTTCGTGAAGAGGCTTTGGCAGTTGACAACTTAGAATCATGACTTTTGCTCTCAGAGGAGTTAAAGATAATGATTCTAGGAGTACTGCAGTATGAATTCTTATCCTTAGGGTTTATCTGAGGGTGAATGTTTGCTTTTCTTATCTGACTTGTACACTTTCAAATATATCACTGGCAGTTGAGACTCCTGTTTCACCTTAGGGTGCTATTCCAAAGCAGATCTAAAAGCAGAATCCTGCCCCCCCCCCTACACACACACACACACACACACACACACACACACACACACACACACACACACACACCACAAGACATATTTGGTCTTCAGCCCTTTTGCCCATTGCTTCCATCTAGATGACTTCCAGACAAAGATACCTAACCTGGTGTGGGAATCTTTCAGAGATCACAGGCAAGTCTTTTATTTTATTTTTCACTCATTTGTTTTTTTGATGTAGAAAACATATTTAACCAGACCATTTTGGACTGTCTTAGTTTGCACAAACATAATACTACATAAACACAGGCAAACATTTACCAAACAGCAGATCATATAGATAGTAAAACAGTTCAAAAACAATCAATGACTATGTGAGAAAACGTAATTAAACAGAAAAAGTATAAATGTTGTAGAACACATGTACAGTATACACAGTAGATTCATGTTAAAGCAGAAGTTACTAGTTATGTTATATAGAATAGAAACAAAAAAGAAGTGATATACTGTCACAAAAGGAGATACTGCCAGCCCAGCTATCTGGAATTTTATAAATAATTATATGCCATTTGTCAATATCAACATGTTTCATATGCTTGTGTTACAAATGTATTAGAACTGTATGTCATATAAAATGGTTTGTACAGACGTGGGCTGAAAAGGTATTTTGCAAAGTGCTGTTTAAAGATGTAACCACAGCATGCCCTACTGGATTAGATTAGAAATGTACATGCACGATTGTAACTGTTTAGACATATATTTTAACAGTGGAAACTGGGACACAAGAGGTTAACTTCAGAAAAATAGCTGAAATTAAATTACCTTATGGCCACATAATAAAAGGATGTTATCTTTCAGTTTCAGTGCAGTAACAGAGACAATGCCAAGAACTAGAAGTTTTCAGTATCGTATTTGAAGTGTTTTATTATTTTATGACTTTCAGGATCTGCCTTAGATCTAAGAAAAGCCCTTGTCTGTGTATTTTCACAGGTAGATACCAAATGCTGCCAGCTGCATCAGTGTGGGTTTACCTGGGATAGAGTCAGATGACAAGAAATTGCCATTCTGCAAGCTATCCCAGCAGTAATATCTGAGATATTAATTTAAGAACTCTATGAGAGAGAGAGAGAGAGAGAGAGAGTGAGCATTCTGTATTTTGAGTTTTGACTTGACAACACCAGCTAGAGGATCCATTCACCGCATTTGCATTGCTTGCTCTGAAGTAAGTTATTAGGGTACAGTAATTCTCTTAAATATAGTCAGGAATATAGCAAAGCTTAGCTTAGATGTTTTCTTTATTTATTTGAGACTGTCCTGCAATGTTTTAAATATTTCCTGTGATTTTAAAGTCTGATGTAACTGTAAGTATATACTGAGTATTTTTTGTTCTTTTATTATTAAATATTTAAAGCTTTAATTGTGGCTGATATGAGTAGAGACATATTTATGTTCTGAGAGTACTTGCATATTTATTTGGTGACACTGTCTAGGCCATTCTTAATAGCCTTGCACTTGGTCAAACTACCATTTGTATCGATAGTAACATTACACAATAAAATTGGACACCCTTTGTTAAAGGCCTTAAAGTAGCTGGTAAAGAGTTGGCTGGTGGCAGTAATAACTGCTTTATAATCTGGGCAGAAGGAAGCATAGCTAGTAAACCTGTACCAGACTTTCCCAGGTGTGCATGTGTATATAAATCAAACCTCAAAGTGCATGCATGTCAGCTACTTGGGCGGGGACACGAAGCACTGGTTGGACAGATAGGGTGCTTGAGGTCTTGGCTTGGCCATTCAGCTGAGGTCTGAACCATATAGCTGTGCCAGTGTTGAGTCTTATTGGGGATCTGGAGAAAGAGGGAGAAACCAGCCCCAGACTGACTGTGGTCTCTGTGTGCTCTTAAGGGGAAACTGCACTCGATGCAGAGAGCTGCATCAGGAAATACTGTGCGTACCTGTCATCCTCCCATTGTATGTCCCCCACTGGTGAGGATTGAAGCTCCTTGATTACTTAGGCAGAGGTGGGCCATCACATATATTGGTTGGCAGTGTGGTATATCTACATATTAGGGTTTAGTGGTATAGGTATTGAATTCCTGTAGCCTGTAAACAGTGGTCACTAAAGAAGGTGTCTGTACTCTCAATCAGCCACACAGTTAATGTTCAGAGTTTCGTATTACAATAGTTTTATTTTTTTGTTAGCTTAGTCAGGGAGAGTAGGCACGGATATCAGCAGAGGGGTATGGGAAGCTGAAAAGGAGCATTTGGCTGAGATATGCCAAAACAAAGGACTGGGGCATGGCAACCTGACTAAAGCAGAAATGATTTTAGCCTTAGTCACAGCTGCATCACAGCCCAGCAGCCAGAAGGACAATCAGACTGGCCATGGGGACATACAACTCTCAGAAAATGTACAGTTCAACCTTTCCACAGAAGACTTAAAATCTGTCTGGAGCTAAACAGACTTGAACTGGAGGCCAAACATCTCGAACTGGAATCAGAAGAGAGACTGAGATGTCTGGAAGATGAAGAAAATGAGAGAAAGAGGCAACATGAAAAGGAGATGCTGACTCTTTGCCAGGGTCATGGAGGTAATGGTGAAGGGAGTAGCCGAACCCCAGAAGCAGCAAAAGTCAGTAAATTTCTTCCACAGTTTACAGAGGGTTATAATTTTGATAGTTTTATTTATATGTTTGAAAGGGTTTGTAAACGATATAATGTTGACCAAGGGTTCTGGGTGCAGTTACTGACCCCCTTACTCCATGGTAAAGTTGTAACTGCTATTTCTAAATTGCCTGATACTGATTGCATAAATTATAATACTGTTAAAATGTTTATTAGTGTTTTAAGTCAACACCTGTAGCTTATAGAAAAAAATTTCATGAGCATAGACGCAAGGCAGATGAAAGTGTATGTTAATATATTGCTGAGTTAAGCACTTATTTTCATAGATGGGTGAGTGGGTGTCAGGTCACCAGTTTTGAAGGGCTAGTAGACCTTTTGGCGAGGGAACAAGGCCATTTTGCCTGAGGACATGAGAATCTGGTTAGCAGACAGGAATGTAATACTGCAGATGAGTTGGGGAACACCTAGCAAGCAGGACATCACTTCACAGGAAAGAGATTCCCAGTGCTGCTCATGGGTCTAAGTGAACCCATGGTGGGTAGCCTAAACTTCTGTAACAGGGGAAGCCACTAGTCCAGGTTCACAACCAGGACCAAAGTTTAAATGTTTTAAATGCAACCAATAGGACCATGTAGCATGTAGATGTCCATGGAGGCAAGGTGGAGAACAAAGGGTGGGAGAGGCAGTAATTGGGAATGACAGAATGCCAGTGGTAAGTTGTTTGCAGACAACAAGGGTACTAAACTACCACAAGAGGTTATATCCTATCTTAAATAGGAAACAGGCCAGTGCTAAGAGAAAGAGAGCCTCTGACCTAACCATTGTAAAACCTGCAATGGTTAAAGAGGAGCACTGCTTGCTTGGGCAGTCTACTCCAGTCAGAGCTTTAGGAGGGACCCCATTCCAATTACCTTTGGCTAGGATTCACCTTGACTGGGAGGTTGGAAAAGGAAGCAAGCAAGTAGGTGTGTTTGAGGACATCCCTGCAGATGTCCTGATAGGGAATGATTCTGATAATGCAGTACCTTGTGTGCATGCAGTTACATACAGTCAGGCTTGGAGACAAACATGTGAGTCTGGCAGCATGGGAGGACCCAGAAAGACCACAGGCTTGAAGCCAGGAATGGTGCAGTGGTTACTTCAGAGACAGAGCTACCCTTGAGCAGTGACACTGAAGATGAGCCACAGCTGTTTGTCGGTACTGGTGTTCCCTTGGACAGAGTGACTGCAAGGGCAGAGGTGAGTGGTAGTACCCAGGCTGACAGTGAGGCAGTGCTGCCAGAGAATACTAGCCTTCCTGTGGAAGGGGAGCTGAGAAGGGTTACAAAGAGAGAGTTGAGACAGGCTCAGCTCTCAGACCTTGCATTACAAGGCCTGAGGGAGGTAGCCAGTGAGGGACCCGATTGTCAAGGAAAAGGGGAATCTGTATACTGGGACAAAGGGTTACTGTATCGAGGGTGAGAGAATACAGCAGTTGGTAATGCCCAGAGCCTACCATCTGGCACTTCTAGTCATAACCCATGACATTCCCTTTGCAGGTCATATGGGCGTAAAGCGTACCAAGAAACGCATTGTGCAGAACTTTTGTTGGCCTGGGATTTCCAGAGATGTAATAGGGTACTGCAGGACCTGTGAGCAGTGCCAAAAGGTAGTTAAGGCAGGAGACGAGGTGAGAGCTCCTTTAATGCCTTTGCCTGTGATTGAGGAGCTATTTCAGATCGTGGCTATAGATATTGTGGGGCCTGTGAGTACCCCAAGTTCCACAGGGAAGAAGTATATCCTAGTGGTAGTTGATTATGCTATTAGATACCCTGAGGTGGTGGCCGTTTCCTCCATTCAGGCAGAAAAGGTGGCAAATGCTTTGTTAGAGATTTTCAGCAGGGTAGGTTTCCCAAAAGAAATACTGACTGGCAGAGGTGCCAGTTTGATGTCAGACCTGCTGGTTTGTCTGTGGAAGCACTGTGGGGTGAAGTACCTAAAGTCCCCCCCCCCTACAATCCACAGACTAATGGTCTGGTTGAGAGGTTAAACTCTACACTAAAGACCATGCTACGGGCATTTGCACACAAGTTTAAGAGGTAGTGGGACAAATATTTGTTGCATCTGTTGTTTGCTTACGAAGAGGTGCCCCAGTAATCCACAGGTTTTTTTTTACCTTTGAGTTAATGTATGTGGATAGGGTGATGGGACCTCTAGATTTGATTTGTGATAAGTGGGAGGATGAGTGTGAATCCCACAAGGCATCTCTTGTGGCATATTTATTTATATTTATTTATTTATTGCATTTGTTGACCGGGAAAGTCCACTGGGCGTAGAGGAACCCATTTTCAGTGGAGGCCCGGGGAAAAAAGCTCCACATTGTAACATACATTTAACTAATAAAAACATTGTTGATACATAATTAAAAAATGGACCCATTGCAACATACAGTTAATAAACGCATTACTACATACAATTGATAGGCATAGATAAAATAGCAGATATAGCATATTAATATTCCGTACATTTTGAAAGTGAGAGCATGAGTGGAAACAGAAGAATGTAGTAACTCAGAAGTGTATGAGAGTTGAACAAGAAAAAAGTATATACATGTGAGTGTATAGGGTTCAAAGCAAAGTGGTGATGAGTTCAGGGTGTAGAGAGGGTGAATAGAGTGTATTAGGCTGCAGAGGCATGAGAGAGCAAGTGTAAGAAGGTACAGAGAAAGAGTGGGAAAGTTTAGAGAAATTGAATCAGAGACATCAGGGTTCAGGATGAGTTCAGGGTAGAGAGGGGGTGAACAGAAGGTATTAGGCTGCAGAGGCATGAGAGAACAAGTGTAAGAAGATACTGAGAAAGAGTGGGAAAGTTTAGAGAAATTGAGATGGAGAGGGATTCTACAGAAGGATATTAGGTGCTGGGATTTATCTATGGGGTACAACAGCATAGCCAATTAGAGACTAAGTGTAATTTTAGGGATTTCTTAAAAGAATCAAACTTACTAGTTGATCTGAATGAAGGAGGAAGATTGTTCCATAACTTAGCAACAGTGTAGGGGTACAGCATTTGGCCAGCTGATAGTTTGGGTTTCTCTATGGCCAGCAACATTTTGTTTTCTGACCTGAGGTGGCAATTGGGCTGGTACATGGTCAGTATAGCTGAGAGGGAAGAGCACTGTTCAGGTTGGTAGATTATTTTGTGGGCTGTAGTTAGTTGAAGGTAAATACATTGGTGGTAGGATTCTAGCCAATTTAGTTGATGCAATGCGGAGCAGTGGTGGGTAGAGTATTTAGAGTTTGTGGCAAATTTGGCAACTTTATTATAGCAGGAATCAAGCTTACATTTTAGGGAAGATTGTAGGTTGGTAAGAATGGGAGCACCATAAAGCAGTGTTGGTAGTAGGAAGGATGTGACAAGGCCTTTTTGGCAGTGAGACTGAGGAAATAGTTATGACGATATAGGGCACCTAGATTTTGGTGGGATTTTTTTATGTTGCTGTGGATATGAAGGTCAAAGGTTAGTTTGTCATCAATGATGACGCCTAGCAGTTTGGTACTGGGGATGACATCTATGATAGTATTGTTATTTGAAGTAACTGTAAACAGAGATTTGTCAATGGTGCTAGTTTTTGTGGGGGTGAATAATAGTTTTGGTTTGTTGGGGTTAAGGGCAAGGTGGTTCTGGGACATCCATTGCTCAGTAGAGGTGAATGCTTCTTGTGTAAGTTGCTGTAATTTGATGCGAGATTTAGAGGAGGAGATGATAGTAGAGTCATCCGCATATTAGATGACGGTACTATGAGTAAGGGTTTGATGGAAGTTATTGATGAATATGCTAAAGAGGGGGGCCTAGAATAGAGCCTCGGGGACACCTGCGTTAGCAGTAATGAAAGGGGAGGAAGAGTTTTGCCTTTTAGAGGATTGTTGCCTATTTTTGAGGTAGTTAGTAAACCATTGTAGAGTGGGGGGAGATAGATTAAGGTTGGAGAGTTTGTTGAGCAGCAGGAAATGAGAAATGGTGTTGAATGCCTTAGATCGAGAAAGAGAGCTGAGACTAAGGAGCCAGTGTCACAGGCTCTATTTACTGTGTCTAAGAAGGAGATAAGGGCAGTACTGGTGCTATGTCCAGTACTAAAGCCATGCTGTGTGGAAGAAAGTAGTTGGTGTTTAACGAGATGATTGATGAGCTGTGTATGGATCCACTTCTCTAATATTTTAGTGATGGAGGAAAGAATGGCAATGGGACAGGAGTTTGAAATGTTACAGTTGTTGCTGCCTTTATGTAGAGGAATGACAAATGATTTTTTCCAGATGTCTGGTATACAGGATTATTGAATGGACCTGTTAAGGAGTATGCTGATAGGGTAGGCTATGGAAGGGGCTGCTAGTTGTAGGTATTCTGCAGGTAGATTGTCAGGAGCATTAGTGCAAGGTTTGAGTTTATGAAGTAGTTTTTGGATGGGTGGAAGTGGTGATGGGAGATAATGAGAAGATGGGTGTGTTGTTTGAGGTGTAGTGGACGGATGGAGAATTTGAAGTGTCAGGGGAGATGGGTGGTAAGGTAGTAGTTAGGTTGGCGATGGTGTCTATGAAGTATGTGTTGAATAGGGTCTACTTTAGAACACCGACATGCCAGTTCGCCGACACACAAACCACCGACACCAAACAACCGACAACACACAATCACAATACCGACAACGCAAAACACCGAACACCATTACACCGACACACTACACGTAAACAACACATTACACTACATTACATATCCACTAGCCCTAACCCAAACCCTAACCCTAAGGTCCGACACTACCGCACACTTACCCTACCTGCACCCTAACCCTAACTCACTTAACCCACCCCTAACCCTAAGGTCCGACACTACCGCACACTTACCCTACCTGCACCCTAACCCTAACTCACTTAACCCACCCCTAACCCTAACTCACTTAACCCACCCCTAACCCTAAGGTCCGACAGTACCAGACACTTACCCTACCTGCACCCTATTCCTAACTTACGTAACCCACCCTAAAACATAAACCCGTCACTAACACACACTTACATTACCCAAACCCTAACTCCGACACTACCGCACACTCACCTTTCACACACCCTAACCCTAAATCCCTCACTATTGCACACTTACCTGTCCGCTCCCTAATCCTAAATCCCTCACTAGCGCATACTTACCAAGTCGCACTTACACGTTCCCCTTGTCGGTCTTCCAGCTGTCGGGATTTCAGCATGTCGGTCAACTGCGTTGTCGGTCCTTTCGCGTTCCTCTTCCGCGTGTCGGCGAACTGGCGTTTCGGTAATTTGAAGAGGACCCGTTGAATAGCATAGCTGTCTCAGAGGGGGTTTTATCTGGGGTTGGGCATGGGGGGGTGTTAGTACCTGGGTGGAGTAAGGAGTTAATTGCTCCCCAGAATTTTTTTGGGATTGTGTTTGTGCTGATCTTGTATGGATTGTAAGTACTCTTTTTTTTTTTTTTTTTTTTTTTTTTTTTCTGACCACTAAACTTTTTGCTTGATTGTGAAGTTGTTTGTATTGCATTAGGTTAGGGGGTGTTTTGTTTTTTTCCCAGGTTTTCCATGCTTTGTCCCTAGAGGACATGATTTGCTTAGTGGCCTTTGTCAGTCAGCAGGCATGTTTTGATTTGACTCTCTTTAATTTTAGGGGGCAAGAGTGTTTAGAATTCTGAGGAATGTGAAATTAAAGAATTCGATGGCTTCATTGAGTGGAAAAATTTAAGTGGTTTCCAATTTGTTTTCTGCAGGGTGTCATTGAGGGTGTTTTGGGAGAAGTGAGACAGGTCTCAAGTGTATTTATATTGGTGGGGAGTAATTGTAGAGGCGGGCTTATGTATAATGAAAGCAAGAGAGTGATCACTGATACTATCGGGGAGAATGCCTGAGGATGAGATTTTATCAGGGTGTGAGATACTACGATCCAATCTAAGGCTGAACCTTTGTTTGTGTTCTTGTTAAGTCTAGTGATGTCAGTAATTATTTGAGAGTATGTGTGAAGGTTGATATTTATGGAGGGATTATTGTTGGAGATATCTAGCCAGTTGATATTGACATAGCCTAAAATGATGTTTTCATTTTGTATGTTAAGGCATGTCCAGGCTAGAATGTCTTCTAGAATATAACTATTGTTTCCCGGGGGAATGTATATTACTATGATGCAAAGGCTTTTGTGGTTGTTAAGTATGAGAAATGTGACTAGTACTTCAGCAGATGAAAAAGGGGGAATTTGTTTAGAGTATGGAATGACTGTGTAGGTGTTTGGGAATAATAAGGCGACACCTCCACCTTTCTTATGGAGTCTGTCATTCCTAAGACAGGAGTAGTTTGGGGGTAGAATTTCAGAATCTTGGATGTATGGCTTGAGTAAAGTCTCAGTGATGGCAGTGAAGTCTAGTTTGTGTTGACTCAGCCATGCATGCAGGTGGGGAATTTTATTCTTAATACTCTGAAGATGAACAGTGATAAATTTTAGGTTTATTGTGGAGTTGTGAGGATTATGAGATGGGGAAGAAGGGCCATGGTTGGGGTGTATATCACCACAGAGAGCCAAATTACAAAGAGTTAAGAAGTTACCTGGGAGGGACTTATTTTTTTTGTTTTGTTGAGGTACGTGAGGCTGTGGTGATAAAAAAAAAAGGTTATGATATGTGGAGAGCAGGATTATTTTCTTTTGTAGAATGAGATCAGTTTGATACAGATTAGAGGAGATAGCAGAATAGCTTGGGAGGGTGTGGAAATGGATAGATGTGGTAGGTGAGGGTAGGGGAGGGAGATGAGTTGTGTGAAATGATGATAGTATTAGAAGGAGAGAGGTGGAGGGTGAGTATAAGGAGAAAGATGTTGAGTACAACAGACATGGCTGGGTAATGTTAACAGTGAGGGGCTAGAATGAATATAAATGAGTGTATGTGGGGGCTGAGTGTATAATTTGAGCTGTGGGGGTTAGAGGTAATGCAACATGTATGCTGGTGGTAAGAAATGGTCTGAAATGGTAGTGTAGTGGAAAAATAGTAGCTATGTGTATAGAGAGGAGATGAAAAAGGAGGGAGTGTGGTTAGGTTGTCTAGGGTGGCTGGAAAATAGAGTGGAAGGTAATATAGCTAGTAAGAAGGAAAAGAGGGGTGGTGTGAGAGGTGGTAATTAAGAGGGCTATGAGTAGATGAATATAGGAGTGATGTGGGTGGAGACAGGAGGTGTGCGAAAGGGTGTGGTAAGGTTAGATATAAATGTAATGTATTTGGGGGGTGGAAATGGGGGTAGGGGAGCAGATTGAGCCCAAGTGTAGCGAGTTTGCCCCCACTAGAGGAGGCTAGAGAGCTACAAAAAAAAATCAGGTAGGAGGTATCCTACAATTATAAATGTTATAGCAGGCAGGCTGGTGGTGTTCTTCGAGGAGAACACGTTACTCTATATGAAGAATGGGAGGACTGTTAGGGGAAATTCCAGTCCCCTAAGGTGGGGTATAACAGTTTGTAAGGTTAGGACCAACTTATTCTTAGGATGGTGAGTCAGTAGATATAAGACGTACCGTTTATGTAAAAAAGAAGGATGTAGCTGTGTTTAATAGAAGCTAAAAATAAAGATAAAAGCAGGGACTCACTTTCTGTAAGAGGGATGGAAAGTGGCTGTATTTTATGCAATATGGGAATTTCTTAATGTAAGAGGGGATAGAATGTGGCTAAGGTAATAGAAGAGGGAAGCAGTATACAGTGTATTTGGGTAGGCGTATGCTGCCATCTGCTGGTTTTAGAGAATAACAGCAGCAGTGGGTACAGAAAAAAAAAAGACTATGAGGAAGGAGACGTCCTCCGGGTGCCCATTCTGCAAGTGTGCTAACCCTTACAGTGAACAACGCAGCATTAACAATTCTTAGTACAACAGCTGAAAGCTGTAATGCAAACACCTACACTGCAGGCAAATGAGTGTCTTGTATTTTCACTTAGATGGAGGAGGAGTTTTCTGTACGGTAGGTGGATAGCTTGTTTAAGAGCAGTGTAATTCAAGCATATGGGCAGGCACACTTGAGCGGAGAGGCAGTGGAGGAGTCTGAGCAGGATAAGGTGGATTTTAAATATGTATCCTAAACCTCAAGACAAGGCTCAGGGAACTTATGGGCTTGGCCAAGGAGAACCTGGCAGAAGCCCACCAGCAGAAAAACGTCTGGTATGACAGAAATGCTCGAGAGTATGCTGTGGGGCAGCAGGTAATGGTTCTCATTCCTGTCAGCCGTAGCAAGCTGCAAGCAGTTTGGGAGGGACCATTCATAGTGGTAATGAAGGGCAGTGGTGTTAACTACATGGTACAACTGCTAGGCAAGAGGCAGGGGTGCAAACTGCACCATGTTAATATGATGAAACCTTACCATGATAGGAAGGCCATGGTGTTAAGTATTTTCAGTAGAAGGCAGAAAGAGTCTGAGGGGGATCCACAGCTACAGGGAGCTTGTCAGCAAAATCCCAAGTTACTGTTGTGGTGCCTAGGGTTGCAGGCATATGATATGACAGTGCAACACTGTAGTGGGGTCAGCAATGCAAAGACAGCTGGGATCTCAAGACAGGAAATGGGGTAATGTGTTCTCAGATAGTCATCCCTCTCAAGCAACATTTCTCAAGGGTCACTTGAAAAAGTAGTTTTAGTCTTCGGGGGGGGGGGGGTTATGAAAGGAGATACTGTCAGCTCAGCTATCTGGAATTTTGTAAATAATTATATGTCATTTGTGAATATCAACATGATTCATATGCTTGTGTTACAAATGTGTTAGAACTGTATGTTATATAAGATGGTTTGCATAGATGTGTACTGAAGAGGTATTTTACACAGCATGCCCTACTGGATTAAAACAGAATGTAGCTGCACTATTGTAATTGTTTAGATGCATATATTTTTTACAGTGGAAACTGGAACAGAAGAGGTTAACTTCAGAAAAATAGCTGAAATTAAATTACCTTATGGCCATGTAATAAAAGGATGTTATCTTTCAGTTTCAGTGCAGTAATGGAGAGAATGTATAGAGCTAGACGTTTTTTGTATTGTGTTGGAATTGTTTTATTGTTTTATGACTTCAAGGATCTGCCTTAGATCTAAGAAAAGCCTGTGTCTATGTATTTTCACAGGTAGCTGTTAAATGCTACAAGCTGCATCAGTGGGGGTTACCTGGGATAGAGTCAGATGACAAGAAATGATGCCATTCTGCAAGCTATCCCAGCAGTAATATTTGAGATATTAAGTTAAGAATTCTCTGAGAGAGAGAGAGACTTGAGCATTCTGTATTTTGTCTTTTGACCTCACAACATCACCACATTTGCCTTGCTTGCTCTGAAGTAAATTGTTAGGGTACAGTAATTCTCTTTGATATGGTCAGGAATATAGCAAAGCTTAGCTTAGATGTTTTTCTTTATTTATTTGAAACTGTCCTGCAATGTTGTTTTACATATTTTCTGTGATTTTGAACTCTGATGCAACTGTAAGTATATACTGAGTATTTTCTTGTTCTTTTATTTATTATTAAGTATTTAAAGCTTTCATTTGGCTGATCCCTGTAGAGACATATTTATGTTCTGAGAGTACTTGTGTATTTATTTGTTGACACTGTGTAAGCCACTCCTAATAGCCTTGCTCTTGGTCAAACTACCAGTTGTATCAGTAGTAACATTACACAGTAAGATTGGACTCACTTTGTTAAGGGCCTTAAAGTAGCTGATAAAGAATTGGCTGGTGGCAGTAATAACTACCTTGTAGTCTGTCCAGAAGGGGGCTTAGCTAGTAAACCTGTGCTAGACTTTCTCAGGTGTGTGTGTAAATCAAACCTCAGTGTACGTGTGTCAGCTACTTGGGCAGGGACACAAAGCACTGTATGGACAGAGAGGGTGCTGGCGGTCTTTGCTTGGCCACTGAGCTGAGATCTCAACTGTATATCTATGCCAGTGGGGAGTTTTATTGGGGATCTGGAGAAAGAGGGAGAAACCAGCCCCAGAATAACTGTGGTCACTGTGTGCTCTTAAGGGAAATTGTGAGTGATGCAGAGAGCTGTATCTGAAAATACTGTGTGCATGTACCTGTCATCCTCCCAATGTTTGTCCCCCACTGGTGAGGATTGAGTCTCCTTGATTACTGGGCCAGAGGTGGGGTATTACATATACTTTGAGAAATAATGATTTGTGACTAATTTTAGTGAAATTTAGAAATGCTAAATGAGAATGACTGCTTAGGGGTGTACAAGTCAGGTAATTTAAACTGTACAGAAGCATGAACATTTTGCTTCATGTTGAAGATGAGAGGTGAAAACGCTGCACCAATGCCACAAACAGGACTTTTATTAAATCCATGTTAAAAATTACTTTGAATTCTTGATGTGAAATCTGTATATGTCTGAGTTTCTTGAGTGGAGAAGGAAGTCAAGAGGCAGTGTATGAGAATCAACGATTAGTAGTCTCGTAGCTTGTTGTATGGCAGACTTGATCTTGGCTGTTAGCCATAGATCCTGGGTGCAGGGTGAGAGGGTTTATAGGGGAAGGTATCAATTTTTCAGTGTCACCTTAAAAGTAATTGATGTATTTGTTTTATTGAAAGTAAGTATGCCATTGCTAGCGCAAGGAAATGGTGCCCATATTTTGGAAAAGAGTAATAAATCTGCAAGTACAATAACTTATGCTTTTGGAGGTAGAGAGGTCTTTCTTTGAAAGAGTGGTGGTAACTGGTAGGACATATTCTAGTTGCGCTTGGAGAATGCCTTTACCAGTTCAGTTCTATTTGTAGGTAAATGGAAATGTGAAATGTTGGTTAACCTTAGTAACATTAGTGTGGTATAGCCTTAGTAACGTTAATATGATTGATAATTTAAGTGCTCATCAAGTCAGATTCCTATATAGAAGTAGTAGATGGCAGTCTCATGATATGCTTGAGTGTTGTAGACAGTGTGTCATTTAGGGGTAATTGAGGAAAGCTTTTGATGGGTCCCAAAATTATATGTATTTTTTTAGTGTTTAGTGCAGCTGCAGTTTCTGAAGTAATATGGAAAAAAAGGCTAGCACATTTCCAGTGTCTTAAAAGTGGTTGATGAAGGTTTGGAACTGTTCATTACTGTACTGCCAGTGTGTAGGATGGTGTGTAATTCTGGAAGGCCAGCAGGTGGTCTGTTTACAACGCTAGAGATGAGAAAAGAGAAAGAAAGACTTAGCAATTGTATGTAGATTGACCCAGTTCCTTTTAAAGTTGGTACGCATGCATCAAATGTGTGGATATAGTGCATTGGGTGCTTGCAGCAGAGCTAAAGGCAGAGATCATTTGAGAAGAGGGCAATGCATGCCTGCAATTACTGCCTGTGAAGAAGGAGGTAAGCAGGCAGTTAATGGAAGCCCCTTCTTAATAAGGATTGCTTTTTGTCCTTTCATAAGAGAGTATGGAAAAAAAAAAAAAGAAGAGCAAAAAGTATGTTTGTAAAATACTTGTTCTAAAACAGAAATTATCCAAATAGGTAATGGCCTTTTCAAAACAGTGCGGACTATTTTAGGCAAAATGGGGATGTGATTGAAAACCGGCCTGGAGAAATGGCAAGGATAGAGATAAATAACATTACAGAGGGGGAGAACAAGAAAGCCCTTCTATCCTAAAGAAGGAATTAGCAAGCGCTGACTCCCTCCTTCCTTTGCATCCCTCCTCTTGGAGGTGGGGGGGGGGGTGAGTTTTCACTTTTCAAACAAAAGTTGTTGAGCCTGGCTATTGACGTGTGTAATTAAATTATATCGTCCAGTTACAAACAGAGTTCAAGGCATTCCTTCCTTGAGTGTGAATGCTTGTGGATCATCAAGGTCGGCCTTATCTGTCACTTTAGTTTTATTAACTATATCCGAATTGACACAGGGCATGGCAAGGAAGATATTAAACTGAGACCCCCACTATTCTGCACATTCAAACTTTTGTCTTGCTGTTCTTTCACACTTATTTATGAATGCTATATTTTTCAGAACCACACACAGCAAGTATAACCAAAATAAAAACTTAATACTAAATAGAGTATGGGAAGATACAGAATTTAACCATTGTTGCTTCTCTTCCCTTGGATCCTCCCTTGTTCTTCCACTGTACGGTTAAGGAGTTCCTGAAAGAGTTGTTGCTCCTGAAGCCTCATGGAAAATCAGTGCCCCTCCAAAGGAACACTTAATTTTATGGTTTAAAAGCTTACTGTGACACATCACTCCAAGAGCTATGCACCTCAATGCCCCTCAACGTTTTGTCATGAAAGCCATATTTTTGGTATCACACCAGCTAGAAAAATATCTGAACTGCAGGTCATTGTGCATGTCGAGAGACTATTTAGTATTTCATAAGGAAAAGGTGAGTCTTAAAAAAACAACCCTTCTTTAATGCCAGAAGTTGCCCCTAAGCTAGCGCTTGATCAAATTGTCAGGCTTCATCTTATTTATCTTAGTTCTCAAGAGTACAGGAGAGAAACTTTTTCATTTGCCAAATATGCATATGTAGATCAGGTATTCTATCACTCAAACCAAAGAGGTCAGGCAACATAACAAATGCAGAAGAGTTTTGATACAGCCTTCATTCAAATGTCTGGCTATATTGCTTTTTGCTTTTATAGCAGTGGAGGATGCCCAGTAGGCTTCAGTGAGAATCCAGCCTCCCAAGGTAGCAGCCAACATAGCAGCTAGTAGCTTTCTTCAAAAATGTATCAACCCAGGGCATTTATGAGACTGCCACTTGGACTTCTGACAACACACACTTTTTTGAAGCACTGCAAGCTGTATGGTTGAGTAATGTAGGGTTTGCTTCAGCTTAATGGTCTTCTCACAGCTTTACTTGTTGCTTATAGATAAGGATTCATACTGCAGCAGTGATCCCTACTTTGGACATACTGTAACACATTTGGATGAGTAGCTCACTATAATAGTTTGATTTCAGGCTTCATCCTTTCTGCTTCTCGGTTGTGCTGCATCATACCCGTTATGCTTCATCTGTGGGGAAGACATGACAGGTGGTCCTGTATATGTACCGAACAAAAAAGATAAGATGAGCTGTTTATATGATATGACAGCGATAGTTAAAGGAACCCCTTTTTTGAGTCTTTATGGCTTTACACGGTTCATCAAACTGCATTATGACTTTGTCCTGCATAGGTCCTTGCAGACTATATCGACCAGGGACCAGGGAGGTGGGTATCACTAGCAAAGACACAAAAAAGCGAAAATGGTCTGAGCTGCACCTCCACTTAATTGCGTGCCATAGCAGCATTCTGTGGAGGAGGAAGAGAAGCACAGCTTGATGAGGATGTTCAAAAAGTTGTGGAAGTCTGACCAAATTAGTTGTCCACCTTCAGTTAATTAATGTCGGTAAGGATTTGTACTGTAGCAATTAATCTTAAACTCGAAAATCTTGGGTTACGGCAGGTTACTTGCATGACTGTATTTTCTTGCTTCATTTGTTATCTATATGTATGTGTGTAGAGCAGCAGTTTTTTTTCAGCAATGAAAGAAATGTCTAGAACTGATTTGCACTGTGAACCAAAAAGTTGTTTGCAAGATAAAAATACATACAGCTGTTTATATTTTAGTCAGAAATTTGAACTCTCGTCTTTCAGAACCGTAATTTGCAGAAGCAGACAGCATTGGCACTTTTCATTTTGCTGATACCAAATAAGATAAGGTTAGCTATTAGCTCCCTCTTACCATTTCTTTTAACCTCACACCATACTTCTTATGTCATTGTCCTTTCTGTGTCAAATAAAGACATTTTCATATGCTTGTATACTTCTAACCTTCAGATAATTTGTTATTCTGTATCCTGCAAAACCAAATGGCTGACATCTTTGACTTTCACTGTTCCAGGACTGCTTTTCTGTGCACACCAAACTGAAGTACTGGTGTGACTGAGGAAATACAGAACTTGTTGTTAACTATACACTGCTGTTTTAGGGATTCCTGTGTTTGCCCATTTCAGTTCATTTTACTCATGTAAACTCTTGATACATCCTTGGACTAGTATCAAAGTGCCAAGAAATGGTTGCACAAAAGTTTTCTGAGACAGTTATCCTCTACATTTATTTATTTTGTCATCCACAGGGTGCTAGCCAAAGTCAGAGTTTCCGCAGTAATCAAAGTAGAAGTCATCCTTTTAAATTAAACATGTCAAGTTTAGTGGGAATTTCTGTCCAGTAGGCACCCGACTGCTTGCTGATTCTACAAACCTTTATATGTTATAAATTTTTCATTGTGAAATTCTGTGTTAGAATCAACACAGATAATCTGGATCCAGAATTCAGAGCAGCTACTTTGCATTTTTATTAGATGAACAGCTAGTCTACAAGATTTAGATGCCAGATTCACTTGCACCTTACATTCTTGTTCCCTTGAGAGATATTTGGGATGAAATTGTGTGAAGACGTATGTGCAGTATATGCAGAAGTGCAGAAATTAAAAACAGTTGTGAACTGCTAGTTAAGATGTATGATACATTAGCCATGGTGGTTCACAGAGCCTTAAAAAGCAGTGATTTTCCAAGTGTGGTCTAGGTACCTTTAGTCCCCTGAATGGCATAGCTGGATGCCAGTACATGAGAACTTGAATTTTATTATTCGTAATTCAGTGGTTTGTATGAGGGAAAAAATGCTGCTGCTTTTTCCTTATTGTTTCCTTATTTGTGAATGTACAACTGTTTTTTTTTTTTTTTGTATATTCAGCTTAAGTTTGGTAGCAAGTATCTCATTATGTATGCAGATGCACCACATTCAAAGATGTTTTTTTTCCACAAAGATATGTTTATATTACTGAAAATAAGCATACTTTCTGGCATGTGAAAATATCCATCAGAGTGAGTACAAGGATGGCTTTATCTTTCACTCTTTCATCAGTTGAAGCAGTGGTATATTTTTGTTTGCATCCAATGCTAACTTTCTTGACATAGAACAGTGTCAGTCGCTCATCAAGCAGTACACTGTCCTTTGGTAGTGGAAAGTCAGAAGGCAAAGGTTCTATTCCTACACAAGGTGCTTTGTTTCATTTTTCCAGTACTGATGTTGCAGTGCTGAGAGTTTCTGACCTCTAGAGGTGCTGCCCTTCGGAGGAGATAAACCAAGGTCCCAAATGTTTGAGTTTGTGGTGGCTCAGAAGAATGTAAAAAGTCCCATAGCATTATTGAAAAAGATAGTCATTTTATTTGCATCAGTAAAATATTAATTTCTCCAGGATTCTCAACAAATTTCCCCTATACCTACTGGGACTTACCCATTCATCAAATAAAGTTAAATAATTATGCACAACTTTGGCCACATTGTAGGTTCATAGGTTGGGTTCAGTGTCTGTGTAGTACTTGGTAAGAGTCATGTCACCAAAAGGCTAGCTGGGTGACTGAGCAGCCCCTAATGACCCTCTCTGCTGAGGAATATAGGTAGGAGTATGGTACAGTTCGTAATGATCTCCTGTGAAGTATTTCTGACACTTCTAGAAAGCAAATATTATTTGAAAAAAATCCACACTTATTTGTGGCTTTGGAAAAATGCTTATATCAGTCTACATACATAGCTGACAACAGAAAATGAGTGATACTACCTCTGGCCCGTTATTGCTTTGGCTGGTTTGGCTCTGTAGTTCTGCTGCATAGTAGAACCAATGCAGGCAAACATGCCTTAAAGTATGCTGAGGCTATTCTGCTATGTTCCATGGATGGGGGTAGAGATTATCTGCCTGAAGGACCAACCAGCGTGTCTTCACAGATGGTAGTGGTAGATAATCAGGGTTAGTAGGACAGGGAGTTGTGGTCTATATGTGCCTGAACCTTGTAGAGCAAAAGACCAGAGCTTGCATGGTAAGGATGCCTTGAAAGTGTGATGCAGCCTGCTGAATTAAAAGTAAAATAAGTACAGGAAATCATTCCTTTCCAAACCTGAACATTACAATTAGAGACTTAAGCAAAAGGTTTTTGTCACTGGTTGCATGTTCTTACCAAGTGCCCAGGCAAAAGTTTTCAGAGCTCCTGACATCATGTAGACGTCAGTGGTCATTTTTTGTTTTTATAGCTACAGAAATGTCTAAAGGGGATTGAAAGTGGTTATAGCAAATATGTAAAATATTTGCTTTGCTCAGCCTGTTGAAATATGTGCATTCAGCAGATCTCTTGGGAGTAGCATGCCTTCATGTGTGAGAGATTCTGTTTTCTTCTTGTTGACTGACTGCCCCTGGGCATCTGCCAGTTACCATTCAAGCAGAACTATAAACCGCTGTGGCGACCTGCTCTACTATGATCTGAAGACAGAATCCGTTCGGACTATAGCTCAGATGTTCTAGTTCCAAAATACACATCTTTTGACTGTCAGGAGACCATTTATTTTTATTATTTTTTCATGAAGCTGCATTCACATATTCTTTCTTGTTCAAAACCTATGTTAGTTTGAGGATTATTATTTCTCTTTGCAGTAAGTGATAAAACTGCATTTATCCCAACACAATAAATTAAATTACATTTGCTAATATTTCTGAATACTTAAAGACATTTCTTATTTTGCCAAATACTGTTCACATTTTTTGAGATTTTAGCTACAAATTTGTAGGCATATATTTATTGTATTCCCACTGTGGAACGGATTATAGATAGTGTGAGAAAGAAAACTCCCATTCTTCTCCTTCGCAGCATTACTGTCTCAGAAGTGCCCCAGCATTATAAAGTCCTTTGCTTGGTAGACTGTTCTAGCCATCCTTCTAAAGAAAGTAAACACTTTCTTTTTCTCATATTGTATTTCTCTTTTTTCCACTTTACAGTTGTGGTATTCATTAACTAAATGAAATCATATAGACATGCACACATAATATAGACAGACAAATATGTTCATAGATAAGTACTAGGCTATCTGCCCTTGTGGGCCATTTTAACCATAACCAATTTCCATTTGTTGTGCTCAGGTTAACCTGTCCCATTTGGTTAGAGACTAGCCTTACCCATCCCATGGTCTATAATTATATATTAACCTAATGAGAATAACTGGGATCATACCATGGATAATTTGAGAGGACCCAATGCATGGGATAAAGCATTTAGGAGCTGCCTGTGTCCATTAGTATTACAGGGGGCAGTCCTGCAGTAAATTTTGTTTCCCATGCATATATCCAAGTTGCCCTTGAATATGGCCAGGGATGAACTTTGTTTAATGTGAATGGGGAGTCAGAGCAGCAGCATCCTCTGCAACATATACCTGTCCTCCAAACTGTTCTGTTGATGTTGCAGAAGACTGACTATTTCTGATGTCATCGGGCTTGCTGATATGCCGTAAATTCATCAGTATTGTCAGATGATACCTTGCATGCCAGACACAGATTACCTCTCAGCAGTCTGTAGGATACCAAGTGTAGCAACAGGGCTTTGAGTCGGTCCATGTAGGACATGTTTAGACCTTGTATCCTTTTAGTAAGATATCTGTGTGGACATTCCAGTTGTTGCATGTGTCTGGATAGATATATGCCAAAGGGGGAATTTTATTCAATGATTAGCCTAATGAGGGCTGAGTAAAGGGGGCGAATTACACCCCTAAATCTAGACACAGTCCCTTTGTTTATAAGATGTTTAATATAAAAGGACTTTCTTACAACAATGGACACACATTGGTCAAACGTTAGGTCACTGTCCACATAAGTTCCCAAATCCTAAACAACTGAGTTAACTCTTGGAGTTGTATTGTTAATGTGGTAATTTTGTGGGGTAGATGACTTCCCAAAGGATACAGTAATACATTTTTTGGCATTTAGTCTCAGGCCATGATTTTGGCACCAGTTATTTATTTGGGACAAGGCTTCCTGCAGGGTGGCCAAGTCATTTGAGAATTCAATGACTGCTATTAGTTTGTAGTCATCTACAGACTTAAGTCAGCCAGAGCCCTTTGGTATTGGCTTTTACTTCAGAAAATATTATGCCAAATAAGAGCGGTACCAGCACAGAACCTTGGGGACTTGGGGAGTCTACTGGTGGCTTGCCTGTTTGTGGAGGTAACGTCCCCTCTTTTGATTTCCTACATCCTATTTGTGAGACAGTTGGCAATCTAGTAGGTGACATAGGGGTTTAATCTCAGTTACTTTAGCTTTTCTATATGCCTGAGTGGGGAATTGTCAAAAGCAATGCCAGGTTGAGGGATGCAATGTGTACTGTTTTGCTTTCATCCATTGTTTTGGAGACTTTTTTCAAAAAAAAATCCACTAGGTTAAAAAAGCATGACCTGCCTTTGATGAATCCAAACTGAGACAGTTCCAGTGTTTTGGAGGGTCCATGTGTCCTGACTGATTCGTTCCAAGATTAGTCTTCCCATGGCTTTGCAAGGTTTGGCAGAGCTATGGGTCTGTAATTGCCTGAGTCTGTGTAATGTCCTCCCTTATGCATGGAAATGACTGTAGTTCTGTATTCACTTCGTATTAAACCAGTATGGAGGCCGAGATTAATCAGTGTTGCTAGGAGTGTGGCTAAATCATGCTTCATGCTGTATAAGATGCATCCAGGGATATTGTCAGGACCCATCAATGCAGAATTTTTGCTTTGAATAACACCTTTAGGAACTTTCTTGTGATAGCTAGAGAGCAAGCCTGTTTCTGGTATATCTTCAGGGGCAGACCGATGGGAGAGGGGGAAAGTTGGAGCTAAATTTATCAGCCAGTAGGTTCACTGTATCTTCAACCTCAGTGTAGATAACATCATTCACAATCAGTTCAGCATATTGCTATGTTGTGCCTTTGAGATAATGAACATAAGTAAAAACATGCCTTGTGATTTTGTTTGGCTTGGGTAGGTATTTTAGCCTCAAACTTGGCTTTGGTGGATTATATTCAGCTCCTGAATTATTCATTTATTTCAGTGACAAAGGTTGTGACACTCTAAGAATTATTACTTTTCGTCAAAATTATTTTCCTTTTATTATAAACCTTGTTGATATCATGGTTCCACTATGTGGGTTTGCCCTCCATTTGTTCCTACAGGCTACAGCTGCATCTGTGCAGTTTTTTTACATGCTGGTCTAGTGTGGTGGTATACATCTCCTCATATTCAGTGGGGTTAATTTGGTTTGGTGAGTATATGAAGCTTGCCAATGTATCACTTAGGACTAGGGATTTTGTCTTAAAGAAATTTCTAAAGGTACCTTTGGTGGAAGGTGTAATGATGTGAGGTAGTGCCAGCTATGCCAGGAGGAGTAGGACAGTGGATGTGTAACATATGCTAGCAAAGTTAGCTGGAGTTTTGTAAAGAATTGTATATCAAGCTGATTTATACAGATGCTTTTGTTTAAAAATGTATTTATAAAGCTGCTTGTATTAAAAAAAAATGTACCAATAGTGGGTCCTGCTGGACAGAAAAGAAATACACCTGCTTGTCAGAGTGTATTGTAACTGCTGAAAGGAACACATTGTAACAGAGGATACTGGAAGAGAATAGGTTAATCTCAGCCCAGCTAATTTTGAAAAATAATCTGAAATTAAATTACCTGGGTTAGGCCATAAAGATTGTATCTCACAGCTCTGACTGCAGCCAGAGACGAAATGTCTGTGAGAAGCCTGACTTTGTAGCTCTGTAGTAACAGTGGAAGTTTTAAAATTGTTTTACAGCTTCCAGATGGTGTAGCACATCTTAGCAAAGTGCTGTGTGTGTGTGTGTGTGTGTGTGTGTGTGTGTGTCTGTGTGTGTCTGTGTCTGTGTGTGTGTGTGTGTGTGTGTGTGTGTGTGTCTATTATGACACATATGTGCAAGATGCTGCCTCAAGTTTCCAGTAAAAGGGGTAGTGTGGGAACCAGAGTCAGGTGACCAGATGTGATGTCATTCTGTAGCCAGCACTAAAATATTTAGATATTAGTGACAGATGTCACTTAGCTCTCAGCAGTCTGTTTGTGAAGCCTGACAGAGAAGGATCACTTACCCACTTCATCTTGCCTTGCTCTAGTAAGTGAACTAGGGAACAGAAATTCTTTAGATTAGTTAAGTATTGTTTTTCTGTATCTGTGTGAACTTTTCCATCTGTGTGATTTTTAGTATTTCCTGTGATTGAAACTCTGATGTTTATTGTGATTACATATTTAGTATTTTCATGTTCTTTTATTATTTATTATTAAATATATTTAAACTTTTTTGTGGCTGGTCTTTTAGAGAATATTTTAACCTTTGAAAGTACTTATATTTATTTGGTGACACTGGCTGCCGAAAGCCTTGCTGTTTGGTCAGCATTACCATTGGTATAAGTATTAATTTCACTCAGTATAATTGGGTATCTTGGGTATTCTGGTGGTAGTGTATCTACCTTATAGCCTTGGCAAATGTGGTAGAGCTAGTAAAGCTGTGCCAACCTTTCTCAGGTGTGTTTGTGTGTGTGTCTGTGAAAACCAAAGCTCAAAGAGAGTGTGTGTATCAGTTGCTTTGAATAGGGACACTGAGAGCACTGATTTCACAGAGAGGGTGTTGGAGGATTTTGCTTGGAACACCTAGCTAAGGACTTAACTCTATAGCTGTGTCAGTGGAGAGTCTTATTTGGGGCCTAGAGAAAGAGAGGAAATCCCAGCCCCAGGACGAAGTGTGTTCCCTGTGTGCTCTTAAGGGAAATTGTGTTTGGTGCATGTGAAAATACTTTGTGTCTTTTTTTTCCAGGTGAACAACACGCACTGGTGGCAATGGGGAGAATTGAGGCTCCTTGATTACTGGCTCAGATGAGACTTCACAGAAGGCATCTCTGGTTTCAGTCTTATTTCAAAGAAGACTGCTTTGTGGTCAGCCCTCACAAGTGATGAAAATGTGCAAGGCATGGTGCAAGATAATTCCATATTAGTAAGGACATGATCCAATATGTTATTCCCCCCTAGTGTGTACTCTGACTAATTGTTCCAGGGGATTTTAATTGACAAAGTCCGGGAATCTGGTTGCGTGTGCACTAGTGGTGATGTAGTTTCCCAGTCTGTAGTTGAATAGTTAGATCACCTTGGAAAATGGCATTGGGTTTAATACTAAGTGATTGTAGGTCCTGTAGACAGGTGTTGTGGCTTTCTTGTGTTATAGAGGGAGTTCTATAGCTAGCTAATATATGACCTTATAGTAATGTATGCATAATATTTGTATGTTTCCATCTTCTCCCTTCTGTATGTATGAGAAGCAGAAAATTTCACACTTCCTCCTTTGTCTTTCTCTGTAGCCTCTGATCATTTTATACATTACCACCATCTGTTAACTGACTAAATCCACTAGAGCAAAAGTGCCTTTTTCCAGTAGTCATCTAGGAACAATATCTGGCTAAGTGTCATCACATTATAGGCAAATGTAAACAGTGTTACATATACTCACAGAATGGAGCACATTAATCTCATGGTGAATTAACTTTTCATAAATGGAAGTTGTGAAGCATGTAGCTTATGGTATATTCTGACTAGTGTCTCAAACTTATTGCCACCCCTGTTGTACAGTATGTTACTGTACTTTGCCTGTCCAATCCTCCTATTTTTATTTTCCATTTGCTTTAGAAAGGGACATTGAAGTTGTTGCTATTCCAGTGAGGGGAAAAAAGTCAGTTGAGGACTTTTCATCATCCATATATGTTGAGAGAGAGAGTGTATATTATTGCAGAAGAAAGAAGGCAAAACTTTAAGTAGCACCCATAAATTTGGAGAAATTGTCCTGCACACTGGAAAGAGATGTGGAATACAGACTCAAGAAAATGTAAAATTTAGTGTACTTTTTAGTGTTCTGACTCAAAAATACATAGGTGAAAACAATCCATATAACTGCTCTCATGACTACTATGTACACACACAATATGTTTTAGACATATGTCTGGCATCCTTAGAAACTATTCACCTGTCTTTGTAGTGTACAGTTGACTTCAGTCTGAGGAGCTTGTATCACTTTCAAAAAGACGCATTACTTGTGTACCATAATGTCGATGCACAAACCTTCTTGTGCAGTATCATCCAAGGTTTTCTTTTTGCTACTTTTGCGGTCCCATGGGAGTTGGACCATCAGCTGCTGATCATTGCACCTCCTTAATCCATTTTATTCCCAGAGCCAAAAGCCTGCTAGCCCCTGCTCTGATGGAAATTATTAGATTTTTGCAGCAAGTTAGACGTAGAGAAAGTAGAGAAGGGAGATTTTGGCATCCTAGATGAGGCATTACACACACTGCCACAGGCTTATTTTCTAAGCCGTCCTTCCCTCTGACATGCTGGGCTACATCATTAGACTGATGTACAATGGTGCTGCAAGAGAAATGCCTAAATGTTTACAGTGATACATCACTCACTTGCCCATCAGTATTGTACTGTGATAGCCATTTCATGTCATGGCCCATCATCAACACTGGAGCTCCATCACCTGCGCATGAGCACTTGTCATTTCTACTTACTTACCTACAGAAAACTGTGAATAAGCAGTGCCTTTCCACTTCTCTTTCTCCTCATTGGCTCCTCGAGCATCCTGGCCATTAGTCAAACAGAGACATCTGGGTTCCTGCTGAACTTCATCCATGTGTGCAGTACAGCCTGCCGTAGTGTAATAGAAGCTTGTTGTAATACTCCATTTCCGGTTGCCGAACCTCAGGGGTTAGGGAATATTCTCTCACCCAGAGACTGGGGAAACTTAACAGAATATTTTATATACCCTTGGGCCCCCCTCAATCATTTAGTCTGTTTCCCCTGTACTGGGGTAGAGTCATACGGCACTTTTGTACCCCTAGGGGTGAGGGGAAAGTGAAGTAGGAGGACTACTGTTATTCCTGAGCAGACCAGAGGGTTTTTTTGACTCTGTGAAGATAGGTGAAGGCTGCCAGCCTAGCCAGATAGAATTTTGTAGATAATTCTGTCATTTGTAAATATTAATGTAAGCCACAGGCTTGTTCTCTTAAATGTGAAAAGACTACATTGGATTTGGAACTGCAAAAGTGTAACAACAGTGCACTCTGCTCTAAGAAAGTTAAGTCAAGCATTTTATGACCGTCTTTGATGTCAAAATTAGGAGCCAATATGGTCTAGAGGGAGGCATCCTGCCTATTGTTTTAAGACCAGAGTTAAAGGCTAGAATTTGCATGTATAAATGTCCTTTATTGCTCTGGTTTCTGACCAGATATAAAGAATGTAAATGTAGTTTCTGTTAGCCTGGGAACACCAGAGAAGTGTGAAGAATGATGTCATATAAAGCAGCTCTGTGTTATCAATTTAGAGAGAGAGAATCAGAGAGCTCAGAGCATTTTGTCTTGAAAACATCCAACATCACCAGCACTGTTTTGCTGTATATGTAAGTTATTTAGAACTGTGTTTTCTCTTGGATATAGCTAGAAAATAGGAAGATAAGACTAGTTTGTTTTTCTGTGATGTCAGAACTTTTCTACGGTATTATTTTAAGTATTTCTCTGTGATCTCTGAACTCTTGACTAGCACTGTGTAGTAAGAGGTATTGTCTTGCGTTTTTATTATTTATTTATTAAATATTTTTAAACCTTTCAACTGTGGCTGTTTTATGTAGAGTTAATTTAAGCTCTAGAGTACATTGCATGTATATAGTGATACTGTACCAAGTCATTCTAATAAGCCTTGACTGTTCAGTCACACTTACCATTTTGATAATAATATTTCGCAGTAATAATTGGGCAGCCTTTCAGAAGGGCCTTTGAGTAGCTGATATTAGTGGCTGGTGGCAGCTGGTACTACCTTTTAGACTGGGAAGAAAAGGGGCACAGCTGGAGAACCTGTGCCAGCCTTCCCCAGGACTGTCTGTGTGGCTGTATATAATTCTTATCTCAAAGTATGTGCATGTCCGCTACTTGGGCAGGGACACAAAGCACTGGTTGGACAGGGAGGGTGCTGGAGGTTTTAGCTTGCCCACTAGGCTGAGATCTGGACCCTATAGCTGTGCCAGTGGGGAGTCTTATTGGGGACCTGGAGAGAAGGGGAGAAACCAGCCCCAGACTGACTGTGATCTCTGTGTGCTCTTAAGGGAAATTGTACTTTACTGTGTGTTTATTTATTATCCCTTTCCCTATATGGACACCCCTCACTGGTGTTAATGGTGAGGATTGAGGCTCCTTGATTGCTAGGCCAGTGCACGGGTGTCGCACATTAATTGTTTGGCAGTGGTGGGATAGCCACACCACATATTGTTTGGCACATACTAATTGTCTTGTAGTGGTGTGAGTAGAGTGAATTCCTGTAGCTTGTGTACAATGATCACTGAAGGTGTTTTTGTACTCTAAATCAGCCACGTAGTGAGCACTCAGAGTTCAGATCACAATTGTTTTATTTCTTTTGTTAGCTTAGTCAGGGAGAGCAGGCAGCATGTCAACAGAGGAGTATGGAAAGCTGACAAGGAGCCAGCTGGTTGAGATGTGCCAGGCTAGGGGACTGGTGCATGGAAACCTGACTAAGCCAGACATGATTGCAGCTTTGGTCACAGCTGCATCAGAAAACAGCAACCAGGACGACGATCAGACTGGCAGTGAAGACGTACCACACCCAGATAATGGAAAGCTCAACCTTTCTGCAGAGGACTTAAAAATCCATCTGGAGCTAGAGAGACTTGAGTTGGAGGCCAGGCGTGTGGAAATAGAAGCAGCTGAGAGACTGAGGCATCTAGAGAGTGAGGAGAATGAGAAACTGCTATGCCTGTAAGCTGAGGAAAAGGAGAGGAAGAGGCAGCATAAGAGGGGGATGCTGACTTCACCAGAGTCATGGAGGTAATGGGGAAGGGAGTAACTGGACCCCAGAAGCACAAAAGGTCAGTAAATTTCTTCCCCAGTTTAAAGAGGAGGATAATTTTGATAGTTTAATTCATATGTTTGAGGGTATGTAAACAGTATGATGTTGACCAAAGACTCTGGGTACTGTTCCGGACCCCCTTACTTCATGGTAAAGCTGTAACTGTGTTGTCTAAAATGTCTGATGTTGACTGTTTTAATTGCACTGTTGTTAAGCATTGTTTGTTAGAATGTTTTAAGCTAACACCTGAAACTTATAGGAATAAGTTTCGTGAGCATACTCGCAAGGCAGATGAAAGTGTGTGTGAATATGTTGCAGAACTGAACACTTATTTTCATAGGTGGGATAGTGGATGTCAAGTCACCACTTTTGAAGGGCTGGCAGACATTTTGGTGAGGGAACCAGCACTTTGTCTGAGGACATGAGGATCTGGTTAGCTGATAGAGAATGTGCTACGTCAGATAAGTTGGGGAAGAATGGAGACCTATACCTGCACAGGAAAGGGGGTCCCAGTACTGCTCATGGGTCTAAAGGAACCCATGGTGGGCAGCACAGACTTACCGCAACAGAGTCTGCCAGTAGCAGGGAAGTCACTAGTCCAGGTACACGTCCAGAACCTAGGGTTAAATGTTTTGAATGCAACCAATGGGGCCATGTGGCACACAAATGTTCACAGAGGCAAGGTGGGGAACAAAAGGTGAGAGAGCCAGTAAGTGGGAAAGACAAAATGCCAATAGTAGGTTGTCTTGAGACAACAAGGGTACCAAACTACCATCCTGCAAATGTCCTGATAGGGAAGGATTTGGATGAGGCAGTACCATGTGCTTATGCAGTTACATGCAGTCAGACTAGGAGATGAGCACGAGTCTGGTAGCCTGGGGGAGACCCAGACAGAGTGCATACTTGCAGCCAGGACTGGTGAGGTGGTTAGATTAGGGAGGGAGCTACTCTGTAGCAGTGAAACTGAAGGTGAGCCACAGCTGCTTGTGGGTACTGATGCTCCCTTAGTCAGAGGGACTGCAAAGGTAGAGGTGAGTAGTAGTACCCAGGCTGACAGTGAGGCAACATTGTCAGAGGAAGCCAGACTTCCTGTGGAAGGGGAGCTGGGAAGGTTTACAAAGAGAGAGTTGAGACAGGCGCAGCTCTCAGACACTACATTGCAAGGCCTGAGGCAGGTAGCTGGGGAGGCACCTGATTCTCAAGGGAAGGGGGAATCTGTATACTTGAACAAAGGGTTACTGTATAGAGAGTGGACCCCTGAAGGAGGGCTAGAAGGTGAGAGAGTACAGCATTTGGTTATGCCTAGAGCCTACCATCTGGTGCTTCTAGCCATACCCCATGATATTCCCTTTGCAGTTCATATGGGCTTAACACATACCAAGAGACGTATTATGCAGAACTTCTATTGGTCTTGAATTTCCAGAAATGTAACAGGGTAATGCAGGACCTGTGAGCAGTGCCAAAAGGTAGGCAAGGCAGGAGATAAGGTGAGAGCTCCTTTGATGCCTTTGCCTGTGATTGAGGAGCCATTTCAGAGGGTAGCTATGGATATTGTGGGGCCTCTGAGTACCCAAAGTTCCACAGGGAAAAAGTACATCCTAGTGGTAGTGGGTTATGCTACACGATATCCTGGGGCAGTGGCTCTGTCCTCCATTGAGGCAGAAAAGGTGGCAAATGCTTTGTTAGAGATTTTTAATAGGGTATGTTTGCCAAAAGAAATACTGACTGACATAGGTGCTAATTTCATTTCAGACCTGCTGGCTTGTCTGTGGAAGTCCTGTGGAATGAAGCACCTGCATGGATCAGGCAATCCCAAATAAAACCAAGACTCTTTCCACAAAGGGCAAACGTCCAGTCTGGTGGACCCCAGCCATTAACAAACTTTACAATAAGAGGAGAAAGCTATTACATGATAGAACAAAATCCATAAAAGGGAAGTCACCCCTGATCATTATTAGTAAAAAAATACGAGCACTCATAAAATCAACTAAGGCCAATTTTGAGAGAAAAATTGCCATGGATTCAAAGGACAATCATAAGGCCTTTTTCAGCTATGTTAGGAACCTGGGTGGAAACTCACAGATATGCTCAGAATTAGTCCAAAATGATACAAAAATCACTGAACCCACAGACATTGCCAACATACTGGCAGACAGGTTCAGTGCAAACTTCACCCCTCTCCCCTAAAGGAGAGATAACTATCCCAGCCGAGTGTAGCCTCCCGGACATCTCAAATGCGCAGGTGAAAGCTGCTCTCTCTAAAGCTAAAAACACAGCATCAATGGGACCGGATGGTGTCCCCGGCTGTGTGCTACACGAGCTAAATGAGGAATTAAACCCGCACATAAGGCAGCTGTTTAATCTCAGCCTTACCACAGGATACGTGCCCAAGGAGTGGCGACGGCAACTGTGGTCCCACTCCACAAAGGTGGCGCCTCACGGACCCTGGTAATTACCGCCCATAAGCTTAACAAGTCTAGTCTGCAAAGCTATGGAGAGGATCATAATGGAGCTCATAAACAAAGATATAGGGACTTGCAGACATTGGACCCGACCCAGTTTGGCTTTGTCAAGGGAAGATCATGCCTTTTGAACTTGGTCGACTTCTTGAAATAGTCACCAAGGCCATTGATGAGGGAAAGGCAGTCCATACAGCCTACCTTGACCTTGCAAAGGCTTTCGACACAATACCCCACTCGGGTATTGTAGAAAAACTTACCAGCTTAAATGTAAACCCATATGTCACAAGATGGGTTGCAAACTGGCTTAAGGACAGAACCCACAGGGTTAGAGTTGCTGGCGCTGTGTCAGACTCCAAGCCGGTCACAAGTGGTGTCCCACAGGGCTCGGTCCTTGGCCCCTATTGTTTGGCATCTACTTCTCAGAAGTACAGGCCAACATGGGAGGACTTTGGCTGACAAAGTTTGCAGATGACTGCAAACTGGGCCATAGTGGAAAGTGCATCGGACACTGATATCCTTCAGAAGGGACTCACGGAAACAGATAGCTGGTGCCAGAGCCATGGCCTGAAGTTAAACGCCAAAAATGTATAGTCATACCCTTCGGGAAAACAAGGTAACCCCAAGCTACCATATAGGTGGCAATCCACTAAGCACAGAAGAGGTTATCAGGGACCTGGGGACCCAGGTTGACAGTGGCCTTTCTTTTGACACTCACATTGCTAAAGTGGTTAGAAAGACCTTCTACATTGCCCACCTGATCATGAAGGGATTCACATCCAGATCTAGTGAGGTCATTGTTCCCCTGTACTCTTCACTTATCAGACCAATGATCAAGTACAATGTCCCATTCGGGATGTATCTCACCCGACATCTGCAGCAATTGGAGAGACCCCAAAAGTTCCTCACCAAAAGGATAAAGGGACTCCAAAATCTGTCATATGCTGCCAGATTGAAGAAACTCCAGCTCTATTCAGTCGCATACCGTCTGCTCAGAGGTGACATGTGCCTGACATACAAGGCCATGTCCAACCTGGAATTAATGGACATGCTCCACCTCAAAAAATCCAAATCCACCAAAACCACTAGAGCAAGCGACTTAAACCTTAGCACGGATATAAATAGGACGTGCTGGAGGGATAGATTTATCACTCAGAGACTCCCTATGCTGTGGAATAAAATCCCGGTCCATGTGAGGCAGAGCACCTCGCTGACTCTGTTCAAGAGAAATCTAGACCTGTGGATGGGAGATCGTAGGTTTACCCCAGGAATCATCTCTGGGTCACTGCTGGACAGAGGCACAACAAACTAATGGGCACAGTATTTTTTCATATAAGGGGTGGCGTAAGCCACAATAATTTGGGCTAGGCTTATAAATGCCTTAGGGCAGATAGCCTAGTATAAACCTATGAACCTATGAACCTATAAAGATCACCCCCTACCATCCCCAGGCTAATGGTCTTGTTGAGAGGTTAAAATCAACAATCAAGTCCATGCTACGGGCATTTGCAGACCAGTTCAAGAGGGAGTGGGACAAATATTTGCCCCATCTTTTGTTTGCTTACAGAGAGGTTCCCCAGGAAACCACAGGTTTTTCACCCTTTGAGTTGCTTTATGGGCATATGGTGAGGGGACCTCTAGATTTAATCCATGATAAGTGGGAAGGTGAGTGTGAACCTCACAAGGAGTCTGTTGTGGCATATGTCCTAAACCTCAGCACAAGGCTCAGGGAACTCATGGGCTTGGCCCAGAGGGAACCTGGCAGAATCCCCAAAACAGAAAAAGGTGTGGTATGACAGGAATGCTCAAGCTAGAGAGTATGCTGTGGGGCAGCAATTAATGGTTCTCATTCCTGTTAGACACAACAAGCTGCAAGCAGCTTGGGGGGGACCTTACAAGGAGGTAAAACCAGACCAGACAGACCAGCCTCCTCCCAAGACCATTGCGATTAGTCCAAACGAGTACTCAAAAACCCAGGGTAAAAGACCTTTCTAACCTAAAAGTGTACTATCTAACTAGCGACTGCTACAGAAATTGTACTATACCAGAATAAAACACCAGCTTACTATCCTACTAGTTTTTCTAGCGGACATTAAACTGAAAGTATAACAAACAAGCTTACATAGTTTGCGGGTACCTTTAGGACCCAGGAAAAACCTGGATGGTGTAGTCCCTGCTCCGCTTCGCCCTCACTTCGCTTGGGCTCGCTCCGCTCCCCACCCGCCCCCACTACCTCTACATTTATTGGGTCACGTAGCCCATCCCCCTTACCACCAACTAACCACAACTGTCCCTCACTCTGACTTCTTTCCCCTCCCATCTCCTTGTACTGCCTATACTACTAAGGCTACTCCCTTGGTCCGCCCACCTACCAACCTCTATTCATCTTCCCTCCATTTTTCCCCCTTCAGCTTTTTTATATACCCAATTTACTAAGGTTTTCTATCAACATTTCACACTCACCAACCTCTCCTCTCACCATGGATAGACACTCTTTCACCATCCTCCCATTCATATCATTACTTCTTATTATTTTTTATCTTTTAACAAGTTATGAAACTCTACCCCTAGCAGGAGCCTACCTCCCCAAGGGGCACACCTCTCTACATTCCCAAAACCCCTCTAATCTCATCCCCCCCTCTCACTACCCCATTAATAACCTGTTTTTCAAAACACCCCATCCTACCCTCTGCCACCCTAAAGCACCTAGAACTAAGGACACTCTCAAATTACTAATTAAACTCCAAAAAATATTTGACTACTTGAAAAAATCCATCACAAAAGATGGCAACAGTCACCCCAACCCAGGCCCTAATTCTGACCCCAGCCTCAACATCTTGAAATCAGCTAGAACCTCAGTGGGCTCCCTCCTTATCCTTCACCTCAATCTAAGAAGTATCAATAATAAGGTCCACAACTTACATGCCATGCTTGCAACCCACTCCCCAGACATTATGTGTCTATCGGAAACATGGCTAAAACCTAGTACTAAGGATGAAGAAATCATCCCACCTGGGTACAATATTCTCAGAACCGATCGTTTAACTAGAAAGGGTGGGGGAACAGCCGTCATGTTCAAGAACACCTTGAACATCACAATGAACCCCCTCCAACCCCCAAAAATTTCTAACCTTGAACTGATTGCCCTAAAGCTATCCCTAAACAAACAAAAAAGTATTAATCTCATAGTAATTTATATACCACCAGGAAATAATGTTGAAAATCTTGAACAAATTCTTAATTGGTTAGCTACAACCTATCCCCAAGAAACCATAATACTTGGAGACGTTAATATCGATTGGTCCCTCTACTCCAATCACTCAAATCCTCTCACCATTAACTTACATGGCTTCTCTCAAAACATTCTATCTACCACTAGAATTGGGAATGCTCAACAAAAGGAGAGCATCATTGACTGGATCCTTACTAACAAAGCTCCAAATAACTATATTGCAGGGACCCTTCCCAACGACCTTAGTGACCACCTTATTACCTTTATCTTAAAACACAAATGTCCGACATCAAACCATCCCCAAACCAGGCTGGTTAGGAACAGTAAGAATTTTGTCCCAGAACATTTTCTTGCTGACCTCAAAGCATGTAAGTGGTCCATCCTAAAAACGCTCCCCTTAGATGAGAGTGTGTCATATTTCAATGACACTTTCCTCAAGATACTTGACTCTCACGCTCCTAAGAGACTGACTAGGACCAAGGAACGTATCGCACCTTGGCTAACAAAAGATACTAAATCCAAAATTAAACTCTGTGATCAGGCCTGGAATAAATGGAGAACTACCAAAACCCCCCCTAGACCGGATCAAGTTTCTTCAGCTTAGAAACTCAACCAAAGTAGCCGTCTTGACTGACAAAAAACAATACTTTTGTCACCTCCAAGACAAACACCAGCATAATCCCAAAAAATTCTGGGCTGGTTTCAATCATCTCCTTCATCCGGGAAAATCGACCACCCCTACCCCTGAAAAACTCATGGGTAAAGATCCAGGAGAAATGGCCAACATTTTCAATTCATTTTTTATGGAGACCATCCAGTCTCTCGCCAATCAGCTTACCACTACTCCCTCAACCACAACCTTACCTAAAGACCCTTCTCAGTCCTCCTTTAACCTACAACCCACACCTACCTCCTGTATTCGAACCCTCTTGAAAAAAACTCAAACCAACTACCTTAGCGGCTGACCTACTCCCAGCCAATTACTTACAAATAGCATCTGACACCATTGCCTACCCTGTTTCAATCTTGATCAACCGGTCCATTTCTGAAGCTTCTATCCCCTCAATCTGGAAAATCTCCTATATCATCCCTCTCCATAAAGGCGGATCCTCCACTGACACATCTAACTACAGACCAATAGCTATACTGTCTCCTCTAGCCAAGATCATGGAACGCTGTGTTCACAAACAACTCATTACCCATCTTTCTCGAAATAACCTCCTGTCTAACACCCAGCACGGCTTCCGCCCCCATCACAGCACAACCTCTGCTCTTCTCTCCTTTGTCGATTCAATCAACCAAAACCGCAATAATAAACTTATTTCCTCTGCGCTTTTTCTTGACCTATCAAAAGCCTTCGACATGGTGAACCACCAACAACTGATACAAACACTGAAAACCTTTCATCTTAGCAAATCAACAATAAGTTGGTTTAATGACTACCTATCTTGTAGAAAGCAGGCAGTCCAGTGGCAAAACAGGCTATCAGACCTACTCCCCACTAATATCGGTGTTCCCCAAGGATCTGTTCTCGGTCCCCTTCTCTTTTCCCTATTTATAAACAGTTTACACACGATCATTCCCAAAGCCACCTGCATTCAATACGCAGATGACTCCACCCTGATATGCTCGGACGTTTCTCTCGCCAAACTCCAAGTTGCAACCCAAAACTGCTTCTCCTTAGTTGAAAAATGGTTCTCAGAACTAAAGCTTCTACTAAACCCGACCAAAACTAAATTACTTCTATTTTTCCCCACACAAAATACCCCCCCAAGGAAAAGAACCACCTAATACTAACACCCCAACCTTCCGCGTGTCCTCCAACAATGGAATCATAATCGAACCCGTCTCCCACGCCAAACTTCTAGGGGTGACCATAGATAACAAGCTTAAATTTGATACACATGTCAGTCTGACCATCAAGTCTGTAAACAAAAAACTCGGGTCTATGTATAGAATAAAAACTTTCTTAACTCCGCACACCAAACTAACTATTGCTAGGACCCACCTTCTCTCCACACTCCTCTATGCCTCCCCTGTATTCTCCTTCCTCAACAAGAAGGAACTCAACAAACTATCTACTACCTATAACCACATAGCCAGATTCATAACAGGGATGCCCTATCGGACCCATCACTGCCAAAATCTAAGGACGCTGGAATGGTTAGAACTCTCCAACGCTCTCAAACTCAACCAACTCACTGAGGCATTTAAAATAATCAACCATCCAGAAAAAAACCCCTCACTGAACAAAATTCTTACCCCTTACTCCAACCTTACATCCCTTAGGTCGTCCAAAAGCCTACTAGTTCAGACCATTAAATCTAACAACTTGGGAGGCGAAGCACTTAATGCCAATTCCATTGGCAAATCCTGGAATGCCCTCCCAAACAACCTAAGACACATGACCTCTCTTCACCAATTCAAAAAACACCTCAAAGACCTACTAAAGTCCCAATGGCTATGCCCTTGCTCTAATCCTGACTAATAGTAAAACTCTCCTGGCACACTAAAGCCTCTACCTAACCCATAAACCTTAAGGTTTCATGTTGTAGCCATGTTAGACTAATCTAAGTTAGATCCTTCTAAGTATTGTACCTCTTTTAGCCATTTGTATAACCTGTGTGTCTGATTTCTCTTTGAATGTAATAATAGTTACTCAATCTTCTGATGTTTCTGTTTAACTACCTCTGTTCTTGTGGAGCTTTTCTCCCCGGGCCTCTACTGAAAATGAACATGTATCCAGCTAGACTAGCCCAGTCAACAAGTGTAAAATAAAATAAAATAAATAAATAAAATAAAAAGGTAAGTGATGTTAGCTACATGGTGGAACTGCTAGGCAGGAGGCAGGGGCACAAATTGTACCATGTTAACCTGATGAAACCTTACCATGCTCGGGAGGCCATTGTGCTGAGCATTTGCAGTGGATTGCAGGAGGAGTCTGAGGGAGATCTGGTGACTCATCTCCTCAGTGGAAGGGGTAGCAATGTCCCAGCAGCTATCTCCTACCCAGGTTCAAGAAATCTGAGCAGTGTTACAGGAGTTTGGGTACATGTTCACTGGGAAACCAGAGTACACCCATCTGGTGCAGCACCAGGTGAATACAGGACCCCAAAGGCCTATTAGGCAGGCCCCTTATAGGGTGCCTGAGAGAGTCAAACAGACTCTGAGGGAGGAGATACAGGAGATGTTGGAACTAGGGGTAATTCAAGAGTCCAACAGTCCTTGGGCCTCCCCAGTGGTGCTGGTGTCAAAGAAGGATGGCAGCACCAGGTTCTTTGTGGACAACAGGAAATTCAATAGTTACACAGATTCAGATGCTTATCTCATGCCTAGGACAGATGATGCCCTAGAGCAGCTGGGTGGGGTTAGGTATCTTACAACCATTGATCTTACCAAGGGTTACTGGCAGGTGCCCTTGACTTCCAGTGCTAGAGAGATGTCAGCCTTTGTGACTCCTTTTGCCTTGTATGCATTCACAAAGATGTCCTTTGGGATGAAAAATGCCCCAGCAAGTTTCCACAGGCTGGTAGATCATATCCTAGCAGGAGGGTTTGCCCTTGCTTACCTAGATGATATTGCCATCTACAGCCATTCCTGGCAAGAGCACCCTCAACGTGTCAGGGAGGTGCTGGGCAGACTACAGAGGGCAGGGTTAACCATTAAGCCGAGCAAATGTCAGGTGGGTATGGCAGAGGTCTCCTGCCTGGGACATAGAGTGGGGAGTGGTAAGATCAGGCCAGAACCTGCCAAAGTAGAAGCCATTCAGGAATGGCCTGCACCTGTTACCAAAAAGCAGGTGAGTGCATTCTTAGGGACAGCAGGGTACTACAGAAAGTTTGTCCCCAGTTATAGTACCATAGCTGCTCCCCTCACAGACCTGATAAGGAAGAACAGGCCAGATAAGGTAGTGTGGACCCCAGCATGTGAGCAGGCATTCCAGGAGCTTAAGGAAGCTTTGGAGGACCCCTTGTGTTAGCCAGTCCAGATTACAGCAAATAATTTGTTGTGCAGGTGGACGCTTTGAACCATGGGGCAGGGGCTGTACTTTGCCAGATTTCTTCAGATGGAGAAGAGCACCCAGTGGTTTATCTCAGTCATAGGCTCCAACCCAGGCAGGAATGCTATGCAACTGTAGAAAATGAATGTCTAGCTGTAGTGTGGGCACTGCAGAAACTTCAACTTTATCTTTATGGAAGAAATGTCACTGTAGTGACAGATCACAACCCCCTAACATGGTTACAGAGCCAGCCAGCAAAATGCCAAGTTGCTAAGATGGAGCCTAGGGTTGCAAGCATATATGCCAGTGCAGCACCGCAGTGGGATTAGCAATGCCAGTGCAGATGAGCTCTCAAGACAGGGAATGGGGTAAGGTATACTCAGATAAACCTAACCCTCTCAAGCTACGTTTCTCAAGGGTCACTTGAAAAACTAGCTTGAGTTCTCCAGGGGGGGAGATGTGTGAAGACAGGTGTAAATATTGATGTAAGCCACAGGTTTGTTCCCGTAAATGTGAAAAGACTACATTGGATATTGAACTGTAAAAATGCAACAACAGTGCACTCTGCTGTAAGAAAGCTAAGTCGAGCATTTTATGACTGTTTTTGATGTCAAAATGTGGAGCCAATATGTCTAGAGGAAGGTATCCTGCCCTATTGTTTTAAGACCAGAGTTAATGGCTAGAATTTACATGTGTAAATGTCCTTTTATTACTTTGTTTTCTGACCAAGTGTAAAGAATGTAAATGTAGTTTCTGTTAGCCTGGGAACACCAGAGAAGTGTGAAGAATGATGTCATGTTAAGCAGCTCTGTGTTATCAGTTTAAAAAGAGAGAATCGGAGAGCTCAGAGCATTTTGTCTTGAGAACATCCAACATCACCAGCACTGCTTTGCTATATGTAAGTTATTTAGAACTGTGTTTTCTCTTAGATATAACTAGGAAATAGGAAGATTAGACTAGTCTGTTTTTCTGTGATGTCAGGACTTTTCTGCAGAATTATTTTAAGTATTTCTGTCTGATCTCTGAACTCTTGACTAGCACTGTGTAGTAAGAAGTATTGTCTTTTTTTTTATTATTTATTAAATATTTTTAAACCTTTCAACTTTGGCTGTTTTATGTAGAGTTAATTTAAGCTCTAGAATACAGTGCATGTATATAGTGATACTATACGAAGTCACTCTCATAAGCCTTGAATGTTCAGTCACACTTACCATTTGGATAATAATGCTTGACAGTAATAATTGGACACCCTTTCAGAAGGGCCTTTGAGTAGCTGATATTAGTGGGTGGTGATATCTGCTACTACCTTGTAGACTGGGCAGAAAAGGGGCACAGCTGGAGAACCTGTTCCTGCCTTCCCCAGGAGTGTTTGTGTGGTTTATCTCAAAGTGTGTGTGTGTGTGTGTGTGTGTGTGCGTGTCAACTACTTGGCAGGGACACGAAGCACTGGTTGGACAGAGAGAGTGCTGGAGGTTTTAGCTTGCCTACTAGGCTGAGATCTGGACCTTATAGCTGTGGCTGTGGGGAGTCTTATTGGGGACCTGGAGAAAAAGAAACCAGCCACAGACTGACTGTGATTTCTGTGTGCTCTTAAGGGAAGTTGTACTTTACTGTGTGTGCATTTATTATCCTTTCCCTATATGGACACTCCTCACTGGTGTTAGTGGTGAGGATTGAGGCTCCTTGATTGCTGGGCCAGTGCACGGACATCACAGGCTCCAACACATTGCTCACCCCAGTGAACATGCTTCCTGAAACGTGTGCAACAGGGGTAGTGCAGACCTGTTATTTCAGCAAGTGTTGTAAGCCTACAGATTACCTTACCTTTTGGCACAGACATGTTGTGCTTATATTTCTAGCCTCTTCTGGGAAAATAGGTGCAATTTGTATGCCTTTGGCACACACCTTTCCCCTGCCCTGAAAGAGAGAGAGTTGATTGGCTTAGTCATTTCTCTCCTGTTCCTCTCCTGCCAGCTCCAGTAGCTGCTTGTGACCCTAATCAAACTGTGATCACCTGGGCCAAAGCCAGGGCTATATCATCATATGTCAATAGACTGGTGTAGTGACCTCAGAAGCTAGTATATTTAGCTTCAGAGGAGGTATGGGGATTCAGGGGAGCTTGCCACTGCAAAAACATTTTCTAAGTCGATATTCAAGAAACATCAATTTTATATGTTAATTTTTAGTGCAATCATTGTTTTATTGTTTTTGCTCTTCGTGTATTGACAGTAATCTCCCAAGGGTGCTTTCCAGATTAATGTTAATAAAGGGATATGAGGTAAAAAGGAATGGTGGACAAGACTTGTCCCTACTTCCCACAGTAAAGACATTTAGTGAAGCCTTTCCAGAGATGTTCCTTACCCTAGAGGTCATAAATATTGTTACATTTATTAAAACACACTGTGTTGAATATAATTCAGTCTTCAGTGAAGCAACAACAACACATGCAAGGCCTTCAGACTACCTAGTGCCAGGGGAAATACCACCTCAAACACTTGAATCCCAGTTTAAGAATCAATATGCTCCTTAAAGTTATGTAATATGGGTGCTTATCTTATAACTAACAGGAGTGTAGTGCTGTATAAGCCTGCCCTATATTTAAAACTTGTAGTCTTAATAAGAGACTTTGCTACAGGTAAAGCAACATAAAGTGTAATATTTCTGGTATCCTGTGAAATGAGAAATAGATACTGATGGTAGATGCCAGTAGTTTGCTCTTTGAGTATTTGTGTGTCAGTATTACATCAGCCTTTAACAACATGTACTTAACAGACAGTAGGTTTAGCACTTTTCACTTTATGGCAATTGATGTACCCTAGCTGCATGATGAGTAAAATAACTTTGTATTTTCTCTAGTTCTCTCATACTGTTTTGGATATAAATGCAAACCTGGCCACAGTACTGTGTAATGGTATCAAAATCTCTTTTTCTAAAAACAAAATTGTATAGTAGTATCAGAACTCACTGAATACTCCTTCTTCTTTAGGCTTTTCCTTGTTTCCCTGAATTTGCCATATCAAGAAAATAGAGTTTCTTACCATGAAGCTGTCTGACAGTTCAGAGTTGATCATATTAGTAAGGAGGTACAGAGACCTTCAAACTGCATTTGTTAAATTGTTTCAGTTCACTGATCGTAAATTTCCTACAGAAAACTTAGGCGATGCCCTAAAATAGATTAATCCTCTGTAGGTAGGCTGATGGGAGATATCCTTCTGTATGTGTGCTAATGGGGAGATGTCTTGAATTCTGTTCGTCTTTCATTTTCCAGGCAGATAATTCGTATGGGTATGTAAAAAGAGTTCCCCAACTTTTATTGTAGACTCTAAACTGATTTGTTTCTGAAAGCTTCAGGACTGCGCACCCCCTGTGACTTTAAATCTTTCTAGAGTAATGGATAACTCCTCCTGTGCAACAGCACTTTGCAAGAGCAGTTTAATATCTGTGACCCTTTTGCACTTAAAGATTATAGAGGACTTCAGGGCAAGGTCATAAGTTGAACTGCAACTGTAATGTCATCGCTGACTCCTCCCTTTTATTGGTTACTTCCACTGGTGTTGTCCACCTTGTCTTCTCCTTTTGAACTGCCATTGAAAGCCTACAGTTGTTAAAAACCTAGTTATGAAAGGCTACAAAAAGAATCCCTTACAGTAAGTGTTATACTAGAAGTGTCATAAGATGATACTAATTAAATTGTTAATATAGTGATGAAGAGAGAGTCAGTGCTGAAAAAACTTTATTCAGTAGCATGATTTGGCGTTGAAGAAAAGTGAAAGCCGGGTGTTACTTCTACACGTACTTTACAAATGTTTAGTGCTTTGTAGAGAAGACTTGCTTAGAGTAACTAGGTCAGTGTCACACAGCTGTGAAAGTGTGGCATTCCATATCTGCAGTGAACAAAAAAAAAACAATATATATATATATATATATATATATATATATATATATATATATTTGAATCTAAAAATATTTCTTCATTTTTCCTTCAATTGCTTCTCAATCCAGTTATGCCTCTTTCATTCATTTTTCCAGAGATTGCTGAAGTTAATACCAATCACTGATGCATGTACATTTATATCAGCCTTTTCACAAGGATCTCTCCTATAGGTTACCCCTCACATATCAAACGGCTGGTTATGTGAAGAAACTCCTACGAGAGTTCACTGACTTTCTCTTTTTTTTGCTATTAGGACCTTGTTGTTCTTTGTGCTTTAATACCTAATCAGTGGTGAGTCAGTAGCTCCTGACAAGAAATTTAGCTGTGACATGAAAGGCTGTAAATCTTTAAAACGTTTAGAATTACTTGGGTCATTACCTCTACACCATGACATTTTGTACATATATTGAATTTGTTCTTCCTATTGGATGTGAATACCTCTAATTTGGCAGTGGAGTCGGTCTCATTTTTTGATCACATCCTTATCTACTTTAGTCTGGCACTACATTATTTTAATCGCTTGAACTGAATGAATGCCACAATGTAAACCATATTACTTGTGAGCTTTTCTCATCTACTTTCCTTAAGTACATTCCGCGCGATGGTGATATTATTCTTGCTACCCTGTAGGAGACTATCAAGTGTCTTTATCATCAGTTGTTGACAGACAAGCATAAAGTCATGTAGTCTGCGTCTCACTAAATGAATTGTAGCCTTGGACTGATCCAGAGCTGAACTGGTATACCTTTGAAACACTGAAAGTTGGCTTTACGAATGGCCATTTGGGCGAACCGTAAAGCCAAATCTGGACTGTCGAACGTCTCTGAATTTCGAAACCCAGCAAATCGAACAGCAGATTCGCTGAGTTTCGAACTCAGATGTCACACACACTGTAATGCAGGGGGGGCAAGCCCCCTGCACCCCCCATCCCCCTACTTTATTATTCTAACTCCGAGGTCACACTACAGTGGGGAAGGGATCCATTTCCCAATCCCCACTATAGTGCACTCCGCACCCACAATGCCAGATCTGCAGTGAGCGAAAGTTTGTGTGCATTCGCTCATTGCACATTCGTTGCGTTTTTTTTTCAGCTAACTGTGAACTTGAAAACGTACTTTCGTGCAACTGTCTTTCGACAAGTTGCACTTCAACATTTCAAAGCTAAACCGCTGAACTTTGTAGATGAGGAGGGCATCAATGGAGAGAGAAACATGATCTGAATGAACACTTTGTATAATGAGACAGATTATTCCTTTAATGATATATCAGCAACAGCTGACTGACTATATAATTTTGTGCAGCCCAAGCTACCTTACCCACCCAATGTATCTTATCTCACTAATATAAGTTGGTTGTTTTGCTTTTTTTTCTGACAAATATTGCAACTATCAGATCTGCTTTCCCTCCTTTGGAAGTATGTAAGTTGCTGGCAGGGATTTGCACCTCTAAGTAGTAATGTTTGAGAAACAGAATAGCAAATACTGCTATACTCTACTATTAATGTCTGCTATTCCTATTTATGATGATCTTTTAACTGTGATTTCAGGCCAGCACTTTGACGTGTTGGTTGTATCCATGCCCCTGTCGCCTGGTTAATGCCACCCTAGATGTGCTAGGTCTGGTAATTTATCAGATATTCAACTTCTCACTGAGCTCTGGGAGTTTTCAGTTGATATAAAGGAGTTGCCTTTTATGCCTTTTACCCCAATCCATAAAAAATCACTGTTAGCTGCTAATTTGTTTGATGATTTCTGACCAGTCTCTAGTTTTGTTTTCTAGGCAGGGTTATTGCGAAAGCTGCATAATTCTTGAATCATAGTGTACAGTTAACAGACACTTGATGGTGTTATTCTCAGTATCTTGACTGAGCAGTTTCAATGTTATTGTGAGCTGTCTTTTTAAGATCCTGGAGGGGTTTACATCTTATCTTACTGTATGCACTGAGAAGGTATCTGTAGGTTTAAATTCTTATGTGTCATTTCCTCTGGATTACAGAGTACCATAGGGTGCTATCTTCAGCCATTTACTTCTCATAGTGTTTATGCCTCCATTGCAGGATCTGATTACAGGGAGAGCCTTAGTACCACTGCTGTGCTGATGATACCCAGCTTTACCTCTCCTTCAGTTAGGACAGTATGGTAGATGTATATTCCCTGGAAGTCTGTTCATCAGTGGCTTATATTTAATAATTTGAAGTTTAACATATTCAAAGATAACAGTTCCTGCTACTTTGAGAGATTTCTCAATTGTGCTCCTCACTTTGTATGCTTTCTGTGGTGACTATATCACAACTGACAAGAATACAAATGTAATCTCAAAAAACAACTTCAATGCAAAAAGCAGTAATCTTTTCATAATTGAACAATTACATATCTTTGATATAAAAAATATCCATTTATCACCCTGTTATCCCATTTTTTTAACTGGTGTTATATCAGTCAGTATGTTTCTTAATTTCTCCTCTATAAGACATTTACTTGTAGAATAAGAGGCTAGTTTATTTACTTACTTGTTTGTCAGTTACTACTTGATCCCAAAACAAATGGATGCATCTTAGAAGAAACAATTTTAATGTCATCTGCTACCCTATCTCACCCATTTGTTATAGCGTGACTTATTCCTGTTAAGAGATCTTCAGATGTTCCTAAAGTATGGTATTTCATTCTTCTCATTCTGTCAAATTCCCCCTTATTGTTGTGCTCATTTTTAACAGATGCTTCTATTTAACACTCTCTCAAAAGTGACTGTATCCAGGCAAACATACCCAGTATATTATCCAGAGACAGTATAATGCCATAAACTTTTCCAGATCTCCTCCCTCTCTTTTTCCATCTTTTTCTATTATCTTTAATCTGATGGTGTTGGTATGTTCACCCATACACAACTTGGTGTAGTTTTCTCTGAGGAAGGTTTATACTATTGTATTTCTCTGCTCAAGCATTGTGCTGTCATTAAGAGAGCTGCTTGGTGGCTCCACAGCTGTTTTTGGAAAGCTTTGACTAACATTGTTTTGCGCAGTAAGCCCCATATTCTTGGAATCAACATCCAGAGTGGGTAAGGGAGTGTCCTACAGTGGCATGCTTCCACAGAGTCTTTAGAACTTTTTTTCCTACCCCTCATCCACTTGCACTTGACTCGCACAGTGACTTGCATATTTTCAAACCACTTGATCCATTTGTTCCTCCTCTTCAGGGATTGGAAGTGGGTGCACAAGGGATCTTACCAACCCTTACTGCAGGAGGGCATTCTGGGCCCATCCTTGGCTGGATGAGAGTACTGATAAAGGCTGGGCCCTTCCTAGTGTTACAGCCCAATGGCCAGTCATTTCCTGGATGAGATCTCACCATCCCCATCCATCCTTGAGATGTTAGGGAGTTAGCCAATTAGTAGGTCAAGAGGACCAGTCTGTTTCTCTGGTGACTTTGAGATCTTTGCAGTAGCCACCCTCAGGAAGAACGTGCATGACATTCCTGTAAACCAGTCTTCACTTTCCAGTGTGAACATTGTCTTTCTGCTGTGGGTGACACATTTGCACGCCTGCAGATCTCACTAACATAGTACTTCAATGCAGCCTTCCTTCCTCCAGGATGAGACAGCTGGTTCTGACCTCTCACTCCCAGCTGAACAGTGGTCTGCTGGCCTCCGTAGTCAGGGTTTTGGCCCTGTTCACCATGGGGCCAGGAATAAAGACTTTTTTTATTTAAGCTGGTTTTCGATGAGAGGTGGTGTGCTCAGTTTCAGGGTGTTCTTTTAGTGCTTCGGCTCTGATTTTTCCTCGTGTCCATTTCTTTTTTATTTTCTATTCTATACATTTATTGGGAGGAATTATCCCTTGTAGTCATCTCCCTCAGATTCAGTTTGGTTTTACTTGGTATTTTAACTTTACTTCACTGTTCTTTTATGTTTGTTGTATATATTTTATGTTGTGCGTTTGTTGTTCTTAACTGTGCATTGTGAAAAACACCTAAATAAAGTTGTATTCATAAAAAACAGGATGTTCCTTGTTATGAGAAACACCATAGTTCTGTCATTATTCATGCTGATATCAGAAAGTAGTGCGAGTAATTGGGGTTACCATCATCCCTGAGACACATGGCTACAGGGAGGTATAAAAGCCATTGTATAAAGTCATGATATCACACAGGTATGCATTAATTACACTTGAAGTTATACTTTTACTGTACAGCAGTTGATACTTACTGGCACCCTAACAGTGTTCTTACACCCTTCAGTAATAGTACTCCTATAGCTGCTTACAGTACTTCACAGACAGCACGGTACTCTGCTGACATATTGGGCATGTCCTGTTCTACCACAGCAAAGTTTGAGTAGTCATTGCTTTCAGTGTGCGTCAGTTCTGACCACTGTATCATTACTTTCAGTATGCTTCAGTTCTCACTCTTGTATCACTGATTTCAGTACACTGTATTTCTCACAACCATATAATTGCTTTCAGTACGCTGCATTTCTCACAACCATATCACTGATTTTAGTATGCTGCAGTCCGCACTACTGCATCACTGCTTTCAGTATGCTGCAGTTCTCAGTACAGTACCAGTGCTTCCAGTACGCTGCAGTTCTGATGCTACCTTATCATTGCTTTCAATATGTTGCATCTTTGACTACCGTACCACTGCTTACTGTATGCTGCATTTCTGACTACCATAGAACTGCTTATAGTATGCTGCATTTCTTACTAGCGTAACACTGCTTTCAGTATGCTGCATTTCTGACTAGCGTAGCCCTGCTTTCAGTATGCTGCATTTCTGACTAGCATAGCACTGCTTTCACATTTCTGACTAGTATAGCACTGCTTTCAGTATGCTGCATTTCTGACTAGCATAGCACTGCTTTTAGCATGCTGCATTTCTAACTAGCATAGCAGTGCTTTCAGTATGCTGCATTTCTAACTAGCATAGCACTGCTTTCAGTATGCTGCATTTCTAACTAGCATAGTACTGCTTTCAGTATGCTGCATTTCTAACTAGCATAGCACTTCTTTCAGTATGCTGCAGTACTGACTAGCATAGTACTGCTTTCAGTATGCTGCATTTCTAACTAGCATAGCACTGCTTTCAGTATGCTCATTTCTGACTAGCATATCACTGCTTTCAGTATGCTGCAGTACTGACTAGCATAGCACTGCTTTCAGTATGCTGCATTTCTAACTAGCATAACACTGCTTTCAGTATGCTAATTTCTGACTAGCATAGCACTGCTTTCAGTATGCTGCAGTACTGACTAGCATAGCACTGCTTTCAGTATGCTGCAGTTCTGACTAGCATAGCACTGCTTTCAGTATGCTCATTTCTGACTAGCATAGCACTGCTTTCAGTATGCTGCAGTTCTGACTAGCATAGCACTGCTTTCAGTATGCTCATTTCTAACTAGCATAGCACTACTTTCAGTATGCTCATTTCTGACTAGCATAGCACTGCTTTCAGTATGCTGCAGTACTGACTAGCATAGCACTGCTTTCAGTATGCTCATTTCTGACTAGCATAGCACTGCTTTCAGTATGCTGCAGTACTGACTAGCATAGCACTGCTTTCAGTATGCTGCAGTTCTGACTAGCATAGCACTGCTTTCAGTATGCTGCAGTTCTGACTACCGAAGCACTCTGTACTTATTTAAGTTCACTGTCTCCTTTTCAGATGCTCATGTTCCAGTTTCCTGGTGCACTGAATGGAGTAAGTTCTGCAACGGGCTTAGTGCCCAGCAGATATCGGACTCCCACCCAAGGGCTACACTGTCATGATTTAATACAGATTATAGCCGTTAAGACTAAGCTCACAAGTTAACTCCTAACTATAATTGTGTTACTCCACAGCTATCACTCTCTATATGTGTATGTATGTGGTGAAGAACAATGGAAGACAGAAACAATACCAGGCAAGTAATTATAAAAAATATATCTAGCCCATACACACTTTTAAGTAGACACACTAAAAAGTTCTCGTTATCCTTATCAGCACATAATAATGCTTGCCTCTCAAGTCTAGCAGGGCAATATATTATAACCCAGTGCAAATTTGTCACTACTCATCCAGTCTTCAAGACTAGCTTTAAAGGCATATGAAATTAATACTTTGTTTGACCTGTAGTGGTAACCTATTCCATAGGGTCTCATTTTTGTTTGCTCAACTCACAACTCAGAGATAGTCATAATGAAGATGAATGTTCCTTGTAGTGCTAAAAATTAATCCTATTTATGAGGAAATGCAGATTTCTTTAGTTACCTATTTTTTTCTCCTAATAGTAATTTATCTGTTTATGGTAGCAGTTAATTCTTTTGAATGTTCACTTTTTCATCAGAGTTAATTGTGGTGGTTTTGTCGAGTGATAGTTGTCAAATGTTGGGTTTGTCCATCAGATTTTTGTTGAACTAGTCTTGATTGCTGGTGTTCTGTTAGGTTAATGTAAGTCAGGGATTTTGGTAGTCAAATGTTTTAGTATTAAGAGTGAGAATGTGCCTGCGAGTGTCTCATGGTTAGAGTTATAGTAAAGGCTAGGTAAGCAGATAGTTTTAGTGTTGTGCATGTGCACTTATGTATGGGAGGTGTATCCACATGTCTTGTGTAGTGTTACCATTAGGGAAAAGGTTTATGTAAGATAAGTTGCAGGATTAGGGTTAGGGATAGCACAAGTGAAGTTCAGTGTTAGTGTTTTTCATTTTACCTTTACATCATAGTGTATTGTGTTGGCACAGAGGGAAAATCATAGAGATATTCTAGTACTTTGCATTATAAGTACAATTCCTTTTTCTTCCTGACTTTTCAGAGACATACTGTCTGTAGTGCCTTTCTCCTATTGTCCTTTAAATCACCATTTTCACCCTTCAGCTTCAGGTTATTTGTTTAATTGATATAGTGTCTGCTTTTATAGTTGCCCATTAGGCAAACATTACTTCAAAATATTAAACTGCACATATCTCAAAAACTGTGAGCTATGGTCTTAGTGTAAGTAAAGGATATGCAATTTAATGGATCTATATCACATAGTCGAAGTTTAAAAACTGAATACAGAATGTTCAAACCATCCTGTTCAAAGTAAAAACCTTTGACTATGGATAAAAAAACAACAAAAAAAAAAAAGAAAAAACAAAATAAACTGTTGTAAGCAGGGGGCAAGCACCCCCCATACCCCCCGCTACTTAAATATACCAACTCCAAAATTGCACCACATTGAACAAAACGGAAACCTCCCCTTACGGAGATTTCTGTTGAAATGCTCAAACTCCTGCAAATTCGAACTTGTGGTCTCGACCATATAAGGTTCGAACTTGCAGAAGTTCGACTATCTGATAGGAACCCCAAATTTAACAAGGGACTCATATATTTCACATAATATGCATTCTGAAGCTCTCTGAAGTGCTACTTTGAAGATTTTTCTTGCATAAATTTAGGATGAACTGTTCAAAAACAGTTCAGGATGCCACTCCCGAAATGTGTGACTGTGTATATTTCATGCACCTTTAAATCAAAACTGTAGTAATTCCAGCATTTTACAATGAATTATGTGAAGACTGGTAGAGAAGGGTGAAGGCTGCCAGCTTAGCCAGAAAGAATTTTGCAGATAATTCTGTCACTTGTAAATATGAATGTAAACTACAGGCTTGTTGTCTTAAATGTAAAGAAATACTGTTACATGTGGAACTGGAAATAAATGTGACAACAGTGCACTGTACTGATCAAAGTAAAGCATGAGGTGACCCTTTGGAGTAGACAGTGGTGCCGAAAAGTCTAGATGAAGAAATTCTTTCTATTGTTTTAGCCAAGAGTTAAATTGCTAGATTTAAACATGCAAATGCATTTTATTGCTCAGTTCCTGACCAGCTGCAAGATAACAAAAGGGAGATGTTAAAAATGTAAATGTAGTTAGTGTAGCCTGAGAACTCCAGAAAAGTGTAAAAGAGATGATGTAATGTTTATCAGAACTGCAATAGCAATTTAAACAGAGAGAATCGGAAGGCATTGAGCATTTTTGTTGTGATCATCCAGCTCACAGCACTGCCTGTTATCTTATGTAAGTTATCTTAGACTTGTGTTTTCTTTTAGAGATAGCTAGACTTAGAAATATTAGACTGTGTTTTTCTGTGGTGTCAGAACTGTACTACTGAATTATTTTAAGTATTTTGTGTGATCTCTGAACTCTTGACTAGCACTGACTGTGTAGTAGAAAGTATTGTCTTGTGGTTTTAATTATTTATTATTAAATATTGTAAAACCTTTTAACTGTGTCTGGTTTGTGTAGAGATAATTTAAGCTCTAGAGTACATTGCATATTTATAGTGATTACACTTGGTACGGTGGTAGCGTTGTTACCTCACAGCAAGAGGTTCTCCCGTCCGATGCTTGGCTTGGGAGGGCCTTCTGTGTGGAGTCTGCATGTCCTCCCCACGGTTGGGTAGCGTTCGAAAGACATGCGTGCGTAAATGGGAGTGCCTTCGTTGAAGGTTGGGCGTAGAGGTGGCACCTCGGCATTTCGTAAAAAAATCTACTGCCAATCATTAGTGGACCGGAGTTCCGCTGTGACGACCCCTTACCGGGAAAAAGCCGAAAGACAAACAACAACAACTGTACCAAGTCACTCTAATAAGCCTTGACTGTTTAGTCACATCTACCAGTTGGATAATAATATTGCACAATAATAATTGGACACCCTTTTAAGGGCCTTTGAGTAGCTGATAATTATTAGCTGGGTGGTGGCAGGGTACTACCGTATAGTCTGGGTAAAAGGGGCACAGCTGGAGAACCTGTGCCAGCCTTCCCCAGAAGTGTCTTTGTTGTTGTATAAACTCTTATCTCAAAGTGTGCATGTGTCAGCTACTTGGGCAGGGACACGAAGCACTGGTTGGACAGAGAGGGTGCTGGAGATTTTAGCTTGCTCAGCTAGGCTGAGATGTGGACCCTATAGCTGTGCCAGTGGGGAGTCTTACTGGGGACTTGGAGAGCAAGGGAGCGACCAACCCTGGACTGACTGTGATCTCTGTGTGCTCTTAAGGGAAATTGCACTTTACTGTGTGTATTTGTTATCCTTTCATCATATACGAGACACCCTCTCTGGTGTTAGTGGTGAGGATTGAGGCTCCTGATTGCTGGGCCAGGGCATGGGCATCACAAATTGTATGCAATATTTTCAGTACAACAGAACATTCTTGTAATATAATAGATCTACTTTGAATATGCAAAATAAGTTTCTTTGAAAATTCCAGAAAAAGTTAGCTGTACTCCATTGATCTTTGGTGAGTTGCTTCACTCATCCTGCTGTGTATACCATCGACACAACTATATTCATTGCAATGGAATTCTAAAACATGTAGTGTAATTGATGTGAGCACTGTGATGTACCATTTTTGTTGTGCAACAGTGCCAATACATTCTGTGTTACACTGGTATAGAACAGATCAGCATAGCTTTTATATTCAGTACAGTGCACTTATTTCATATTGATAGGTACATTGTCATCTGAAAGTAATATTTTAAGTTACAATGAGGGAAAAGCATTCTTATGTACCTGTGACGTGACCTGTCATTCTTTTCATCATGTTACCTGAGAAGGGTGATGGACCATTTCTGTTTTACCTTTTGTTAGACATTGTTTTCTTCCTTGTCTTTCCTGCATTTACTCTGAGTATATCACTTTGAGTGCTTATTTGTGATATGTTACTTGGTTGTGCTTCATAAGAGTAGAGAGGGACATGCTGCAAAGTAGCAGTCATGTTTTCCAGTGTGTTGTTTTTTAATTATGTTGGCTGTTTTGCAGTGTTAATTAAGCAGTTCTCTTTTTGAAGCTGCAGAGTATATATGCCCATGATGAGTAACTGTTCTTTACTAGTCACTTGGGTTATACTGATTAACACAAGCCTTGTCAAGACATGTATTACTTTGATTTTAAATGATGAAACTGACAGAATTGTCAAAACTTGTCTTACGACATTTCATTAGCATGCAGCATGAAAGAGGTACTTTTTTTTTTTGTGGAAAGCATCCTTTATTTACTTTTCAGTCATCTCAACTATATTACAGCCTGCACAATCCACATAGATGCTGTGCTCAGTCTGTCCCATCAGCAGCTGCTCAATGTTTCCTGTAAGTCTGTTGTCTACCTCTAAGCTGTTTTTTTTTTTTTTTACAGCTGAGTCAGCTCAAAACTGATAGGTTCCAAGGTACATTATTTTAACATTTGTTCTTTTACAGCATACAAATTTCCTTTTCTAGAAATTCTCTTGCATTTTGTATTACATGCATTCATGCCATGGAGCATATCTATATCTATATGATGGTCGAAATTTTAAAAGCTCTACTTTCATATGGCCAAGACCATATGATCAAACTTTTAAAAGTTCGAACGGTCTGAATGGGGATCTCCATTATGCATGGAACAGGAAGATTTCCCTTTACCGCAATGTAGTGCGATCTCGGAGTTGGGAAAAAGTGTTTTGGTACCGATTTTTAAGAATAAGGGTGATGTGCAGAGCTGTATTAACTACAGAGGGATTAAAATGATCAGTCACAGCATGAAGTTATGGGAAAGAGTAGTGGAAGCTAGGTTAAGAAGGGACGTGATGATTAGTGATCAGCAGTATGGTTTCTTGCCGGGAAAAAGTACTACAGATGCAATGTTTGCTCTGAGAGTGTTGATGAGAAGTACAGAGAAGGTCAGAAGGAGTTGCATTGTGTCTTTGTAGACTTAGAGAAAGCACATGACAGGGTGCCTAGAGAGGAGTTGTGGTATTGTATGAGGAAGTCGGGAGTGTCAGAGAAGTATGTAAGAGTGGTACAGGATATGCACGAGGGTAGTGTGACAGCAGTGAGGTCTGCGGTGGGAGTGACGGATGCATTTAAGGTGGAGGTGGGATTACATCAGGGATCAGCTCTGAGCCCTTTCTTATTTGCAATGGTGATGGACAGGTTGACAGACAAGATCAGACAGGAGTCCCCGTGGACTATGATGTTTGCAGATGACATTGTGATCTGTAGTGAGAGTAGGGAACAGGTGGAGGACACCCCGGAGAGATGGAGATATGCTCTAGAGAGAAGAGGAATGAAGGTCAGCAGGACTAAGACAGAATGTATCTGTGTGAATGAGAGGGAGGATAGAGGCATGGTGAGGATGCAAGGAGTAGAGGTGGCAAAGGTGGATGAGTTTAAATACTTGGGATCAATAGTTCAGAGTAATGGTGATTGTGGAAGAGAGGTGAAGAAGAGAGTACAGGCAGGGTGGAGTGTGTGGAGAAGACTGTCAGGAGTGATTTGTGACAGGCTAGTACCAGTAAGAGTGAAAGGGAAGGTCTACAAGAGGGTAGTGAGACCAACTATGTTATATGGGTTGGAGACGGTGGCATTGACAAAAAGGCAGGAGTTAGAGCTGGATGTGGCAGAGTTAAAGATGTTAAGATTTGCACTGGGTGTGGTGAGGGTGGACAGGATTATGAATAAGTATATTAGAGGGTCATCCCAGGTTGGAAGGTTTGGAGACAAAGTCAGAGAGGCAAGATTACATTGGTTTGGACATGTGCTGAGGAGGGATGCTGAGTATATTGGGAAAAAGATGCTAAGGATAAAGCTACCAGGTAACAGGAAAATAGGAAGGCCTAAGATAAGGTTTAATGATGTAGTGAGAGAGGATATGCAGGTGGTTGGTATGACAGAGCAAGATGCAGAGGACAGAAAGAAATGGAAACGGATGATCCGCTGTGACGACCCCTAATGGCAACAGCCGAAAGAAGTTGATGAGTGCGATTTCGGAGTTGGTATATTTAAATAGCGGGGGGTGCAGGGGGGCTAGCACTGTTTAGTTTTGTTTGTTTTTTTTTTTTTTTTGTTTATTTTTATTTCACATTGTCGAACATTCAAATGTTCGATCATATGGTCTCGGCCATATGAAAGCCGAACCTTTCGATGTTCGATTATGTGAAGTAGACCCACATATATGTGTGTGTGCGCGCGTGTCTATATATACATATATATATATATATATATATATATATATATATATATATATATATATATATATATAATTTATTTAACATTTGTTGACTGGGAAAGTCCGACTAGGAAAGAGCCTCTTTTCAGTGGAGGCCCGGGGAGGAATGCTCCAGATGCATGTCTTTGGAATGTAGGAGGAAACTGGAGTACCCAGGGGAAATCCACAAGAACACAGGGTGGACTTACAGACTCCACACAGAAGGCACCCCAGCTGAGAATCAAATCTGAGAACCTCCTGCTGTGAGGCAACAACGTTAACCGCTGCATCACTGTGCTGCCCATATTCTGTTGAAGTCTATAGTGGTACTGTTTAGAACGCAATTTTATGATACTTGTGCTTTTTTGATTAGCCTGAAACTAAATCGACCACAATTTTCCTAGACATCTGTGAGAAAATCTTTCACAGACAGCATGTGCATCATGGAACTCTTTCCCTAATGATTGTGCAGTCATGCAGGCTGTTCACACTCGCCAACTGAGTTTTCTTGCTTTAGAGACACAAGCTAATTTACAGATGCCGATTTTTGCTTATAATCTGATTAACGGGGTAGAATGTAAGCTTTGCTTAGAATGCTGTTTTATATATACCCCTTATGTAACCTATATGGAATCTTCTGCATGTTGATAGTTGTGAATGTAAGGTTTATTTATGCTGTGTACACATTTGTCTACCACTGAATGTGACTGTTTCTGCTGAATGGTTTGGATAGTGGCTAAAAAGGTTCTTGTACCAGCCCATATATCTCAGTGGCAGATTTAAGCATTGGCACAGGGGCGCGCGCCACCCCCTTTTTAAAGCTCTGAAGTTATACAGCAAAAAAAAAAAGAAGAAATGCAATGCACCATTATTGAAACTGGAAAACGTACATCTAAAATGGTACATTTTCCTTTTCAGCTTACCATCGTTTGGCTTCTCATGATTCACGCATCAGAGATGCGATTGGAGATTGCAGTCAGCTGATCTAAATGAAGATCCTGCACTGCTTCTCCATTGTTGAATGAAAGCATGTTGGCTGGTAGGATACATACAAGCTGAGGTGGATGACCTCGATTACCAGCTTTCCCTAACGTATCACTAACGGCTGGGCAGAAGTCAGTGAGCCTTCAGGATTCCACATCGATGTGCATAACTTACATAATGTCTAACATTCTATAATTTTCAGAACCCTTAATACTAATTCGCTCTGCAAAATATTAATATTAATGAAAAAACATGCAAATACTTTGCTGCTAAAAGTTGTAAAGTTTTCTTTTTACTTTTCCGTTTTATAACTGTTGGTCTATGTTACTGCTTGCCTCTAAAGACGACAATTAAAATATAGGTGCAGGGAAGTCTTGCCCATTGAACATTCAGACTTGTTGCATAAGTGAGTGTCTCCATCTCCTCAGCTTTAAACCAGTGGGCTCCTCCTTTGAACTTTAATACTGCAGAGTGCAGCAGAATTCTATCTCCACAGGGTAATTTTCGGCGGGAAATGCAATGAAAGTAGTCACCAGTAGACAGTGATAAGGGGTGCTAAAGCATTCAGATGAGAAAGTCCAGTGCTGCATTAATACGTGCGTTATTTGTTTACCAAAGCTGTAACCAATATCAGAATCATTTTCTTTTTGTGAGTTCAGGTCCTTACAGGGCTTTGTAGAAATTTAGGTAGAAACAAGTGGTGGCTGTATGGTTTAAAAAGTGGCGTGTACCTTCAATAGTTAGTCACATTTCAGGAAGAGACATTTTATACAGGTGAGTGAATTGTGTGTAGTTTATTCCTCACATCTAAACTGAATAGAGTGGCTAAAGGAAGACGGAAAAGTTATACTTGACAATAATCATTGCTACATTTGATATTACTGTTTGTCTTGAAAGTGTGCTGGTAACTTGTCACAGAGCTCTTAACTGTCCCTGTTTTGAAGGAATGTTCCTATCAAACATCTCAGCTGTCCTTGACTTATAGGGACAGCTTTGATTTTGACTTCATTTTTATCTCTGTCCCTCTTAATCCCTCCCAAAACTGGTGACTTTTAGAGAAAAGGTGGTGGATTACAGTTAATAAATAATGACAATAATTTGAGTTACAAACGTCTTTTACTTTAGGAAACGTATATTAATTCACATTCTCATATTCTGTCAGTGTCTGTGTTGTAATAACAGAGGGAGAAAGAGTTAATTAATTCAGAGGTCAGGTTCTAAATGATTTTCAGTGAAGTCAGAGTCCTTCAACCTTTTAATCTACTGATGGACTGAACAGAAATCATGAGCAAGGAAAGAAATGTAGTCTTTTGAGTAATGGGTTTAAATTTGACACCAAATGTGCCTTAGATGAAGTATGAAAAGGGACTGGAATAACAACAAGCATTTGAGTTTGAATTATCATTTGGAAATTGCAGGGTCTTTCATTCTAACAACTTTCTAAGTTTATAAGAGCGATATTTAAAATTTGTCCCTATTTGGGGGGGGGGGGGGGGGCTTTGTCCTCCTATTATTTTAGGCTTTGTCCAGATTTTTTTTTGCTAGACGGTTAAAAGTTATGGAGGTGGCTTAGCTAAAGATTAGAATGAAGTAAAGGAAAAATGCAATAGTGGACATTTCCTAATCCTTATTTATTAGAATATATTTTCCAACTTTATGAATATAATATTCTGCATGGTTGTTAAGATATCAAATGCTGGAGATGCTATGGGGAAGAAAAAGTTAAATGGGAACATGTTTTTTGGGAGTGAATTGAGCTTGCAGATTTTAAAAATTCACCAGAGAATGCTGCTGTCATAAATATTGGGGGGCACCAAATGGCTGTAACTGAGGAGATGATTTTTTGAGCTGGGACACAGGATCCAAATTGCCTAGACATAGTAAAGCCTTATTAAGTTTAATTCTATCAACTGCCAAAAATAGTAATAACTAGAAAATGGAAATCAGAATCTAAACTAACTGTATTTTAAAGTACTGAATATTGTGAAAGAGATTAAAGTACTAAAAGTGGGATCTTTAGAAGAGGGAAGGAACAAAGTACATATAAATACTTGGGATTGTGGAGACAATGCATGAATACATGCAAAATATATGTTCAGGAGAAAGAGTAAGGTTTTAAGAAAGACAGGAAATGAGCAATTTATGTCATGCTGGAGTAAATGAGTTGCAAAGAAACAAAACAGATTTAATATATAATGTATATAAATGAAAAAAATAAATGTTCTTTTCTTTTGATGCATGTATGTGTGCCTACGTCTGAAGTGATGATTTAATAAAGGTGTTAACTTGTATTACTGTTGTATCCCCACCTACACACTGGTGCTGCTATTTTCATATGTGAAGTTAAGTTCATGAGCATGCATACATTAAGCAGCATGGTTGTTGTGATAATGCTGTATTCTGTCCTGGCAGAGAAGATGGTAATGTAGCAGCTTTAACAAGGTATTGCATGCATTCCTGGTGGAACAATGCAAATGCAAGTAAAACACTTTCTGTAACAGGCACTTTTGATTATTTACCTTCAGCATCAAATATCACGAATGCTTGCTTGCACCTGAAGCTGTTGTGGTGGACACATTTCTGAAGTGTAAATAAATCACAATAGCTGTATTGCATTATTTACTGTACAATTGTGTAAAGTTATGTTATTTTTATTTGTATTTCAACTTTCAGTTTTCATTCTTTACAAGGGCTTTTCTCTGTAGTTTTAGTAATGCTGCTATGGATATCACAAGTTAGTGAAGATAATTTTTGCTCAGCATAACCATTTGTATATTGGATTTGGTGCATGGCTTTTCCAACAATTAGAAATGGAAAGGCAATTACCAGACAAGTGACTGATGATTTACCATGGCAAGATCCCATTGCTGCATAAATTGTTTATCTGTAGCTGTACATTTCTTTTTCCTCACTATATCCAAGAGCAACAAAGGAATGTGTGCTTGAAGAGAAATCTGGATGGAAGAAATGGAAGCAGTGGTTAGATAAGAAAAAATGGTGCTACTTTGAATTCACGTTATAGGCATGCTTCTGAAAGAGAAACAGCTATGTGCATTAAAGAAGGGAAACATTTTTGTTTGCTTAAGGTGCTGCAGCACCAGATTTGGGTCTCTAGCACACCCACTTAAGTAGATGTTTGTTCATGGTAAGTTTATTGTTGGTTGGTTCAGACAAGGGCAGGAGAACCATAGAGTGAGGGGAATGAGTTCCTCCTCTGCTCAAAGTAGAATAGTTGATTTTACCCTTGTTTCCCATCTCATATGAAACAAAAAAAAAACAGAAATGAAAATTCATGCTTCTTATTAGCCTGAGATTTCACTTCTACAACTGTATAGTCGGCCTTAGACAAAGGCGACTCAACCGGAAGCACTTTTCAAACTTTTTTTTTTGTTCCGATTACTGGATAGAAAAGAGAAGTAGCACCCCTTAAACCACGTGCCACATGCTGCTTAGTTTCCATTTATAGAGCTTTGAAGCCTCAAATGCTAAGCTATACATTTTCAAGATTACTTTGGGAAGGACTTAGCTGAAAGCCTCAAAACTTTGAAAACTGGAGGGTAGTGGCCACAGTGATGCCACAGATAGAACTGGGAGTCTTTCAGGGCACCACAAAGGTCTTCAAGAGAATGCTGCAGTGGTAGTGCATTTACTCAGTAGATAACTATTGTTTTAACCATGACAGCAACCAACCAGATATTCATATCTTCCAGTTACTCAGAATTTGGAAACATTCTTTAATCTATTCCTTACCAGCATCTAAACTGCCCCTGATTCTTTCTCATATATTTTTTTTTTGTTTTTTGTATATGTGTGAATGAGAGGGAGGATAGGGGAATGGTGAGGATGCAAGGAGTAGAGGTGGCAAAGGTGAATGAGTTTAAATACTTGGGATCAGTAGTTCAGAGTAATGGTGAGTGTGGAAGAGAGGTGAAGAAGAGAGTACAGGCAGGGTGGAGTGGGTGGAGAAGAGTGTCAGGAATGATTTGTGACAGAGTAGTACCAGTAAGAGTGAAAGGGAAGGTCTACAAGAGGGTAGTGAGACCAACTGGGTTGGAGACAGTGGCATTGACAAAAAGGCAGGAGTTAGAGCTGGATGTGGCAGAGTTAAAGATTTGCACTGGGTGTGATGAGGGTGGACAGGATTAGGAATAAGTATATTAGAGGGTCAGCCCAGTTTGGAAGGTTTGGAGACAAAGCCAGAGAAGCAAGATTACGTCGGTTTGGACATGTGCTGAGGAGGGATGCTAAGTATATTGGGAAAAAGATGCTAAGGATGAAGCTACCAGGCAACAGGAAAAGAGGAAGGCCTAAGATAAGGTTTATAGATGTGGTGAGAGAGGACATGCAGGTGGTTGGTATGACAGAGCAAGATGTAGAGGACAGGAAGAAATGGAAACGGATGATCCGCTGTGGCGATCGACTTTTAATTTTCCAGTAAATCACTTGAAGATTACAGACCATCTCAAATGCAAGACATCTGTGTGTCACACTCATTGTTCTGAAAGTGCATGTTGATGCAAAACCTTTAGTACTAAGAGTGAGCTATACCAATATTTAGAGATTATCCATGATTTTGGGGCTTTGCTCTTCCACTACTTTTGACTTTGTCCAGAGTTCTTGAGCAAAGATGTTGAAAATGTGGTTCCTTGTAAAATTTGTTGTTTTCTAGTAAGCCACTTAAAGCAGTAGGCACTAATGACCTCTGTGAGTTTCATATTTCATATATCTAACCTGGAATACATTTAATGCATGGCAACTGTGATGGAGCAAAGCTGAAATAAAAAATAATAGCAATGTAGTTTGTCGTAGTCACCCATCTGAAGTGTACACACAAGTAGTAATAACTGGGTAGAGGTGGGGACAGTCTATACAGTTTAAACAGTCGCTGATCAGGCTTTACAAGACTAGTGTCCGTTTGTGTGAAGTGAGATTGAATACTTTATTATTATAATCTTTTATTTAGTAATTTATTTTTTTTACCACAGTCGGTGGTGGTGCTGCCGTAGCGTTGTCGCCTCACAGTAAACCGCTGTCCAGTTTGATTCTCAGCTAGAGCGTCTTCTGCGTGGAGACATGCTCGAATGGGCGTACCTTCGTTGAAGGTTGTGCGTCAGGGCTGGTAACTCGGTACGTAAAAATCAACTACCAATCATTAGCGGACCGGAGTTCCGCTGTGGTGACCCCCAACCGGGAAAAAGCCGAAAGACACAACAACCACAGTTAGTCATCTGAGGTGTGCACCACCAATAAAATAGATGAAATTGATGGGTACAAAGACCATCTGAGGATACAAGTGGCACACTGCTGCTGCTCTTTAATAATTGTTAAACAGCAGTCACTGATTTAACATGGCAAGGGTAGTGTCAAACTATATATTGTATTTGCTGAAATCAGAAATGTTATACTGTGTGTGTGTGTGTGTTTGGAGGGTTGGAGTTTAAGAGTAACAGGTTGGCAGTAATTTTTTCACTTTTTTCAAAAGCATCAGCATTGCACATAAGTGTCTTTCTTTGGTGGCCTGGATGAGTTGGATATGTGAGAAAGAGGGTGGTGATCAATACAGTGTTCCCATCTCATACCAGTGGTTGAGTTCTTGGCTGTGGCTTCTTCTGTGTGAAATCTGCATGCCCTCCCTAATATATCTGAGTTTATCCATGTGCTCCAGTTTCCTCCAGCATCCCAAATATGTGATTTAGGTCAACAGATGTCTGTTCTGTTTACATGTAGGTAAGTATGCAGTGTGTGCTTCTGTATCTTGTGATATGCCTGTCTTGTCTGGGACATTGTCAGTATGTGTGTATGTGCTTGAAAAATCAGTGACAGAGCTAACTGACATTATATGTGGTGATGTGTGTGACATTACTAGCTCTGCTCGGTTAAGGCATCCATCCATCCATCCATCCATTCATTCATTCATTCATCCATCCATCCACAAGGCCTTTTCCCATTTTTGCACATGGGGTGGGGGTGTCACTTCAACAGTGACAATCATCTAGAGCCAAGGTTAACAATGCCAGGTGGCTGTCCCCTCCACAATAGTTCTGCCACACCACACAGTTGCATGCACAGTCATACCTATGGCCAATTTATAATGTCCAATCCCTGTACTTTGGAATGTGGGAAAAAGTAGGAGAGCCCAGAGGACACCCATGCGAACACAGGGAGGACATGGAAACTGCACAGAAGCCACTTCAGCTGAGAATCGACCCTGGGGAACCTCTTGCTGTGAGGTGACAATGCCAACCACTGTGTCAAGTTAAGTCATACCAAAAGATAATCCTGTGGCATGCAGACCAGCATATGTGATGCTGCAGGCTGTTGTATTCCACTTTACCTGCCAACCCACCATTGGTGCTATCCCAGCCCCAGCAGATTGCATCAGTGACCCTTAAGGTAAAAATGGTGCAGCTGGGTAGGTAATGGTCAGCTGGGGAAGCATGCAACTGGGGGATGTAGCGATTAAAATAAATCAGTGTATTTTGTGATGGACCTGGCTTTATAAAACAGTGTCAATATGTGAACTTGCATTCAAAAATGTGGTATAAAATGCTGAAAGACTCACAATGGAAAGTAGGGTCAGAGCAAGGTATGTAGTGGAAAGAATGTTAGGAAGGAGTTAAGTTATATGACCAGAGCGAGAGAGAGAGCAGTTGCATTTTCCTGGAGTCTTGACATTTGATTTCATTTCTAATTGGAAAATGCAGTAAAAGGAATTATCTTTAAGAAAAGCAATGAAGGATTCCCATAGTTTGGGACCAAAGCAATGAAACCTAGTTTGAGGGGTTTAGAGTAGAGGCCCTGAGTGGTTGAGATTTCTAAGGTTGTTGGTGCATCTCTGGATAGTCTGGAGACTAGCATGGGGAAGGTCTTATTCTTGATGAGTTTAAGTAGTTGAGAGGCACATTGTTTCACATGCAGCCAGTTAGCCTTTTCATTTGTTTTGCAGTAATGTATGTTTTGCAGTAATGAATCCTTTGTATGGCATTTCAGATGGATTGAATAATAGATGCATTTCTTTTAGAGGCTGCAGCAATTAGAGGGAATCATATTATAGCACAGCCAGTAAGCTATCTTCACCTATGACATTTCTACTGGGTCTGGATAGAAAAGGTAGGTCCAGTTAGCCCAGAATAGAAGCGAGTTGATTTTCTTTGTTTATGTAGTACAGGTAGAGTTGGAAATTTAGGAAAGGGTCCAACCAAACCCATAGGTATTTAAATGATGTGACATTTTTAGTATAATTATTTAGGTGATCAAGGATTTTTAGAAGTGTAGGGATATACGTGAGCTTTTGCCTACTGCTAAGGTAAGCAGTAATTGATTATCACTGGCTAATTAAATAAGGGCTTGAAAATCAGCCTGAAGTTTGAGTTCAAGAGAAGAAACATATTGGTTGGAGTGGAATAGAACCATGTCATGACCAATAACGCAGGAGAGAAAGATGGGTTTACCCAAAAGATAATTTGTTAATGTAGACAGGAAAGAGGAGCAGTGACAGAATAGATTCTTCGGGGACACCTTTCTGCAAAGGGGACTGATGGAGAGATTGAGTTGAAATTCACTGACAACTAGTGGTTAGAGAGAGAGGAAGTTTTTGAATCAGGGTAGTGTGCCATCGAAGATGCCTGTTATACTGAGAAGGTCTAAGAGAATTGAGCGATCAACAAAATTATAAGCTCTGGTGAGGTCATTATAAATGGTTGTAGTAATCAGGCCTTTGTCCATCTCAAGAAAAGTGTTATCACAGTGTCCAGAGACCCTTCCTATTGCTGTGTTCCTGGACGCAAGACTGTTTCAAATTATGTGCCAGGAATATATGCTTTTACTGTCTATATATTTATTTATTATTTTCTGTTTTGTTATAAGACACCTTAGAACAGAAGTAAACTGTTGGTTTTCTGGATTTTACCCCAAGATCCACCATCTCCTGTACCATTACTCTCAGGATCATTTTAACTCACTCAGGCACACTATAAAAGGCATGTTTGATGGGCTGTTGAGCCCTTGTGTCTGCATGGTACTTCATCAGGTGACTTTACCCTGGCTTAGCAGTAAACATGCTCCCAAACTCCTGTAGTTGCACTACCAGCTGGATATCCTGACCCTGGGTGGAAGGTAGCTGCACACCCTCACCCCAAGGCATTTTTTTCTCTCTCCTGTATGTTTCCTTTCCCTTCTTCCCCTTTTGACTTTGAACCTTGCTCTTCCCATTCCATTCCATGCCCAACAATAATATATACAAATACTTTGTTTTGTGTATTATTTTTTCCACAGAAACATTATATTATATAACATTAAACAAGTACTCGTCTTACTGATTTTACTGACTGAATTTTTGTATCACATCATCTTATAGATTTGATCATTTATGCTGCATATTGTCATGTACATCTCTGTATGCTTGTTCTTACAGTTCCACTGTTGCACTGATGTTTAAAGTTTGTTTTTTGGTTGTATTTCTGCTTTGCTGAGCCTGAAAATGGTCTAAGTGGAGCATTGCTGTATTTTAGTTAACAAACTTTAAATAAATAGTATACATTTAAAAAAATACATTTATAAATTTAGTACTCTACACACACTGTTGTCTTTACACCAGACAGACTGTGCTGCTAAGATGTAGGGTCATTTTGAAATGTGAAACCTGGTAAAATCTTGTGACTCATAACAGTCCCCAGCTCTCAACTCCCGTGCCCTATGTCCTTGAATGCCAGGAAGTACTGGACAGATGAATCAGTGGGACTGCTGTTAATGGTTGTTGGAAGATTGGGTGGCAAAAAAGAGCATGAACATTTTCGAACACCCATTATAGATTCTTAACTCATTTTTCCCCCTTTTATTGTTCATAGGCATCCAGTCATCTCCTGTACTTGCACTGAATGGTTGGAGTTACTTACCTGGTAAATTCTCATGCCTTGTTACAGTCGGTGTGTTTCCATAAAACCAAATAAAACTGTTGAACCTTCTCAGAATGCTAAACGGTACTAATATTAATAATCTCAGGCCCCTCCATAGAAATGATGTTACCTGCACTTCAACACTTGTATCTATTTCTCAAAGTTTATTTTTTATTTATTTAATTATTTTTTAAACCGAGTTGGATAACTAATAAATGCAGATCTTTTTCAGCTGTATCCCAGACACAAAGGAAACAGAATGCTATGTAGGGATAGTTTAGAGTGGTTGGTCCGTAATCATCATGTTTTGGCAGGTGTGAGGAAATCAGAATACCTTAAGGAAACCCATATGGATGAAGGGAGAATATGTACATCCTGCACAGTTTCTTTAGTTTTCTTTCCTAGTCTAGTCCAAATGTTGTTTAGCTTTAAGTATCTGCTCCCCTGCCGGATTTTGTAGGTGACTCTGAAAATGTGATATCCCCAGCATTGCATGCATAGAGTCAGACTGTTTCTGTTTTACTACTTTCAGCCAAGTGAATCACTTTTCCCTATCTATCTCTGCCTTCCACCACTCAGTGCACTCACTTCATATTTCTCTTCTCTGGTATTATTTTTCTCCTTTTCATTATTGCATCAAGTCTTTATCTGCAATTGGTAACATTCTGTCACTAGTCTTAGAGATCAGAAGTTACCTCAGTGATACCGATGCATGTAACTCCATACGAATTGCAGGAGGAGTCATTACTGGGCACATTGCGGGTGCTGCGAAGAGCACTTCTGGCTAACATCAAAGATTGAAACAAAACTAATTTCATGGACTTTAATCATACCTCGACATAGGAATGGGGTCCATTCCTGTCATGGTATTAGAAACCCAAAAGACTTGCAGAAATTAAAAAAAAAAAGTTATTTATTTTTATGCTTACTATTCCACAGTTGTATATTGCGGTTGCATCATTAGTAACCAGTCATAAAACCCATGTCAGCAAGAAAAGCAGTCTTCATATTAAGCCTGGTATTTTTATCTTCTGAGACAGTAACTATAGCAGTACACAAAACCATATGGTTAATCTGACCAGTTTTGGGTTGAAAACCATGATGAGCACTTGGCAATAGCATCTGACCACTATGGGAGTGTGAGCTACTAATAACATATGCCATGCAAGAGGTGTGACACTTTGGTTACTAATATTACTGGACTAGCCACTAGTGCAGTGCATAATGAGAAATGTCTGCCGCACTAACAAGACTTTTAAAAAATACAGTAGCAAGACTACCAGTACAAAATGCGTTGAATTTGTTAGTGTTTGTCAGGCAAACCTCTGGGCCATTTAAGGTATAATGACCCCATCGTAGCCTACTGAAGGATCTTCTGAGGGAGCAAGGCCGTATTGGGCCATATAGGTCCAAATGGACTAAGACTGGCCCTGAAGTCAGCCATAGTTTCCGATTAGCTTTTCAGACTGTTTCTTAACTTGGTGAGCCTCTGCCCATGTCAAGACAATGTTACAACTACCGAAAATCTACTTGAGACGGCAATCCGTCTCCCCTATGTTGAACCAGACTAGAAGTGAAACTGGACTTGAACAAGGATAAAATAGATTTATTCAGTTAAAAAATAACAAACATGGATCACATAAAGTGAATGGTTAAGCGCTTTCATCTGCTGGATGCAGACTTCCTCAGAACACTATGCGAACAAATCAAAACCAATTTTAAAAACTTTTTGGTGCCATTTTTTTGAAAAAAAAAACACTCAGCTCAAATAAATGGAATTAATTTAAAGCACCAGAACAAATATCTTAAATGCCATTCATGCTTCACCAATATGAAAGTTTAAAAAATAATAAATAAACATCTAAAAAACATATGTACTATGGCTAAAAATAATATAATAACCTACAATATGATACCATCTATCAAAATATCAAAACCTGTCTACAATACATACTATAAACAATATAATACAGTGTTTAAAACAACTAGTGAAAAGCATTTTTGCAAACGCATAACAAACATCCTAACTACCGTCATCATTAGTAACAATAAAAATGTAAACTAATTTATAATAACTGCAAGAAAGGTTTAATGGAAATAAAATCGTTGATGCCAGGATTTTTTGTGGCATCAGTCAAAATTTGCCATGCACTCTCCATTTTACTTAGGAGTGCTTTGTAATTACCCCCCCCAAGGGGAAATATTCACTTGATCTATTATGGCAAATATAAAACTGTGTGTCTCCGTTCTTGCTAATGTGTCTATACAGAGCATTCTTCATATCTTTAACCTTAATCCTGTACAAATGCTCATATATCCACTTCCTAAACTGCCTTTTAGTTTTTCCTATGTAAAAGGCCGTACAGGATATACATTTGGCTAGATATACTATATTTCTACTGTTACAATTTCCTTTTCTAAACTTAACATATGTTTTATTAATGTCATCCAATTTACATCCACTAACTTCATTGATGGCATAACACTGTCTACAGGATCCACATTTACTAGTATGAGTGCTCGAATTTTTACCACCTGTGTTCTTTGTCATTCTCTCCATTAACTTCTTAATATTCATACCCATTTTGTATACAAAACATGGTCTTTCTCCTACCTCCTTTTTTACTTCTTCATCAACTATCAGAGTATTCCAATGTTTATGTATAATATTTTTAATCGCATTCACATGAGGGGAATATGTCAAAACACACACACTTTTAAATTCTGACTCCACTGTATTGTTAGCTCGAATAGTATTACTGTTCAAAACAGTGCCCAGTATCGGTGGGTATTTTTTTCCCCATTCCTTTATAACATAAGACGAAATATCATCCAACAATGGTATGGGGTAGCATCTATTAATAAACATTTCTTTAATGATATGTAGTTCATTGATCATTACTTCATATTTGGAAGACATTCTAGCCGCCCGTATACATTGCCCTTTAAAAATATTTCTTAATATATGACTGGGGTGTTTACTAGTGTATTCCAAGTATCCATTAGAGAATGTTTCTTTCCTGTATATTTCAGATTGAAATACTGTGTCTGTATGTCTTATAAATGTATCAAAATAGGCGATGCCATCAGTACTAACTTTGTGGGTAAATTTAAAAAAACTGTTCGATAGATTTAAGTAATCAATGAATTGATTGATATATTCTACTGGTCCATCCCACAACAGAAACATATCATCCAGAAATCTTGTGTAATACACTACATGTTGAAAATAAACACTACCAAATAAATGCTGGTTTTCCCATTCCAGCATAACTAAGTTAGCGAGTATGGGGTGCATTGCTACCCCCTTATCTTCTCAAACTCTCACAAAAGTCCTCTATTCCCTGTTGTCTAGGGATATATGAGAACAAATCAATGACGTCTATAGTAATAACAATCAAGTTTCTTTCCCATTTATCTGAAGTAAGATGGGACAAAAACATCCATGAGTCCTTTACAAGATGTGGTGTATTACCATATATGTGTTTGACCCATCTATCTATGGCTACCCCTATATTAAATGTCTTGGATTTACTACCCGATATAATGGGATGGAAAGGGGGAACCTAGCTAGCTTAGTGTTCTTTAGGTTTTTCATGTATTGTATCCGTCGGTTCTCCCCTCCCATGGTGTGCCATTTGGCGCTCTTTTTAGATTGTGTAGGAATTTCTTTATTTGGTTTAAAAAAAATTTGGCTTTCTGTAGTTAGGTTTTTGTTTGTGTGTGTGTGTGTGTGTGTGTGTGTGTGTGCGTGCGTGTGTGTGTGTGTGTGTGTGTGTGTGTGTGTGTGTGCGTGTGTGTGTGTGTGTGTGTGTGCGTGTGTGTGTGTGTGTGTGTGTGTGTGTGTGTGTGTGTGTGTGTGTGTGTGTGTGTGTGAAACAGACTTTCGGTTTTCGACTTTTGCTGGTTTCCTGACCTTGGACTTAGGTTTGTGTTTTGGCTGGTTAAAATGTCAGAGAAGCCTTACAGGATTTAAGAGGTAATCCTCGTGCATCTGGTAGATGCCTGTCTCCGACTCGCACGAGGAATGCCTCTACTGCATCAGTGCCGGTCACCTGGAGGTTGAATGTGACATTTGTGCCACATTCAACCCCAGGGCTCTGGTTGAGTGCCAAAATAAACTTTTGCTCAAAGGTATGGATCAGGGGGGGTCCCATGGTCAAAGAGCCTGCGACCAAGCAGGGCCCCTCTGACCACAAGAGAAAAGCTACCTCTTCTGGGGAGGTCTCTGGTAAAAAGCCTAGGCTGTTGGATCCCAGATCCATGGATCTGACCCTAGCTTAGAGAGTCAATGCCCGGATCCAAGGCCTCCGGTCCAAGGTCTTCAAATCCTGGGGTCTCTGAGTGAGCAAGGAGGGAAGGCACTGTCAGCCATAGGGTCAGGTTCTCTACCCCCCAAAGGCCCTTTTCTAAGACCCAACGGGGGATTAAGAAGATTAGGTTCCATAAGTCACAGTCTTCCTTTCAGGATGCTCAAGGAGATTCCTCTTCCAGGGGTCGGGGAGAGGTTTCAATGGTCAACGCTACCCTAGGGGCAGAGGAGGCCCACAAAACTAGGGCTCCAGGGGACCCTTATTTGAGAAGCCCTTACAATGGTCCTGAAGTGTTGCCTGACTGTCCCTCCCTTGAGGCAGTCGGGGGCTGTTTATCTTTTCACCTTTTGGCTTGGGCAAACATCACAACTGATCAATGGGTGTTAAGAATTATATCCAGGGGCTACTGTATTCCCTTTTCCAACCCCCCCGCCAAGAAGCAGGACTCTCTCCGACATGCCACCTGGTCAGAGAGAGTTAGTCCGTCTAGAGGTGACCAACCTCATTCTAAAAAGCGCCATCCAAAAGGTCCCTGCAGGACAGACAGGATCTGGAACTGACTCCCACTTCTTTTTGATACCCAAGAAAACAGGGGACCTGCATCCAAATCTGGACCTCAGTCAGTTAAACCTCTGTCAAGAAGTAGAATTTTCAAATGGTCACTGTGCAGTCCATTGTGCCCCTTCTGCACAAGAACAACTGTATGCGATCGACGAACAACTGTATGCGCTCTGTGGATCTCCAACGACGTGTAATATCATATCAAAATAGACAGGCGCTACAGGAGATTTCTCCACTTTCGCATAGGAGCCAATCACTTTCAGTTCAGAGCCCTGCCCCCAGGTGTTCAAGTGTATGGCAGTGGTGGCAGCTCATTTCAGGTAGCAGGGATTTCAGTTGTTTCCCTACCTCAGTGACTGGCTCCTCACAGCATCGACTGGTGGAGACCACTCAGTTTCTTCTTCATCTCTTTGATCAGCTAGGAATAACAGTGAATCTTGCCAAGTCTTCTTTGACCCTGCTCAACAGCTGGAGGTCATTGGCACTCGGTTGGACACCATCTCAGAGATTGCTGCTCTCCCCCTCCAACGCATACTTCTTATCCGGTCTCATGTGCAGTCCCTTCTGGAGCAATCTCATTCTCCAGTATCACTCACTCTGAGAGCATTAGGTTCGATGGCAGTGGCCATTTATTTGGTTCCACTGGCCAGATACTACATGAGAGTTCTGCAGTGGACAGTAGCAGTTCAGTGGCCCACTCTTTCTTATCCTGTGTCAATTCCTATATGGCTCACTCCAATATGCCGAAGACATCTGTTGTGGTGGATGCACTCTTCAGACCTCCTAGCGGGCAGGTCTTTTTCTCCCCCCACTCTGGTGGCCACTATGACCATGGATGCTTCACTCCTAGGGTGGAGTTGGGGGGGTACTTCTGGGGAAGACTGTCCAAAGAATGTGTGGTTCCAGTCAGAGACCAAACTGGAGATGAGAGCAGTCCTTATGTTGCAAGCCTGTCAGGACTCCCTTCCTCTAGCGACAATAGCAGTGCACACAGACAACATGGCTGTTATGTGGTACATAAACAATGGGCACATGTTCTTAGCTGCTTTGTCATGAGGCCATGAAGGTTTGGGACTGAGCAATCTCTTTGGAGCACTTTCTCCTTACAATACATATTCCTGGAGCATCCAACATGTTGGTAGACAACCAGAGCAGGGCTATTCTGACTCCGCACGAGTGGTCCCTGAGTCTGCTAGTGGCAAAGCAGATCTTCTATCGGTGGGGTTAACCGAGCTGCAATCTGTTTGATTTCCCCATCAACCACAAATGCAGCAGCTACTTTTCCCTGATTCCCCCAGAGAGGGAGTTCCCCAGGGGTGCTCTGACGATTGGCATCTGGGTCTTCTTTATGCGTTCCCTCCATTACCACTAATTCCGAGAGTTCTTCAGAAAGAAAGATACCTCAGGACGCAGTTAATCCTCATTGCCCCTTCTGGCCTTGGCAGGTGTGGTTCCCTCTTCTATGGTCTCATCTGAAGCACTCCCCTTGGGTGCTCGATCTGGTGCTGGATCTGATCTCTCACCTGTCCCTCCTTCCACTCCCAAATCTGTGGACCCTCCATCTGACAGCTTGGTTTGTCCAATTCCAGTGATTCTTGCTAAGTCCAGGCTTGTGTCACCGGTGAAGGACATTAGTCTTGCTTCTCAGAAATCTTCTACCAAGAGAGTTTACAGAAGTATGTTGAAGAGATTCTCTGTCTGGGCTAAAGGTCAGAATCTGAATCCTTTTTAAGCTTTTATTTATGACATTCTTCTTTTCCTGGCTTCCCTTTTTCAGGAGGGCACCAGTTTCTCTATGATTAAAGTCCAAATGGCAGCTATTTTTTACTTTCACCTTAATGACGAACCTATGTTCTGCTCTTGCCTCTGCAAGGCCTTCTTGAAAGGTGTCTATTTGTTGTGTCCCCCGGTCAAGGATCCTTCTCCACTGTGGGATCTTGCTCTGGTGCTGCAGTCCATAACTTGGCCCCCTTTTGAGCCAGCCACATCCTGTGATCTCACATTCTTTCTTGGAAGATTGCCCTTTTGATGGCGATAACTTTAGCGAAGAGAGTATTACGCCATCTTATTTGATATTCCATAAAGACAGAGTGGCCCCGAGACCCAATCCTTCCTTTATGCCAAAAGTGGCCACCGAAGCGAACCTCAGTCAGTCTATCCATCTTCCAGTATTCTTTCCTAATTATGCTAACAAGGGGGAATACATTATGCATACCTTAGATGTTCATCGACAGCTTCGTTTTTATATGCACAGAACTAAGTCCTTTCATCTCTCAGACCAATTGTTTGTGGCCTTTTCAGTCAACAGGAAGAGCCAAGCTGTTTCAAAAATGGCCATTTCCCATTGGATTTCCCAGTGCATCTCTTACATCTACTCCTCGTGTGGCTCTGCTTTGCCTGGACCAGTTAAGGCTCATTCTACCAGGTCAGTGGCAACATCAGCTGCCTTCTCAGCTCATCAGTCCTTGGATGACATTTGTGCAATGGCAGCATGGTCTTCTCCTCATACCTTTATTTCTCATTACAAACTTGACCTAGTTTCTAGGGGAAGGGCTTCCTTTAGCTCCACTGTTCTCCGTCATGTCCTTCCATGAGGCTACCCGAGAATGTTGGGTAGCTGGGGCCTCTGACCCATACGTGAGGAATGGTGGCTAGGATAACAACAGATTAATAGTAATGTACTTACATAACTTGGTATCTGTGTTATCCATAGTCACTATTCATTAAGATACCACGCTCCTTTCCCCCTTACTGAGGGATTGGGTGGATATAAGTTGGACCTTTTTCTGGTGGTAGGTCTACTCTTGTCTGTCTTCTTTCTCCAGGGCAAATTCGATCTGAGGGGTTAGAGCACAGCAGAGCATTATGGGAGGGGAGGAGCTTGAGCTAAGCTGTTGTCTAAGTGTTGCCGGCTTGGATCCTAGACCCATACGTGATGAATGGTGACTATGGATAATGCAGATACCAAGTTATGGTAAGTACATAACTATTATTCTGCAGCGTGATGTTAATACATCGGTAATCCCAATGAAAAACGAGTCTGCTACTTCACAGCAGCATATTAAGGTGCTGTGAAGCTCAGACAGTAAGGAATCTAATGGTCAACATTAGTTTACACTTGCTAAGTAGCGCTTTTGCTGTTTAACAAGTGTAAAATTAAAATAGAGAAGGTTAACAAAATGAAATGTGTGTGTGTTAGTCTGTGTGTGTGTGTGTGTGTGTGTGTGTATGCCTGCATGAAAATGAGTGTGTGTGATCGAGCCAATATTTTACACTTGCTAAACTGCACTTTTGCTGTTTAGCGAGTGTAAAATTAAAAGAAACATTTAAAAACAGAAATAAGGAAGTGCGGGCATGTGTGAGTGTATAGCTGCTTGTGTGCATGAAAGCAGAAGTGTATATGTGAGTGAGAATGACAGAAATCAACCAGTGGCAGCAGCATTTAAGAGGTATATATACCATTTAATCCGTTAGCATAAGAAATCTGGATAAAGCCTAAAATAAAGGTGGGCGGAGGACAATACCTTAAAACTGTCCATTTTTTTTTATAGAATGTTTATAGTGGGCAGGTGGTGTTTACATAGCACTCACTCATTGGGCATTATTGCTTCTTTAGATGTGCTTAACAAGCAAGCAATAATGTCCAACAGGATGTATGTTATTGTGGAAATAATGCTTGCCAAGGGGTGTTCTGAGGCTCGATGCCGCAGGCAGAGGTTCTGCACCCCTAGAAGGACATTATTTACTTATTACTTACTTATTTTTTTTACTAAACTGGCTATGTTATTGTATCACGCCTGGCTAACTCTGTTCTAGATTGTGTAAAGTCTATTAATCAGCTACTGTGTAAAGTCTATTAATCAGCTAGTGTTTAGTTTACCCCTGGCTTTCACCAGGGTTTAACTCTAACTTATGGAACATGTTTATCATTGTTTGCTTATGTACTCTTTGTCAAAATTATAATTGTAACATGTTTTTAATGTTTCTGTTTACCTGGAGTTTTTCTCCCCGGGCCTCCAGTGAAAATGGACATGCATCCAGTCGGACTATCCTGGTCAACAAATGTAAAATAAAAATAAAATACTACTGTATTATTTTTTTTATATCTTTTTGATGTAAAATAGTTATTCCACCTGATGTTTCAAACTTGCTGTAGTATATGTTAATGGTGTTGGAGGAAACATTTTATGTCCAAAATATAACACTTTAAAAAATATTCAAGTGTTTATTTTTTGGTCCCTTACTCCTAAAACGTTTGGTTTGTTGCCAGTCATTGGAGATAGAAGTTACTAAATAATGACATACATCTGAGTTTCAGGCTTTTATTTTCTTCAGAAAATTCATGCTAACACAAGTCGTTTTTATTTAAGCAAGCTTGTAATTTTATAAGAGCAGTAATTAAAATCTATTCCTGTTCTTGAGCCTTTGTTCTCCCTTTATTTTAGACTTTATCCAGATTTCTTCAGCACAAAGGTCCAGAGGTATGCAAACCTCTTTACTGCTGTTGCTGCCAATGGTCGATCTCGCTCCTTACTCTCTCTCTCACATACACCTCTGCTTCAGAAAATGCATGCTAACACAAATCCTAATATTCAAGTAACTGATTTTGTAACAGCAACATTTAAAATGTATTCTTATTTTGAGCCCTTGACCCCTGTTTATTTTAGGCTTATCCAGATATCTTGAGCTAAGAGGTCGAGAGGTACGCAAACGTCTTTGCTGCTGCTGCTGCTGCTGCTGCCAAAGATCTTACTCACTCTTCACTCTCTCTCTGTTTCTCTCACACAGACACACTCGGTCTCTTCTGCTTTTATGTGTGCATTCACTTACACACACAGACAGAAACATAAACACACACACACACACCACACTATTTTTCTGTTTTCTTTATTTTTTTATTCTCGCTAAACGGCAAAACGCTACTTAGCAAGTGTAAAATAATAGCTTGATCAATCTCTTATTCTCATACACACATACACTCTGATACACAGGCATAAACACATGTGCTTTTTTTATTTTATTTTTTTTTCTTTTACACTCGCTAAACAGCAGAAGCACTACTTAGTGAGTGTAAAATAATGGCAGCCATTAGTTTTTGCAGTCCGAGCTCCACGGCAGCTTTATATGCTGCCATGAAGCGGCAAACTTGTTTTTCAGTGGGCACTACATGTAGATTAACAACCTGCTGGAGTACATTCATTCTCCAATCAGGGTGTGATCTACAGGTTGCCCTTTCTCTAAAGTCTTGTAAAGTATATCTAAGCACTCTTAAGATCAGGTTTTGTGTCATAGATTAACAGCAGACATTGTTGACTAACAAATAACAGTGTTAGAACGTAAAACAGCTTTTAAAAGTGGTTAATACTTCAGTCTGCTACACTTACAAACAGAAAGTAAGCCACTGAATGGTCAGTAAAACCAGTAAATTCATTGAACTATTTCTGTCATGCTGAAAAGGCATCAAGACCTCTCTGTAACTCAACAGACTTTGCATATTCATTGTTATGTCAACAGAACACTGACAACCTCTTGCTTATCTTAATGTATATGCTTCTAAAGTCACCAATATTTCTGCTGCAAATTTTGAGTCTCTTAACAGCATATATAGTGCAACATTTCACAGTAAGTCAACATGTTGTTGCTGTGTCTTTCGGCTTTTCCCGGTTAGGGGACGCCACAGCGGAACTCCAGTCCGCTAATGATTGGCAGCAGATTTTTATGTGCCGAGTTGCTAGCTCTGATGCACAACCTTCAACGAAGCTACGGCCATTCACGCATATCTCCTCAGAAACAGATAAAGTCAGCAAAAAGATGGAGTAGTAGTTAAATCTTGTTTCTTTGAATGTAATACTGTTAAGGGAAAATTAAAAGAAAGGGAAAGTATCATATGATGAGAAAAAAGTGACATTTAGGTGGAGCTGTGCTGTGAAATTATTCAGTAAGCTAGCATGAAAATATCCGCCAACCCTGCAAAAATGGTGCAGGGCATTGATCTGTTGTTACAGGTATATGGGTGTTTTAGAACTTTAACAGAGAATATTGATTGAATAGTGAATATTCAAAGGAAAATTATAGAAGATGTACAGCAGACGGTAGATCTGATTTACTGATAATGGCTATTTGAATGTATTACTGTGCCTGAGGATTTTTATCTGCTCTGCATAAATAAGAAATTAATGTCTGCACAAGTACAGATAATGTCAGAACTCATGCTAAATTTCACACCATACAAAGGGCTAAGTTTTTCAGATTTGTCCAAGACCTTGTCATTAGAAAATGTATGCAGCAATATGCAGATCAAAGCTGCTTACACTTTGTTCCTCCATTGCAGAGAATTGCATTGCTGGTGTCTCTGTCTGTGCATGGCTTGTTGAATGCTTTGGAAGGCGAGGTTGCTGTGACTTAATCTCCAAGTTCATATGCAAGTTTTCCACTCTTCTGAAGTTTTCATAGCAGACTTTCTGTTAATCACCATCAGTGGCGTAGGTAGCTCTAGTGTCCATGAACTTACCCCCTCAGCTCTTCAAGTCAAGAAAAAAAAAAGATTGCCATGAGCTGTGTTACTTCATATGCTCTTTCTGATAGAGTGACTTGTACTCTAACAATTCTGAGTTTTTTTTATCTGTGCTGGGTGTGTGTGTATAAATATATATAATTGTGTATGTATCTATATCTATATATATATATATATATATATATATATATATATATATGTGTGTGTATATATATATATATATATATATATATATATATATATATACGTGTGTGTGTGTGTGTATGTATATATATACGTGTGTGTGTGTGTGTATGTATATATATATATATATATATATATATGTGTGTGTGTGTATATATATATATATATATATATATATATATATATATATATATATAAAATATGTGTATATACACAAACATGCACAGTCATGATTTTGACACTGCATAGAAGTCATTTCCCATTTCAGCCATTTAAGGTCCACGTACAGTTGCTCCTGTTTTTCTTGTCTCTTCAGTGACTTTAAAACTTGAATATTCTAATTAATTTAAATAAAAATAGGTGTGTGCTTCCTCCAGGTATTCCTGTTTCCTCCCACATTCCAAAGACATGCAGTAGGTGGATTAGACACTCTAAATTGGCCATAGGTGTGTGTGTGTTTGTGTGTGAGAGAGTGAGTAGTACACATGAACAACAGCAGCAGGGTTAGCCACCTGGTGGTGTAAACCTTTCCTCGAGATGATTGTCACTTTAGAAGTGACACCCCGACCCCATGTGCAAAATGGGAAAAGGGGTTGATGGCTGGATGGATTTGAGTAAAAAAAAAAACTTGAATATTCTAGGTTTTCAGTACAGGTTATTCTTAAAATCACTGTTTATTAAGTGAGAGCTCCATCATTCTAAACCTGCCACCCTGCAATATCCCATGATTTTTCCAAAGAAATTTCACCCCCTGTTTTCCTTATTATGATCTTATTTAACTTTCCCCTATGGTTCAATAAACTGGTTGTTCAGTGTTTTAAAGTCTTCGACATTTTCTGTGCCATTGGGTAGACAATAGTAAAGTTGCTTTCTGCATTAAGATGGATCTTATAAATTATTAAATAAAAACAAGACTGACTGTAGACAAAGGATGGCTACTGTGTATAATTTATAAACATACTTGCAAGTGTCTCATAAGCATATACAGATGAGAAAACCAGAGGGTCACAGATGATTAAAGCCAAATAAGCTTTTGTTTTCTTTGTTAAGAAAGACAGTAAATCTCAAAGGGTTAATTTGCCTTCCACAATTGAATAGCCTTGTTTACCAAATGAATGTCACACTTTATACTGCAGAAAAAGAAGAGTCAAGATCTTGTTAAAATGCACAAGTGTATGCTTATTTATAGCAAATGTAGTACAGAAAAACTATAATTAAAATTGTTTGAAATCTGCTTCCCTGGGAATTAAAATGCAATTCATTAATGCAGGAGTTTAAAATCAATATCTTAAATGCAAAGAAGGGTTATTAAAATATTTTTGGAGAGATGCTCATCAGAAAGGCAGTTTATTTGCATAAGAGAATGTACATCACTGTATTTTAAACAAGTTCTCCAATTAAGTGTAAATGGCATAATTAGACTTGTTTGGAAAAGTGGGTGGTGATATCTTCCCCACCTGTGAACTGTCTAATTATGGTTTGCCAACACAAAGGTACGTGTTTCTTATCATTATTGAGTACTAATAGCTTGAGAGGTGCCCTGTGTTCTGGACGTGGAGGGGTCAGAACGTGAACTCTGAGACAGTTGACATTTTTTTGAGCTTATTAAAGCTTTTAATTACAATAATTTAAAAATCTTTAGTGGCCATCCCAGCACTGTAAGGGAAGAAAGACTGGAAAGAGAGAGAGATGTTGCTTAATGGAACTGACCTTTTTTGGTTATCTTGTAGATGCAAAGGTGAATGTTAAGTCTGAAGAGCATTGTGTGAGCAGAAAGTTGGTAAAGTGTTCTCTAATTGTGTAGTGGTCAGTGTAAAATGTGCCACGATACTGAAACTGTTTGTAAATGAAAATAATAAAGATAAGTGTGCCTTAGAGCTGTATGCTTGAAGCCCATATAATGTTTACCATTATCCATCTTTTTGAGATAGGAACATAGCATTTTTCATACATTTTTATAATGCTTCTAATTTACATTGTTGTACCCCATACATCCAGCTACCTGAGTTGAAAATTAAGGCATTGCAATGTGCTGGTGAAGTTTCTGGAGTACAGAACTGGATACCGGACATTGAAAGCCCACTTATTCTCCTTTCTATACTAATTTAAACTACTTAATGTCCCAGATATTTAATTGAATATGGGACCTTTTATCTCAGCAGCCTGCCTAGCTAAAGCTAAACAAACAAAAGGCAGTATAGGATATGCCAGTGTTGTCATAGTAATGAATATATTGTGGTGTTGCCAAGTAACATTTGACTTAGAAGAAATCACATCACTTTTGACAGCTGGCAATTATGGCATTGATATGTAATACTGACACATTGTACTTTTTTAATGTGTACACACGTAGAGCTCCCTACTTAGTTTTAAAAAGGTAGTTAAGGCACTGTGCTGTCATTAAATCTAGCATGTCTTACAGTATGTCAACATTATAAACATATCTGATCATTGGTATAGAGCCTTTGCAAACTATGTGTTGGGGGAACAGACATGGAGAGGAGTTGCAGCAGATGTCCTGAGTGCTTTACTTGGGGGAAGAGTTGGCATCCTATTACCACCATAGCAATATCTGGAAAAACTGTCACTAGTGTCCATATTTTTTTATGCCAAGATGCAGAAACTTAAATTATTTTTGCAAAGGTTTGGACTGAGAGTTGGGGTGGTCAAAGCCCTGCAAGAGATTCTGAAATTCTGCATTTTACAGTTTTTAGCTTGGCATGCATAGTATTTCTATGATATAAAATCCATTTCAAGCAGTGTTTCTTATTTGCAGATAAGCAGTTTGACTTTTACGAATTATTTTCAATACATTTCACTGCTTGCATACCTTGAAGGTAAGCAGAAACAGCTGTCATGTGTTACATATTGCAGCAGTGAAAATTATGCTCATACTTGGATTGCTCACACCAGTCTTGCCAAGCAGAGAACAAAGGTAACAAAATTTGCAAAAAAAGTCATGCTGAAATTAAGGCTAGTTTCAAACACTCAAAATATCCATATGTTTAGGAGAGTACAAAGAGTGCCAAACTTTAACATTTTTTCTGCCAGATAGCTAGTATTCATCTGTGAAGATGTTCACATTTTGGGAGAAAGATTTCTTTTATGCCTTTCCAGCTGTTGCAGTTTTGATGAGGGTCATTTTAAAGTAAAGAAGAATAGGGCATACACGATTCTGATTTGATATGTCTGTTCCAGGCAGTATTGAAGCCCAGATCTGTGTAGGCCAAATCTTGTATATCTTCTTCATTGAAAGCTGTTATTGTCGGACAAAGGCAAAATTTTCCGCTACATTTGGAAATCACTTTTATTGTCATGCATGGTTAATAGGTCCACCATAGTCTCTAAAAATTTCTCTCTTTTCATTGATATTGTGTTAATGTTAAAATCAACTCAATGAACCTTTCATATATGAGAGAATCATCGCACAGTGGAGCATTTCTGTTTCTACATAACATGTATCAGCTGTTCTCCATTTTCAACTTTTTACAGCATATCTTAGTCTTTCCAAAATACTTGTATGATAAATGCATTGCCTGTGTGTCTATTAACATTAATGTAATTGCCATTTCAGGTTGACCATTATAACCATCCCCTGAGCGTAACAGAATCCATTCATGTATTTCTCTCCAGTGACTTTCATCTTTAAAGCACCAGTTAAAGGATCTAGATCTTCCCTGGTGTCTAGCACTCTAATTAAGAAACTTACTTCACCACTCTTTAATCCCTTAGCTGCATGAATTTTGATATATTTAGCCTGGAAAAATCTCAAGTAGTTTTAACATCTGTCAGAATGATTTTGGAGAAGGGCCTGGCTCTGTGGTGACATTGATGGATTAAAACTCTATGACTTAAGTTCATTTAGTTACTTGATTGTTTGAAGAGACGGTCTGAAGAGGATTGGAGTGAGCATCCAGTACTGGTTCACCCAATCTAGGGGAAAGGAGGTTGCTAACCCTGATGTATTCCTGGCCCCTAATGTAGAAGTAGGGGAATGTCAGGACTCAGCTAAAGGAGGCATAGGGAGCATGCTCTGCAAGTAAGCTAATGGGTGGTTCAGGGGCAACCAACGGTATTTCCTTAGTGAAAATCCCTTAGGATGGCAGCATATGTGGATGTTTCACTGGTTGCCACAGGGAGAGGAAGTTCCATCGTACCAGACTCTGGACAGGGGCAATTTGTAAGATACTCAGTGCAGAGGCCCAAATCCATGCTATCCTCTATCCCCTAGGGACCATATATTGGGTAAAATTGGGTTATATTGGCTATGCTTGTAAGGACCCTTAAACCATTAGTCTAGTAATCTCATATGAACCTATGACTCATCTGAAAACTGCTAAAAATAATACAGCCAGAAACCATTGTGTAGAGCGCAAACTGCACCAACTCCAAACCAAAATGTAAGACACTGTAGAGGCGCAGGAGTGAACCACTGATAAAATTCAAATAAAACATTTATTATATATCAAAAAGTAAAAACATTAAATGCTTAATTTAATGAATCATCTGAAAACTGGCTCAATCTGCCCCATCTTGACTCCCTTCTTGGGGTGGCGGGATGAATGGGACAAGTAAGCTTTCATTCTGCGGAAGGGAATGTACGGTTGTCACCTGGTCTGGGGGTAGGGGAGGATGGCCATGGTTCTTGCATGTTGAAGGAATGAGTGAGCCATTTGCTTATAAGTAAGGAATTCATTGGGTTGATCAATAAGACATGACAGGTTTAAAATGATTTTGGAGAATCGGACTTTACAAATAGTGGACCTTTTATTACCTTCTTTAAGGAAGGGGGAAACCATTAGGATAAGCCCAAATGTATTATTAAAATGATGTCCTTCAAGAATGCAACTGCAGTCATAACATGTGGGTTGTCCTGCCTCTGGCAGCCCTTGGTCGGCCGGATTCCAAAGTCTGGGTCCGACGTCGGCTGATGTCGCTTTTCTCTCCGATGTCAGAGCGGCTGGAGTACATAAGCATCAGCCGACGCCATTTTCTTCAGTCTTTCTTGCCACGCGGTGCCCGAAGCAGAAGCAGTTCGCAAGTGCCGGTCGGTTAGCTCCTGTCTTCTACGACATTACTCCGACACCAGTTAAAGATTTTCCTCCGGATACCGAAACCGAGGAAATGCCCGAGACCATTGCTGTAGACAAGGTCACTCCTGCACGTGGAGCTGCCAGGCCTCCTATGGCCATGTCTATTAAGGCCTACACTAGGGCTAAGGCAGCCAGCAAAACAAAGCATATTACTTCTAAATCCTTACCTCAGCCGACTCCGGAGATGCAAATTATGTCCATGGCTGCTGATTTAATTTCCATGATTAGAGGTTCACAGGCCCATCCTGAGAGAGCATCCCAGCCTCCTCCTGATAAAAGGCCCGGGTTGAACCCTCTGACCCTACTCCTTCAGATGAAGACTCTGAGGGCTCTGTCCACTCTGATAGCCAGGAAGAGCTCTTCCAGACCTATGAGGACTCGGATGCAGAAGATTCCATCCCTTCGGCCTCCCCTCCTGAGGATATTTCTTTTGGGGAAGTTCTACACACCATGAGGGAACATTTCAAGTGGCAAGGTCAGGAATATTCTGATTCTAGGAAACGCCTTAGGACTTTCCTTAAGAAGCCTCAGCACAGGCCCTTAGCTATTCCTCCTGTACTTGATGTTCTGGATGATTTGTATTCTGACTCTAGTGCTACCCCTGATTCTCTTCCTCCTGCTCCAGCCAAGCCAGACAGGTATTACAGGGTCCCAGAAACTCATTCCCATTTATTCAGGGCCCATACTGCTGATTTGGAAACTATTTCACAGGGGCCTAAATGAGTTTCAGCCTCCACCTCTAAAAATCCTTTGCCCTCCAACAGGGAAGTGAGGTCATTAGAGAGATGGGGCAAAAAGGTTTACACATCCACTACCTTATCTATGAGAGCTTTAAATTGCCTTTTTCATATGTTACAAAATCAGGATTATCTCTTAGAAGATTTACAAAAAACATTAGCTTCTCCTGATCCTTTAGACAGGAAGACTTTGCAGGAAGCTGTACATAACACTCAGCTAGTAAGCAATCACTTCCTGCAGTGTGGATATGATGCACTGGAAGCTTCATGTAGGGCAGCTATGACAGGGACAGTGATTCGTAGACATCCTTGGTTAAAAGATCAACCTCTACCAGATCATGTAAAAGCAAAACTTCTGGATGCACCTTTGGAAAAGAACAAGCTTTTTGGTGCAAATGCTAAGGATGTGCTAAAGACCATCGAAGAAAAAGCAAAATCAGTTCAGACTGTGAAAGATTTCCTCCAGGTTCAACCCCCCCAGATTCAGTAGGAATTGGCCTTCAAAAAACTGGTCCTTTCCTAATCCAGAAAAGTTTCAAAGGGGTAAGAACAGACGTGGCCGAGGAAGAGGCCAATACAGAGGCCCTTACAGGGGCGACAATGGCAGCCAGGAAACCAAAGAAGTGACGAGGGGTTTCACCTGCCCAACAACCACAAACTCAATGACTTTCCTCTACTACCGCCTACCAGGGAACAACTAGAAGCTCCCTTGGGCGGGAAATTATCTCTGTTTGCAGAAAACTGGCACAGACTGACAAAGGACAAATGGATTTTGGACATTATAGACCGAGGGTACAGGTTTCATTTTCATACCTTACCAAGAAAACAAGGCATGCCAAACCTACCACAAAATCAGAGGGCAGAGGCTATCAAGCAAATCACTCTGCTGACTCGAATGAAAGCAATAGAAAGAGTTCCACAACAAGAACAAGACCAGGGGTTTTACTCAAGACTGTTCCTTGTTCCAAGAAAAGAATCTCGATGGAGACCAGTACTGGACTTGTCCGCATTAAACACCTTTCTCATAGTACCAAAGTTCAAAATGCTGACTCTACAGCAACTCCTTCCCATGCTGGGCAAGGAGTCGTGGCTGATTACTCTGGACCTCAAGGAGGCATACCTGCATGTCCCTATCAGACACAGCTGCAGAAGATACCTCAGATTTCTTGCAGGGCCAGAGCATTATCAAATCTCAGCATTGCCATTTGGCTTATCTACTGCGCCCAGAGTATTTACAAAATGCCTGGCTTCAGTGATTGCTCATTGCAGGCTCCAGGGTATACAAATTTACCCGTACCTGGACGACTGCCTCATACAAGCGGACGACAAATTGATGTTGACAAAAAACCTGGATTATGTCATATGATTACTTCAAGCTCTGGGATACACAGTCAACTTCCAAAAGTCAAGACTGCAGCCATCCCAGCAAATAATCTTCTTAGGAGCCAAATTAGACACAGCCTCTCAGATGGCTTACCTGACAGAAGACAAGCAAGAGAAGTTAACTCATTACTTCAAAGGTTTAGCAAAACTCACCCAGATGACTGCAAGGAGATTCTTACAGGCCCTGGGTTACATGGCATCCTGCATTCTACTGGTTCCATTAGCAAAACTACACATGAGAAAGCTTCAATGGTACCTAAAAAGCATTTGGTCTCAACACAGCAACAACTTGGAGACAATCATACCACTCATTCCATGCCTACAAAAGGAATTCCTATGATGGGCCTCGGTGAGCCAGGAAAACACAGGTATGTCATTCAAAAAACCCCAGATAACACAGACCATGACTACAGACGCCTCAGACCTTGGATGGGGGGGCGCACATGGAAGGCAGGTGTATACAAGGACAATGGTCTCCAAAGGAAACACACCTGCATATAAACCAAAAGGAAATGCTGGCAGTAATGCATGCCATCGAGGCTTTTCAACACCAACTCCAGCAAGGCCATTTAATGATACGGACAGACAACACCACTGTGATGTGGTACATAAACAAGCAGGGGGGCACCCACTCTTACCCCCTTTGCAGACTGACAATGCAGCTTTGGGAGAAATCACTGAGCCTAAACATCCAGTTACAATCCCAGTTTGTTCCAGGAAAAGACAATGTGTTGGCGGACAGCCTAAGCAGGAATTTCACAGATCCACACAAGTGGAGGTTACATCCGAAGGCCTTCAGACAACTCACTTCGACTTGGGGCAAGCCAGAAGTGGACCTATTTGCCTCTCACCTCAACCATCTTCTACCAAAATTTTGCACAAGGACATACCATCCAAAGGCTTGGAAAATCGATGCCCTCTCATTCAACTGGAACACCCTAGCAATCTATGCATTCCCACCTCTGCCACTGATGACCTCAGTATTACTAAAGATCAAAGCAGAGAAGCCCAAGGGAATCATAATAGCTCCGGATTGGCCAAGACAACACTGGTACCCACTACTATGGAGCATATGTCACACCAGGAGGTGGGCCCTCCCCCAGTGGCCTCTACTTTTGACTCAACACAATTTCGAAACACTGCATCCAAATCTTCAGACACTGCAGCTAACAGCCTGGGAGATCCCATAAATAACTTCAGCTTATCTCTCTCCAAGGAAGTTCAGCGGATACTAACAGAGGCTCGAAGACCATCTACCAGAAAGGTTTACTTAGCAAAGTGGAAAAGATTCAGCAATTGGAATACCAGCAAGGGACATGATGCATCATTGTTGAACATCCCCCTCATATTGGAATATTTGGCAGATATGTTAAAAAACAGCCTCTCTTATTCTTCCATAAAGATACATGCATCTGCTATTTCAGCTAGATACAACACTGATCCTCCTGTTTTCTCTCCCCCCCTACTAAGACAATTCCTCAGGGGAATCGAGAACATTAAGCCACCAAGAAAGGCCCCAGTGCCAGCCTGGGACCTCAATTTTGTCTTAGAAAAACTGACTCTACCTCCTTTTGAGCCAGCAGCTTCAGTTGACTTGCAATTTCTCTCATGGAAGACAGCTTTCCTGTTGGCAATTACCTCAGCAAGAAGGGTTTCTGAGCTACAGGCCCTAATGGCAATACCACCCTTTATTATTTTTCACAGAGACAGGGTTTCATTAAGGACCAACCCTACTTTTATGCCAAAGGTGGTATCTAGGGTTTCTTTAAATCAAGCCATTCATCTGCCTGCTTTCTTCCCCAATCCTGAGAATAAGGGGAAAAGACTTTTGCATACCTTGGACATTCACAGACAACTTCGATACTACCTGGACAGAACCAAGGCCAGTAGGAAGTCTGAACAACTATTTGTAGCTTACGCCCCTGCAGTCCAAGGAAAAGCAATTTCAAAACAGACTATTTCTAAATGGATTGGACATTGCATCAGATTCTGTTATTCCTTTCATGGAAAGACTGTTCCAGCCAATGTCAGACCACATTCCACCAGAGCTACAGCCACCTCTACAGCATTCTTAAGAGGGGTGCCTACCAAGGACATTCTAGAAGCTGCTACATGGAGCTCCGTGCATACATTCTCCAAACACTACAATCTCCCTCTATATTCCAGATCCAGAGCAGGCTTTGCTTGGCAGTCCTGCAGGGTTTGATTGCCACACCATCTCTTTCCTAGAGCATACCTCCTCACCCAGCTAAGCTATGGTATTCTACCCACATGTTATGACTGCAGTTGCATTTTTGAAGGACATAGTACAGTTTTGTACCTACCATAAATGTAGATGTCCGATAGACATGCAACTGCAGTCGGATTTTCCCTCCCTCCATACCCCTCTATGCCTAGGGTCCACTCCTATCCCTGTTACTCTTAGCTGGGGATATCTGTTATGGTGTATTTGTTTTATTGCTCATTTATTTGTTTGGAATCCTGTTTTTGTCTTCCAATTTGATTACAGCCTTCCTTGGAGGGCAGCTGGCATCTGGGGCAAGAAACACTGAAGAAAATGGCGTCGGCTGATGCTTATGTACTCCAGCCGCTCTGACGTCGGAGAGAAAAGCGACATCAGCCGACGTCGGACCCAGACTTTGGAATTCGGCCGACCGAGGGCTGCCTGAGGCAGGACAACCCACATGTTATGACTGCAGTTGCATGTCTATCGGACATCTACATTTATGGTAGGTACAAAACTGTACTTTATACGTATCCAATCACCCTAAATTAGTTATTGGCTGTTGCTTTGCCACCAATCTAATTAACCTATTAAATAATCAAGCCTAAATTCTTAAAAACATTCTTAAAGGCACAACATTAAAATTTTGTCAAGGCATATTTAAACACACATTTAAAATATGTTAGGAAATGTTTACATGTTTTTTAATGTATTCATAGATTTTAGAAAAAACCCTTCATCTGTTTTAAGCTGTTTTCTATTTACTAATTTATTATTTATAGTTCTGTTTTAAATGTTTTAGTATATACAATGTTCTCTGTCCAGTGATTTTTTTTATTGAATTTAGTTTATTTATACATATAATTTAAAGACATTTTCTAAGGTATTTTTTTTATTTTGTATTTAGAGTTAATTTACAGGCTGCACCACATGATTTCATTTTATTTGATATATAAATGTATGGCAATGATATTTCATTTAGTTCTGATGAAGTCCTGGTTTAACAAGGACAAAAGCGCTTAACTCTGTTGTAGTAAAAACTTGATACTTTGGGTGTCCATTCTGACTGACTCTGTGTTCCTTGCTGTGGTTGGTTCAGCAGATTTTTTTTAGCTTGACTGCTGGTTTTGAGGTTATTTGTATCTAAATGACTAAAATTATTCTTGAAAATTTATATAAATTTGTTCCATTTGTGAGGAGCAGAAAGAATCCAAACCAGGAACACTTGTAGCTGAAACCTCCAGAAGGAACGTCAGGATGATTTAACTAAAATACAAGAGGATACAAGAAATCTAAATTTGAAGTACATGCATAGAAATTATAATAGTGATTACAAAAGTATGAACAATGATTGTAGAATTCCAAGTACTTTTAACCCTCAAATGCATCATTTATTTAAAGTATATGAAGCAGCATGTGAAATGGATTTATGCTATTATGTTGGAAAATATAAGGAAGAATATAATTTGAGTGGACCTGAGAATGTTCTATTGAGGGAATTAATGGGAAAGACCGACTTATGGTACATGCGCCCAGACAAATGTGGGGACATGATAATTTTTTACAAAGATGATTATACACAAAAAATGTTTGAAATGTTATATAGTGGCACTTACAATGAAGTGTCTTTTAACGAAAGGAACATTGCTTATTCTAGGATTGACTGGGAACTCCTACATATGGTCACTCAGGACCAAATTAGCATTGATGTGTACAACTATATGGCAACTGAGACCCCAAAGATACCAGTCATCTTTGGGGTCCCGAAAATTCACAAGCAATTTGAAAATCCACCACTTCGCCCTATAATTGACTCTGGCTGGTCTAAGACCAGTTATATAGCAAGCTTTTAGATAAATTAAAAGAAAAGGTCAAAGGTATTCCCCACCTATGCCGAGATTCTTGGCAATTTTTAGAAAAATGTAACAGCTTAGTGCCTTTTGACAAAAATGGAACTTTTATTACAATAGATGTTAAGGACCATTTTAGTTGTATTCCCCACACTGTAGGTATGAACTGGTTTTCAGACTAATTGTTCGAAGAATTTGGCATTCAACAAGGACTTAACGATACCTACACTCAGTTAATGAAGATTGTCCTCAAAAACAATTATATTTATTTCGAAGGGCATCATTTCAAACAGATGGAATGTGTAGCTATGGGGTCCACGTGCGGATCCCTTTTTGCTAACATAGTGATGGCCCAATGGGAAAAAGAATATTTGTTTTATTCTCCTTTCGTTGAACATACTAGTTTGTACCTTTGTTATTTGGATGACCTGTTTGTGGCATGGACAGGACCCAGGGGAGAATTAATTAGGTTTATGGAAGTTGTAAACAAGAGCACAGACTTTCTAACATTTACTTTTAACATGTAAGAAAATGAGATTTTATACTTAGATGTATTAATTACAAAAACTAAGGATGGAAATATTGAGTCTACTATATTTAGAAAGCCCACATATTCAAATAGTATATTACACTTTTCAAACTGTCATCCTAACCATGTCAAGCGCGGTATTGTCAAGGGCCAGCTAGTTAGAGCAGCCAGGATGATTTCCCTTTATGAGGATTTCCTCAAAGAATGTGAAGTGATGGCTAATATGTTTTTGGATAGGGGCTACCTGGTAGGTTTAGTACAAGCTATTAAACAGGAAGTTACCAATAAGCGTAGGACTGTTTTTTATAGACCTATTCTTGAAGGCTTACACCAGGTCAACAACAACCAGGTTTCTACACATCTTGGGACTGGAGGGGTGAACAAATTTGATTGCTATCCTTTGGTGACTGGGGGACAAGCCGTTGAACTGCATAGAGGAGAGAGGTCCAACATTAAAAAGCCTGTATGTCCTTTAGTATATACATATTCAAGAGACAATTATATTATACAAGACATTATAAGTAAAAACTGGGCTGTTCTTATGCAAGATAAGACGTTGCTTGATACTTTTGGTACACGGCCTTAGGTTGTGTTTAGAAAAGGAAGGGACATCAAAAACCTATTAGAGAATTCTAAAGTAAATGAAAGTAAGGGCCACATGTCACCATGTGGATTTTGCCAACAATATAAAAATTTTTTGAAAACCTCGGCAGTAAGGATTAGGGACAAACAGTGATCAAAGGGAGGTACAACTATTATTCACATGCAGTTGTATACGCTGGCATCTGCTGTCGATGTTGTACCTTTTATATAGGCAAAACACAGTGAAAATTAGGCCAGCGTGTATAAGAACATCAATATGCAATAAGGCAAAAAGATGAAAAGAACTCTTTATATAGACAATATCAAGGAATAACCAGAACATACTTTAAAATTTTTAGTGTTACAACAAGTTAAAAGTGAGACCAGAGGGGGTCCTTGGAAACTACACTTGGAAGACAGAGAAACCTGGTGGCAGGTATTTTTAAATGCATACTCCCCACCAGGACTCAATGATATGCTTTCTATTGTAAATTAAACGTAAGAATATTTGAAAGATACATTTCATTGGATTCAAATATAGGATATACATATAATTTTTGTACGACTTTTATAATTTTTACAATCATATTTATATATGTTTTTTTGTTATTTTAATATGATACACTGGTTATGGATGTTTTGAATATATTAATAACATTAACAACAAAAACAAATCTAATAGAGTAATCTATGTTTTTTAGTACCTGGCTTTAGGGGCAATGACTATTTAATGATTAATGGGAATAATTAAATAATCAGCATGGGCATGGGCTGTTTACACTAATTGGTTTTAACAAGGTTTTGTATATGAAGAAGGGTTTTGAGTGTTTAAAACTGTCTGATGAAGTCTGGTGATGGTCACTGGACGAAAGCACTAATTTTTGTATTTTAATAAAAGTTTTCTTGTATTTTAATTAAATCATCCTGACATTCCTTCTGGAGGTTTCAGCTACGAGTGTTCCTGGTTTGGATTTTATTGGTTTGCCTTTTTCTTAGCTTTGAGGAGCAGAGAGAAGCTTAAAATGTCCGAAATGTAGCTTTCTAATTGGATCCAAATGTACTGTTTTGTACTTTAGAATTAATGCAAGTCTTTGTGGTGGCTAAGGCTCATTGTTTGTGTGCAGCTTCTTCAGTAGCCATTCTTAGAAATTAATTCATGAAAAATATTCATGCAACTATGAAATGAGCTTTGGTTTATACATTTACAAAGCATTAAAAGTTACAATTGATTATACATAACAAGAGAGGCTTTTGGCAAGGCCGTTCTACATAACACTCTATTCTACGGATCACCTTATGTCTTTATTTGAGTTTCCTTCTGCATTATTTTGTTCCATGATATGGACGCTCTGCAGCTACAGCCTGCAGAAAAGTTACATTTAACAGTCAAAATGTTAAACATTCTAAGAGTGTCTCTTGCATGAGATCCCTAGGTTTCACTGTTCACCGACACCTGCTGTTCATTTGAAGTGTTGCCATCGTGGCAGGTCTGGCTATATTCTTAAAATTTGTGTGATTTCCTTGATATACCAAGGAGAAGGTCTACATGGAAATTGCGTATTTCCATAGACATGAGGGTTATGATGGTGGTGGTGATGGGATAGTTAGAAAAAATCTAACACTGGATACTAACATGTGGGATAATTTTGTATGGGAATCATTTGATTATCACTCTGTGGGTGAGTCATGTAGTGGACATCAAAGCTGCAGCACCCTTCATTTTCACAAGGGGCTGACATCAGCAGGATGCCCCACCCACTCACAGGCAACATTGTATGATTGTTTCCCCAATCTCCAGGGGAACTAAACCTGAGAATGTGTCTAAAGTGTGCATGTCTCACTCCTGATGGGTATGCTTGTTCTTTCTGCTTGTACCAAGTGCCCAATCCACTGTTCAGACTCATGCCTCCTGAACCATAGTTAGGCTGTTATCCTTCTATGACACTGTTGCAGGCTACATGATACAGTGAAATTTAAGTCAGTCATGTTATGTAATGTAGCAGGGAATGGGAGGTCTGGGTTGCTTACCACCCCCAGAGAAATATGCATTTTAATGTGTACTGTTGATTTTATAAGCATTAGTGCTCTCAGGATGAGGTTTTTATTTGATCTTCATTCTCTGAACAAATCTCTGAAGAATCAGACCACACCTTTCTTGTACTGTGTGTTATGATGCATAGGTCCACTGATGTAACTAGTGACTAATGAGGTAAGATGTCTGCACTTGGGTAATAGATAAAAAAAGATTAAAAAAAAAGAAATAAGAATTTTCTGCCATGCCAGGCTTTCAAAGGTTTACATTTTTTGAAGCTGGAATATCTCGAAGAACATTATGGGATGAATGAGTGCTCACTGTGTTTCGTCACACTACTATTTGTGCAGCGTGGATTAGCTCTAATGTGGTCCCCATGTCTTAACAGTAGCTACATCTGTCATGCATGATTTATTAGTTGCATACAGTAGCATGGCTGAAAGCAGTGCTATGCATTCCAGCTAACTGCTGATTGAACCACACAGAGAAGCAAGAGCTGTGCATAGTGTTACATAAACAGGTCATGTAGAGCCCCTAACCCATATAGTGTTATACATGTAGAAGTGTATCCCTCCTGTCCATATATAGGAAGCATAACAGTTGAGTGTAGTGTACTCTACTGTGTGGGTATTGGCATGCTTCTTGTTTAGGGTTGCCTCTTCCCACCTCTTGCAAAGATAAAATAGCGCTACTTCCCTTAGATCACTCCTGTCCCACCTTCTGATTTTTCCAGTGGCACCTCTTTACTCCTTTCATCCTTTATGCATAAAATGTATCGTTCATGCTACCCAGGAGCACCCCCATCTTTTTAGATAAAACAAGTGCTTGTTGTTCAGGTCAGTCTGTATCGCTTCCACATATGTAAGCATACCACTTTTGGTACTATACTGATTAACTATGGCATGCCAGCTGTTAATGTAGCATACCAGACTTACTCAAGTTTTGCCACTGCTTCTGTTCTGTATGGCATATTGACATGTATATGTGGTGTAAAAAATGCATATGCTTGTGCAGACCTGGGTAGGTCTGTACTGGCAAATAAATTTATACTTAGTGAGGGATGAGGCAAGAAATACAAAATAGCTGACCTCCCTGAAGGATTCAAGAAGGATGTAGAGTACATTGCCTTTAACTCTATGAAGCGGTTTTGGCAACAGGGCAGTATTTAATGCCATTTTGTCTCACCTTTGTTAGAAAGGCTGAACAATGACATGAGATGGTTAACAAACATTAGATTTCCTGAGACTGCGTAACATTATAAGTATTTACATGTTGCCACTAGTTTGACAGTTCCATTATTTGTGAAACCATAATGCCTGCCAAGGCAGGATTATGCTAGGTGAGTATGCTTTTATTTTGTAAGAGGACATCTTGAGTGTTATGTTCAGGGCAGTGTATTATACTGGATACTTCTGTAGGAATGTCAGTGTTGTTGCATTGACAGAGCAGCACTAGGTTACAGCTGCAAGTGGCACAGTGGCTGTGTGGTAAGCACTCTGCTACACAGCTCCAGGGTGCAAGGTGGAACTTTTATTCACTGGAGTTTTATGTTTTCTTCCCATGTGTGTATGTGCTTTGCTTTTGGGGGTAGTTTTGTTTCATCCAGCTCTTTCAAAAACATGCTGGTTGTTGGCTGCACTAAACTATCCACATATATGGTACATTTACTCTTGCTCTTCTAGTAATGTGGTTTGTAGCTGAATAGGTTTCCTAAGTACCAGATCACTTACCAAGCTAATTAATTAAATATTAGAATAAAAGGTTGCTTTTTATGTTTGGTTAGAGTTGTAGCCTTAATAAAAGTGCAAGAGTTCACCAACTACTGCCCTCCCTTTGGTATTTCTGATATATAGGACAAATGTGAGAGATTTACTGTTAGAGCTCACCTTTGAAAGTGCTGTTAGTGCTGACTGCACTTTTTTTCTCAGGTTCTTCAGCTGCAGGGAATTCTGGCAGGATACAGTTCACTGTAACAATCCTTAACAGCTAACCACTTGTTTTCTATTCCCCAAATATCTTTAAACCCATCCATATATTTCATTCAGTCTTCTATCAGCCCCCCCCCCCTACACACACACACACACACACACACACACACACACACACACACACACACACACACACGCACGCACCTGGCAGTGCAGGATGAATGTGACATCATCTGCATTTGTAATTGTCACCCATGACCCTGATTTTCCCTTGGAATTCCTATGTGGGTGTATTCTATCAGTCTGCCTTATGTGGATGATATGTGTCCATGTCATGTCATGTGTCCTCATTCTCTTCAGAGCCAGCTGGTATTATCCTGTGACAGTTGACATAATGTTCTGTATACTTCTTTACAAAAGAGTCCTGCACACTACAATAATGCAAGGTATCCCTCTTTCACAGTAATCAGCTTGCATTTTGTCTAGTTATTCAGTTTGCTTACAGTTCACTTGTAAGTTCTGTAATGATGAAATCCTATCTTTCTTCTGTCAGGGACAGTTACACAGTCTGTTATATCTCTGGCTGAGTTATTGTGAAGATTTTAATGGGATTCCCTGCAGTGATTCAAGTTCACACACATTATAATATTGATTTGTACACATATCTAATTGTAAAGGAGTATATGTGTACCATCCTGCTTATTGTTTTTGTACTAAAAATGAAAAATTGTAAAACAAGGTTTTATTAAAAGCAGTCTTGCAGCTAATATATATATATAGCAAATAAAGCATTTGCTTTTGCTAGTTATTGCACTCACATTTATACATGGGCATTTACATGATCAGGATGGGTCTTGGAAGATCTAGAAAATATTACCTTAAGTGGAGCGATTAATTTGTGATGTATTTTGCTTATAAAAGTGAGGGGACCTATTTTATCACCTTGATGATGTGAGAATACAGTTCCTCAGGGAGTGTAGAAAAAACTATCAGCTTTTTATAAACTATTCTTATATAAGTCCTGTCCACATAAATTTTATAATTAAAGCTAAGCTACTGAATAATTCAGTAGTTAGAAATAAGTAACAATACTTCTGCACATCAGTACCAAGAGCAGGTCCCAAGAGTGGATTGAATGCAGCGTTGTTGGATGTAACACTTCAGAAGATCTAATATCTGTGTGAAAAGACCTTGGGTTCTTTTACTTTCTGCTGAGCATGCAGCTATATCGGAGTCAGATCTGGAAAGCAGGGTCTGCAGTTGTACATCTCATCTGCGTGACACATCACATCATTATTGTTGTCTCAAGTATTCTTACAGAACTGCACTTGGGAGCTGGTACTTCTGCACTGTGTCCTGATGCGGGACTTGAACATCCAAACTCTGAGCCAGAAATGGGACTGCTACTGCAAATACACTGATATTGTCACTGATAGTTATATTGCATTTGCAAGGGTCCCTTCCCTGCTGTCACATCTGGCAGTAGGATTGTAATCATTTTTGGGCTTGAATGTATCTTCTACTTTCATTTATATACACATGTGGAATGTTTGCATTCAGCCAGCACTGTTTCTCAAAGATCAGTCAGTATTTTAGTCAGAAGCTTTTCTGTAGCATGAATTTTAATACCCGTTAAAAACTTAGTACATTAGGTAATAAAATAATTGCAGTGAAAAAAATATATTGCCTTTCTTGTCATTGTGAGGCTATGACTTTCATTGAAGCACGCTGATCACACGTGAAACATGCAGCAGCTATAACATTTTGTTTGATATGCTATGGTTCTTTTGAAAGCTCACTGGCTAGCCTAGACTGTAAGTTAGCGTTTGATTAGTTATGCTATAGTTCCTCCTGAAAGTGTGCTGGTTGTCATTTGATGTGGATTAGATATGCCATGGTTCTTTTGAAAGGATTTCTCATTACATTATGATTCAGAGTGCAGTATATGGTGATGGATTTCACCTTGTTACAATGCATTTTATTTTATGCTGCCTTGCTGTAACAAGATGGTCAGAATTCTAAAAAAAAATCATTATTCCTCAATTGTTAACCCCCTCACAGTTCAACCCTTGGACACAATGTTTTTAGAGTCTCAGCCATCTCTCTAGATTAATCTGCTATTTAACATATTCCTGTCTATAAAACATTAAGTATATTCTAACCAAAAGCAATGCAAGCTATTTTTCAGAATGTTTTGTCTACTATAGTTGCATTTTCCAGTCAATATGAATTTATTTTTTTAAATGTAAATTACTTGTTGTTCTCACTTGCTTGTTACATTCAATGTACTATTGCGTCTTTCTATTGCCAGTTGCCCAGGTTGTGCTTGAAAAGGGTTTTTTGACTATCATACTACCCAGTGAGTTAATTAATTAGTTTGGTCGTAGCAAATGGATTCATCAACACTTCTCATCCTAATTTTATACTCTGTGGTTTTAACTTTGTGGGGGTGTTATAAACTGAAATTTTGCTTGGCATTATCCTGCTCACTTGTCATTGTTACTGAATAGTTCCAGTTCAGCGGTGAATTGTTTTTAGAGAAGAAACTAAGGAGTATGGGAGGTTCAATGACTTGCTTATTATGGAACTAGTTTGCTGATGAAATTCAAATGAGGTTCTTCAGCTTCAAAGCCTAGCATCTTAACCATTGCAGTGAACCCCATTCACACTCATTTTCATTATAGCTTTTATACATGTATTCTGTGATGGACAGAACTGGTTTACTACTCCTAACTACACAGTGCCCTTACCAGCACATTTCTACACTACTGAAATGCAGTTGTGTTCAAATTAAACCATATAGAACTTGCCTAGCCTTGGCTTTAGCCTGTTTTTATGTCCCTTTTGGATTGCACAAAAATACACCCTGCTGTTGATTGTGATCTTTAAGGAAAGAAGCTTGCCTGGATATGAGTAAAATGTTGGCTTGCTGTTATCTAGATGGCGGTGCAGGTCTGCTGACTGATAACACCTTCCAGTATATATGGCATTTCATGTAAACTGTACTCCTGCCAGTTTGTTTTTTGCTCTTAATAACTCAATTCCATATCATATCATTGCCTTTAGCAGTGAAACTGGTATTGTCAGCAGAGGCTTAGAATGTCATCTTTAAGACAGCAGATTAAGTAGACCGGTGGGGCATACCATTTCCATGCTGGTCAAAGATAAAAAAAAATAGAAATGGGTGAATTAGAGCTATTGCACAGAGGGTAAATGGAAATAAGCTAAAACTCTTACTCATAGGTAGGTACTAGGCTATCGGCCCAAGGGCCTAAGTAAGCCTAGCCAACAAGGTTCCCTGGCTTATGCCACCCAAGAAAGTTAATTTCCTGTGCCCCTGTCGAGCAGAGCCACAGAAGTGATCCCAGAGTGTATTTCCTATTTCCCATCCACTCATCAAGATTTTTCTTAAAGAGCGCTAATGAGGAACTTTGCTTGATTTTAGATGGGTAGCCTGTTCCAGAGTATAGAAAGTCTCTGGGACAGGAATCTATCCCTCCAGCATGTACTGTTTATTGTGGTGACAAGGTTTAGGTCAGTAAAGTGTGTAGCTTGGACGGATTGGGATTTCTTAAGGTGTAGCATGTCCAACAGCCCTGGGTTTAACATAGTTTTATATGTTAGGCAGAGATCACCTTGGAGTAGGTGATATGCTACAGAGTAAAGCTGGAGTTTATTGAGACGGTCAGTGTAGGGCATCTGTTTGAGGCCAGTAATCCTCTTTGTGAGGTACTTCTGTGGCCTTTCGAGCTGCTGCAGATGTCTTATGAGGTACATTCCAACAGGGGCGTTGTACTCTATAGTGGCTCTAATGAGTGCCGAGTGGAGGGGAACAATGACCTCTTTTTTTCCTGGATGAGAACCCTTTTGTGATGTGATGTGCCACATAGAAGGATTACCTGACTACTGTGGCGTTGTGATTATCAAAGGAGAGACTACTGTCCACCTGGGTCCCAAGGTCTCATCACACATTTTGTGTTAAGTAGGCTGCCGTTTATGTGGTAGTTCATGGGTACAGAGTTTTTACCAAAGGGGGTGACAATGCACTTTTTGGCATTGAGCTTGGGGCCATGCCTCTGACACCAGGCATCTGTCTCATTGAGGCCCTTCTGTAGGATGTCCACATCATTTGGGGACTCGACTATGGCTCCTAGTTTGCAGACATCTGCGAACTTCATTAGCCAGAGGCTTTCTGTGTTAGCCTGTACTTCAGAGAAGTAGATACCAAACAGGAGAGGTCCCAGGACTGAACCCTGTGGTACTCCACTTGTCACTGGTTTGAAGTCAGATTTGGAGTCTGGAACTGTTCTGTCAGTGAGCCAGTTGGAAACTCATCTTGTGACATATGGATTTATACCTAGTTTAGTGAGTTTAGATATAATTCCAGAATAGGGAATGGTGTTGAAAGCCTTGGTGAGGTTAAGATAGGCTGTGTGAACCACCTTACCCTCATCTACAGCTTTGGTGACTGCCTCAAAGAAGTCAATCAGGTTCAGAAGGCATGAGCTGCCTTTCACAAACCCAAACTGGGTGGGGGTCCAGAGTTTGGAGGTTAACAATGTCTTTGTTTATGAGTTCCATGATGATACATTCCATGGCCTTGCAGACCAGCCTAATCAGGCTAATAGGACCATAGTTCCCAGGATCAGTGGTGGCTCCCCCTTTGTGGAGTGGGATAACTGTTGCTATGCGCCATTCAGTGGGCACTAAGCCTGACGTGAGACTATGATTGAACATGGTGCTTAGGTGGGGAGCCAGTCCGTTCTGAAGTTCATGTAAAATGCAGCCTGGGATGTTGTCCGGTCCTATGTATGCTGTGTTTTTGGTTTTAGAGAGTGCAGCTTTTACCTGCATAGATGTGATTACAGGGACTCTGCATTCTTCCTGTATATATATGGGCCCTTTAAGGGGTGAGAGGGAAAGTAAAGTTAGCACTGAACCTGTCTGCCAGGATGTTTGCAATATCAGTTGGTTCTGTAATTTTCATGCTGTTGTGCTGTAACTCAGAGCAGATCTGGGTGTTGCCATTGAAGTTCTTGACATAGCTATAGAATGCTTTGTAGTTGCCCTTAGAAACAGTGACAATTTTGTTTTTGTAGCTACCTTTGGAGGATCTTATAAGGGATCTCAGCTTCTTACTGAAGCTGACCAGGCAGCTTCTCCACTCATGGGATTGTACTCTCTTTTACAACAGTTTCTTCCTTCTGTTGTAGTTTGTTTATGACAGGGGACCATCAGACTGGCTTCCTTTTTTTGGAGGATACCATCTTGGTTCTGTTTGGGATAGCACAATCCATGCACTCGTGTAAGTACTTATCGAGTGCATTTGTGTAGGACTCGGCAGTCGTAACTGTATTGTCCATTTGCATGGGTGTCATGAAGTTTGCCACTTCTGTCTTAAGAAGCATGAAGTTGGCTTTGGAGAAATTTTTTACCATGGTTTCCTTAATGGTGGGTGGGGGCGGGATGTGGATATATAGGGTGATTAGCTTATGGTCAGATCCGACCAGTGAGGAGCTGATTTCAGGTGTGGAACACTGGTCACTCATGTTGGTAATGACTAAGTCTAGGATATTGTTGCCGCTGGTGGGAGTGTTGGATAAGCTGATCCAATGCATTGGAATTTATGAATTCCAGAAAGCATTGAGCGAAGGAGTTGGTACATGAGTAGTTTTCCCAGTTAATGGTGGGGTAGTTGAAATCGCCCATTATTAGGGTGTTTGGTTGAACCCTAATATTTTCCAGTATATCAAGAAACGAGGAGTGGGAATCCTGGCGCATGCTGGGGGATCTGTAGCGAGTTACAATTTGGATTACAGTTTTGCCCAGATTTAGTTGCACTTGGATAACCTCGGATGCATTATGCTGCGCAACTAGCCTGGAGGTGTGGATATCCTTAATGAATATGGACATGCCTCCACCTTTGGTGTTCTGGTCCAGGTTAGATGGCTGAAAAGTATGGTATGAGTTATAGCCTGGTAATGCAGCGGTGCTCTCTAGAGCCTTGTACCAGGTCTCAGTCACTGCACAGATATCGATGTTCTCCATTTTAAGGAGTGCTCCGAGTGAGTGCATTTTGAGATTTAGACTTCTAGCATTGAGTAGTATTACCCTCAGTTTTTGCTTGCCTGTTCCTGTTACGGTGGTGAATTTATCATTTGAACCTTACCTAAAAAAGGCACTATAGGGTCAGCAAGAGCCTTAGCCAGTATCCGGAATCCTAGGGGTGACAGGTGCAGGGCATCTCTGGCAAAGCATTGTGGTCTTTCAACCATGTCGTCCCAGGCAAGACAGATACTGGATCCTCTTAAACAATTAGCTAAGCTTCTGGTGTCGTTCTAAGTCAATCATTTTGTCCTTGTAATGTGGTATCATTCTGGGTGATGGCAGGATGCTACTCAGGGCTAGGGTCATACCTGCCTGGGCTATAAGATCAGAGAGCTCTTCCATGTCCTTTTTCATGTAGTCCAGGGAGGTATGTCTCATATCGGTCACACCAACATGGACAATGACAGAGTCATATTTGTACTTGTTGTGAAGTGACCTGAGTGCATGGGTTATGTGGCGGATCCTGGCACCTGACAGGCAGCTGACAGTAACCTTCTCCTTGTTTAGCCTGGTGAGTGGGACATCAATGTGCCTGACTATAGAGTCACCTATGGCTAGTGTGTTGGGTACATTGTTTTGCCTCATGGGCTGTGGTTTATTGGCACACTGAGTCTGTGGGCTGTGTGTCATTTGGGTTGTGTTGCGGGGTGGTGGTTGCTTGCGTTTCTGCTTTGGAGGTCTCTGTTGCTTGAGCAGATTATTATTGAGAGCCTCTGCAAATGTTTTTGTGTTTCTATGTGTGGATTTTGATGGTGTAGGTTTAGTGGGACTGTGTGATGAGTGTGGTGTGGTGCAAGTGTTTAACTTCTCCTCTTGACTGTCAAGTTCAGTCTTGGTTGGAGAGAGCTTTACCTCCAGTTTGGTTAGATAAGTGCATCTCTCACAGGTTGTGGTGTTGGGTGGTAGGATCACAGGGTTGTCTGTGTACATGAGGCAATTGCTACATTACCTCAAGATGCCCAGATTCATCAGATGAGAACACTGGGAGCTGTCCCTTGGATATGCCTGAATAAAAAAACTACTTTCCTCTAGACAAGTGAGGAAAGTGAGTATAAGAGTTGCTTTTCTCTAAGCAAGTGAGGAAAGTAAGTACAAAGGCTGGATAAAAAAGCTAAGACTTTATTTTTCATTTGTGGGTGACCAGTGGAGTGATTTCCTAGCTTTTTTATCCAGTTTGTTTTTTTTCCAGCTTTTCTGGTGTTTGCATGTGTGCAGCAGCCGTGGAAATCTCCCAGGGTACACCTTCATCAAACTAGCAAAATGACAGCATAGGAGACCTGACATTACTCATAGAAGCGCTGCTCCAGATAGTGGATAACCTGTCTAGGAGGTTTAATTGCATCAAATGGAACTCAGAATGGAGGGACAACAAATCCTAATCTGGTTTCAGCATCAGCATCTCCGAGGGCGGAAATGCAGGTTACACAGGAAACTGCTCACCCGAGCAGTTTTATGAATGGAATGTGTTCCTCTGAAGCCATCCGACCTTCCTATTCAGCAGCAGCAGTGAATAACATGAATCAACCAGGGTGAGGTACAAGCCCTACCAACGAAGCGAGGACCAACAGTGGATTAATAAATATTGGTGGAACACCCTCGGGGCTTATTGGAGCTCCTAATTTGGAGCATTGGTTATCTACGTCATTGGGATTTAACAACGAGAGCAAGGACCAACAGGAGCAACCGGCTGGAAGGGTAGCTGATATTTCTTCATTATTGCAGCAATTTGATAACAGGTTAGTAAAGTACAAAACAACTACAGTTAGAAATAAACTACTTTAAAGAGTGTATCAGCGAGGGTATTGTACCTAAAGGGCAATACCCTATGGGACTGATAGAGGGGTCTGATTTTCATAAAGACCTGTTAAAATTATTCAACAAACATGGCTTAAAGTTATTGGACTTGATTTGCACCCATTATAAAAAAAATGCTGAAGTCCTAGTCAAGGAGGCTACAGAATTAGATGCTTCAATAAAGGCTGATGCAGCTTTTCAGCTATACAGGTTTGAATATGAGAGGACATATTCAAGCGTAGACCAGTACATGGTGAAAATTAAGGCTGTGAAAGTTAAGAAGATGCAGAGGGACAGGCTAGCTTACTCTACAGGCACAGCGTAGCCTAAACCACCTTCTTCACAAACTAATTCCTTGCAAAATAAGAATGGAACTGTTGAACTTGCACATATGACAGGCGAACATGTAGAAAGTAATGATGAATCTAACCATACACATAATACACCAGAACCAAGGAGAAACCACTTATAGCAAATAGTAAAACAATACAGAATAATGAGGCAAATGAAACAATGGATGAAGGAAATTTCAGAACGGAGTGCTGAACCACTGCCCTTATCCAGTACCCCAGAATGGGAGGGGGGACAGGCCACAACGCCAGAACAGCAATACCAACACGAACAAGAGGAACAGGTGCAGATAATTTATGGAGAGGAGCAATTTGAGCACATTTGTGAGATTGTATGTAACTGACCGTGACTTTAAAATATATAACTATACAACGATGAACATTGAGCAGAGCTTGAAGGATCTTTTAGCCAAGGGGCAGAGTTTTGTTCCTTCATGCAAATTGGACATTGCAAATACGCTAATAGACCTGAAACTTTTCGTAAGAAAACTAAATTTCAGGGTGTTATTTGGTCACGACAATAATGTCATGAATGAGTATAAATTAGCTAGTACATTTTATCCACCTTTACACCCTACTTTGCATCTCTTCAAACAAATTTGTGTGCTGGAATTATGAAACATAATAGAACAAGGTGACAGGCAGAATATATTTGTCCAGAACATTCGTAGGAATGAAAAATTGTTGTTAGAAGGGCTACGACAGGGAGCGATACGTGTAATGCAACCCGATAAGGGGGGGGTGGGGCGGGTTTGGCAATCATGTTTACTGCTGATTACATCAACAGGGTGGAAAATGTGTTGAACAGTGAAACTTATGAGGAAGTCTCTAGATCAGAGGTCAATAGAGCTTATTCAAGAATTAAATCCTGGTTAAATGACCTGTTCATTGAGGCTAGGATCAATGTAGACCTCTTCAACTATTTAGTGATGCCAGCCCCAAGGATCCCAATATTTTTAGAATACCAAAGGTCCATAAAAGTATAATAAATCCCCCCCATGAGACTGTTGGTGGATGCAAGGCACAGTATTGTGTACTCCTTGGCAAAGGTCATAGATCAAAAGTTGAAGAGATATGTGACCCAGGAGAGTCAAATTTGCAAAGACCCCTGGACCTTCCTCTCAAACATTAGTGCATTAGAGTTTAACCCCATTTATAATTTTATTACAGTTGATGGAAAAGATCTGCACACTTCTATTCCTCATGTAGAAGGAGTAGAATGGGTAAGCTATATGATGCACAGTAAAGGAGCACCTGAGGATGAAGTTTCCCTTGTATGGGAGCTCATAGACATAGTGCTAACACAGAATTTCATAACTTTCAACAAGTATTACTTGCAGAAAGTCGGGGTAGCCATGGGTTCACCATGTGGTGCCAGCTTAGCAAACTAAGGAATGGCATACTAGGAGTGGCATTTTGTGAGAAACAATGAGAAGCTTGCCAACCCGGTTATCCATTACACTAGGTTCTTGGATGATATGTTTATGATTTTCAGTGGGGACAAGAAACAAGCTATAGATATGGTTACTTATTTTAACAATACAACACAGTTTTTTACATTCACATTTACTTTCAGCACTGAATCAAGAGCCTACTTGGACGTAAACCTTAGGAAAGACAGCATTACCAACAGTTATTGTGCACAAGTTTTCTGGAAGGAAACATATTCCAACGCATTTCTTCACTTTACTAGTTGCCATCCATTACATCAAAAACGTTCAGTAGTCAAGGGGCAATTAGTAAGAGCTGCCCGGATAGTGACCGGTGATGATGAATTTGTGTTGGAATGCAATAACCTGAAAAACATGTTTAGGGTAAGATGTTATCCAGAAGAATTAATCAGCGACTTGATCAGAGAAGTTCAGGATAAGATGGCTGGTGTTTTTTATAAACCAATTTTGAGTATTAAGGGTACGATAGGAGGTAACAATGTGGGTGACATGAGTATGGTACCAAGGATGAGAGAATACAGTACTACAGCCCTCATTACTAGATAGTGTCAGTACTCCAGCTTTATACTCAATTATTAACATAAATTGGTCATTAATTATGAATGACAATGTTCTCAGGCATAAATTCTGTGAAGCACAAAGAATAGTGTTCCAACGAAGGCAAAACCTGAAAAATATATTACAATACAAGGAAAAAGGTGTAAGCACATGAACAGGTATGGATAAATGTAATATGTGCAACTTTTGCAAACACATGTAGGTTGGCCAATGCTTCACATTGAGGGAACAGAAATATGTGACCAAACATAAGTTCAACTGTCAGTATAGAGCGGTAGTTTACATGACTCAGTGCCAACACTCTCCGGCTTCCTATATTGGAAAAACGGGCTGCAGGTTAAAGGAAAGAGTATATGAGCATTTACATTATATTTCCAAAATGAAAAAAGAAAGTGCCCAGGTTAGACATATTGAAGCATTCACAGATCATACTTTTAAATTTAGGGCTATTGACTGTGTGAATTCAAATGGAAGAGGTGGTCCAGATTCATTAATGTTGGAGAAACTTGAATTGAGGTGGCAGCTTCGTATAGACGCCTACCATTTTCCAGTATTGAATGAAGTGTATTCTATCCTGTGTATTCTTAAATTGAAAAACCTTGAGAGGTAGGCGCACGAAAGGTGGAAGTGCGTTCATACCCTCTGGTTGTAAGGTGCTGTTATGCGTATAGAATGGGTCAGGATTAATTATTTTAATTTAATTTTCATTAGAATGAAGTCAATAAAAATATACATGGAATAAGTAAGAATGTTGATTATGAATTTTAGGCTAAATATTTTAGTAAGAGTATATTTAAGGCATTATTTGTAAATTATTGAAATGTCACAGTTAATATGTGAATGTCATAGGGAAGGGTGTTTTTAAATGGAGGTGTGTAAGTGTCACGTGACTGATGACTCTTTTATTTAAACTTTGCATTTGTACATGTCTGTTATCTGAAGAAGTCTCCCTATAAGGAGAGATGAAAAGCGCTTAATAAAGCAGACTTTATTTTTCATTTGTGGGTGACCAGTGGAGTGATTTCCTAGCTTTTTTTATCCAGTTTGTGTTTTTTCCGGCTTTTCTGGTGTTTATAAGTACAAAAACTGTTTTCCTCTAGTTAAAGAGGAAGGTTGAGTGCTGTAGTAATTTGTAGCTTATTTAGTGCTAACAACAATTTCTGAACAAGTGCTGAGCATGAATAAGCAAATTCAAGTGCTAAAACTAAGAATCTGTATTTGGATATAGTAGTAGATAGGCTACCTAGTGCTTACCACTCCCACTGATGAGCTAGAATGCTTCCCTCCAACACAGAAAGGCTTGGAGGCTCAGAAGCTTACAATCAGTCCTGGATACAGCAAATATGTATCTGGACTAGACTAGTTACAGGAAAGGAAGGAAACGAGCACAAACGTGGGCTTTTAAACCAGAAGCTTGAAAGAGATGGAAAAACTTCCCAAACAGCCAATAAACTACAATTTCTGGGCCAGAAACCACTCTTGTGCTAGATAGGCTACCTAGTGCTTACCACTCCCACTGATAAGCTAGAAGGCTTTCCTCAACACAGAAAGGCCTGGGGGGGCTCAGAAGCTTACAAACAGTCCTGGATACAACAAATCTGTATCTGGACTAGACTAGTTACAGAAAAGATGGGAAAGAAGCGCAAATGCAGGCTTTTAAGCCAGTAAGTTGAAGGAGATGGAAAAAACTGCCAAAAGGCCAATAAACTACAATTTATGGGCTGTTTTAATGTATGCTAATTCCACTAGGAACTTGGTGTATACTGAAACATACCCATCCTGTTGATATGCAATAATGTGTTACATGTGTTTAAACATAGTCTCAGTTTTGAGGAGCTGGTGTCTGCCCACATTTCTTTACTTTGTAAAATGGAAGGAAGTCAGAATCTGATTTTTGCATCATTAATGTATTTGTAGATTTGACAGTAATGGATAGGGAAAAGGAAAAGTAGAGAAAGAATTGTTTGCATTGTTCAGTTTCTGTAAAAGGTACAAAATAAAATTTCCTTTCTTATTGTATAACATATGATAACACTCTTTTGATGAGAAGAAATTACTACTGTGATGTGGCATGTTTTCTGTTCTGTAGCAAGAGGAATGTACTGTAGTGACGTTTTTCCATATCGCTGTTATATTATTCTTTACTAAAGGGATTGCATACCAAGGGTAGCCTAACATTTGGGCAATATGCCACAGCCTTATTTTATAGACATCGCAGATCATACATGTGCTCCCTGGTCAAGCTGTAGTGCATAAAAGTGACATACTGATGTACATACCTCCGAACTACTTTGCTTCCAGTTCGAAAGCCATCATTGATCATCATTCTGACTGCTGCTCCTTCTGTGCTACTTATCAAGCCATGTTTCAGAGAAGTACCCCCCGTGGAAGAACTCTCCTTTGGGTATACTATTTCTTGGATGGTGGAATATTTTAAATGGGACTGGAAGAACTCTCCTTTGGGTATACTATTTCTTGGATGATGGAATTTTTTTAAATGGGACTGTTATTAGGTTTCTGATATTCAAAAGAGATATTATGAACTCCTCCAGATGGAGTCCCCTAGGACATCTGCTGTACCTCTAATCTTGGCTGCCCTCCTTGATACCTTTTCGCTAGCCTCTGGGGCCCTGGATTCTCAACCTTCAGCCCCTAAGATACTTGATAGATTTTACAAGGTACCTGAAAAGTGTAGGTTTTTCTACAAATGTCCTTATGCTGACCCTTGTGTAGTGTCCGTCTCTTCTGACAAACCCTCTAAATGTTTTTCTTCTACTAAACTACTTCAGGCAAGGACCACAGAGCTATGGAATGACTAGGCAAAAGGGTATATACTGCCACCTTGACCTTTCAGGCTATTCATTACCAGACCCATATGACCAGGTATTTTTTACCCTTCTTTCCCAGGCAATTTCACATCTTTCTGATTATGAATGAAAGCCATAGGTCCTCTCTTTAATAGGCTCTACTTCTCCAGTAGCTCACCATTCTGTTAAATGCAGCTATGATGCATGCTGATATCTCTAGATATCGGCGTTGAACAAACGAATTTATGAACATTTATATAATATAAAAGGAATATTAATAATGCATTAAGTAAACATTTACAAATGGAGCCTAAACACACTGGCTTTTGTTTTGGGATTCCTGAACAAGTACCTATTGATCCTAAAGGGGGAGATTGAGAGAATTGGCTATGTTGTAGGGAGACCTATTGGCAAATTAGATTGAATGCCACCCACCCCCCGGGACTAAATGAGCATATTTCTGTTAAGCCTTATTTGATTAAAAAAGCAGAAGAATTATCTAAATAATTACTTAAAACAACCACTGAAACAATTATTAAAGTAACATTTTGATTGTATTGTTTATCATAATTTTAAAGTATTTTAAATTTTTGTCATCCTTTTCTTCTTCTTTTTTAGATAGAACTGTTATTTTATATTACTTTGATTCAACATTTTATCAAGTTTATTAATGTTTGGTAAACAAAGTGAATTTATTTGTGTTTTTAAACTTGACGGTTGTAAAAATGTGCGTGGTTACTTTAAATTTAGGTCAGACTGGTTTTGGCGCCTTTTTTTTTAAATGAAGTTATTTAAAGATGGCTGATTGAACAGTTACGCTGTTTTTACACTTGAAAAAGCCCTACAATTGAGTTTTTATGGACTTGCAACCTGTGTGCTGACACAATCGTTTTATTGGATTAATGCTGATATCTCCTCCAGGGCTGCTGCTTGTGGCTCTGTTTTGAGATGTTACTCTTGGCTTTCAGCCCTTGCCTGGTGATATCAAAGCGAAATTGTTACATGCTCCTCTTGACAATAAGAACTTGTTTAGTTCTGCTGCTGCTGAGTTTTTCCATTCTCTTCAGGATAAAGATATGACTTTGCAGGAATTGAAGCATATTTTTGTGTCTCCTATCCCTAAGTTCCAGTGGAACTACCCTTCTAAATTTGCCTTGTTCGCAGACAGCCTTGCCCTCCTCCCAAAGGTAAGAAGGGTTCTAGGTGGGTTCTTCCTGCTACGTCTGCTGAGACTCTTACTTCTCAGAAACCTCCTTTTCAAGACAAGCCAGGTTCTATTGGACTGTTTGTCTTCCCCTTTTCTTGAGTCATGTTCTCTTATCCCTTCTTCTTTCCCTGTCCCTTTCAAATTGGTAAGGAACACTCAAGACTTTTGGTTTCTGTCCACCCGTCAGTGATACTTCATGGTATGGAAATCCATTCCTCCTTTTTTGGGCATCCTTCAGCTTCCTCAGAACAACTTTTTCTTCCCAGAACTATTTCAGGCCCTTTTGGCACAAAGCATCATTCCAGCTGTGCCCCCTTCCCAGGAGTGGAAAGGATTTTATTCCAGAATAACTCTGGTTCCCAGGAAGGAAGGCACCTGGAGACCCATTCTGGACCTTTCTCAGCTCAAAACTTTTCTAAAGATCCCTTCCTTTTGGATGTTATCCCTTCAAACTATATTTCCTCTTCTTTTTTCCCCATTTTTTTGGTGCCCCTGGATCTTAAGGATGCTTATCGTCACATCCCAATTCATCCCCTTTTCAGGAAGTTTTTGCATTTCTCTGTCTTTTCCTTGCATTTTCAGTTCTCTGCCTTGCCCTTTGACCTTTCTGCTGCACTAGGGGTATTCACTAAATGCTTCGCTCGCATGATTGCCTTTTGCAGGATGAGAGGGATTCATATCTTTCCTTATCTGGATGTGACCTGCTCATTCAAGTTTCCTCCACCGACATCTGGCATCAGCACCTCTGGTATACTGTGTGTCTCTTACAGAGTTTGGGGTTTACAATAAACTTCTAGAAATTCTGGTTCAGACCATTCCTATGCTGGCTTCCCTGCCTCCTGCAAGGCTCATTCTCTAATCACCTTTTTCAATCCCTCCTTCCTCTGGTGCCATTTACAACGAGGGAATTTCTCAGGGTGCTAGTAATTCATGACCTCCACCATCCCTGTGCTACCTTTAGCCAGACTTCATATGAGAACTACTGTGGTTGCCAAAGGCAGTATGGCTCCAATACTTTTGTGAACTAGATTTTCTTGTTCCTCTTCTTCCATGCCTCAAACTAAAGCTTCATTGGTGAACTCATCCTTTGTCTTTCAACCCAGACCTTCCATTTCAGCTCCCAGTCCCCAGTCCCCTCTTAGAAACTTTTCTCAGATGCCTCAGATGGGGTGCTGGGGAGCTTCTTTCGGTTCCTTCAAGGTCCAGGGTCTGTGGCCCCCTCATGAGATATCAGGATACTTCACCATTAAGGAGAATGAGAGCTCTCCTTCTCACCCTTCAGACCTTTCATTCTGTCTTTCTTCCAGGGCCTCTCAAAATCTTCACAGACAATGCAACAGAAATTTGGTATATCAACAAGCAAGGGGGGGGGGCATCGTCCTACTTTCTTTGCAGACTAACTGTTCTGGTCTGGGATCTAGCTAAACAGTATCAAGTGACTCTTCAGCTTGTATGCATCCCTACAGAGCAAAATATACTGGCAGACTCTTTGAGCATGTCCAAAACAGAAGGCTCACAAATGGATGTTTCACAGAGATGTTTCTGGACATTGTCCATCAATGAGGTACTCCTCAGGTAGATTTTTTGGCCTCCCCTTTGAAACAGACAGCTTCCTTTATTTTTACACCAGAATCCCAAATCCTCTGGCTTGGAAGGTGGACACCTTATCTTTTTCTTGTAAAGGATGTTTCTCTGTGTCTTCCCTCCCCTTCCTCTTATTCCACAGGTCCTGCTCAGGATAGAGTGGAAGTCCCCCAAAGTCTTTTTGGTGACTCCCTTTTGGCCCAGACAGCATTGGTGCTCCCTACAGGGTTATCAAGGATCATAGCTGTTTAAAAAGAAGTTATAGTACTCCTCTTGTAGAATTAGAATCGTACAAAGTTTGGGTATCACCCCTGCAGTAAGGAGCCTTCCATCAGACTAAAAAAGCAAGGTACTTGATGGATTTGGAAAAATGTTTATACTCTGGATGTCGGGAATATTAGTTCCCAGACTCATGCATGGTCCAGCACCTGTGTAAATTATAAAGAAAATTGATGACCCCACTACAGCAGTTTTTTTTAAATACCTGTATTAAATTATCACTTAAGCCGTAGGCAGAAACTGTATATTACATGTGATCCCACTGCGGAAGTTTGACATGTCCCCTTAAAGTGAAACTAAGTTAAAAGAAATAGATAATGTGATGGGATCACACATGGTAAAGTGAAGTAATAGGTGTGATGTAGTGAATTCCTTCTTTTGAGCAGACAGTTCTTTGCATATGAAGACATACTTGAGTCAGAGTTCAGACTTTCTGTGAAGGATGTAAAACCAAATATTTTGAATGGCCTTGTTAATGAGATTTTCCTTTTTGCCATCCATTTGTAGAAACTTTTGCAATAATTAAAAGAAAAGGGGAAACCTGTGTAGAATGTGAAATGGAATATAAGTTTTATTCTCCAGTTCCAAAATTTAGTATGAGTTATACCAATAAAAACATAGAAGTGCAAACACTAAACAGTTGTTTTTTTTTGTTTTTTCATAATTTGCTGAGTACAGATAATGCACTAGAGGCTGTCTCAGGTAGGATTGGGGGAGTACTGTGTAAAGGTTGCAACACTTCTGTCCCATACCAGTCTGTTCTAGAGCAAAACATCAGCTTGCCCTTGTAGTCCCATTTCTGAAAAATCTTTTGGAAATGTAAGTAGCAAAATCCATTCCAAAAGTAGGATTGGAGGGGGGGGGGGTTCTTTTTTAGGTCCTTCTTGTTCCAAAGAGAGTGACAGTGAGAGTGCAAAAGAATCAGTAAAGACTCACCCTTGCCCCATTAATATGACCAATTTTATAAAAGCAAAGAAGTTCAGGATGCTAACCCTGCACACCTTCTTTGCTTTCCTGCAGCAAGGATATCTTTGTTGTATCTGCGGGCATGTAGAATCCATACATGAAAGTACTGTAGGAGATTTCTTTTATAGGATGAAAGCCCCAACCCCATTTTTTTCAGTTTACTGTCTTATTCTTCGGCCCTTCTAATGCACCCACAGTTATTACATAATACCTAGCCCAGTATATGCCTTCCTTTTACTGAAACATATGCACATTTGTCCTTGATTCGACGATTACTTGTTTCAAGAGCTTTTCTAATGCCCTTTCACTATTTGACCGTGTGTTCTGTAGTTTTAGCACTGAGATTTTGTTCCAAATATATTGAAGTTGTCAATCCTGCCTTCTCAAACTAATAGCTTTTTAGAAGATATTTTAAACAAAGGTACTAATGCTGTCTGTCCCACAGGATGGGGTCCAAGTGATGTATGGATGGAATATGCAGTCAAATGATATAAGAAGCACATTTAATAGCTAAAACATTCCTGAATATGCTGAGATTTCTGTCCTCTTCATCCCCATGTATTTCCATTTGAGGTGAATTACAAAATTCACCATTGCAGTACTGACTCTTGGGATTCCTGCTTGTAGTAGCCCAATTTCCAGAGCTCTTGACCTTTCCCCCCTCTGTCAGAATGTCATCTGCTTCCATCTTCAGAGCTTTTTTTTTTTTTTGCCCTGGCTGGTGCAGTTAAACTCCTTGGTGCCAATGCACAACCCACCTAGGGATGGCTTGTCCTCAGGTCAAACTTGTAGAGCAGTCACCCTTTGGACTTGTGCCTCGCAGTTTTCTGGATGTGCAGTAAGATCTATTCATTGTACTTTTCAGCATGTGTGATTACTGATGTATTTCATGTGTTTATGGACATATGTTTGCATTTTAGCTGCCTGTTTCTTCTTTACAGTCATGTTGCTAAGAATGATTATATGTATGCTGACATTGTACTGGTGCTAGCATGGAAAGCTTCCCGTTGGTTACTATTATGTTCTTCCTATTTCCTTGTCATTTGTCATTGATGTGTTTTGCTAATTATGGATTGAGGTAGATTTATACAATTTTATATACATGATGTATTTATTTACCATTTTTTCATGTTATCATTGCTTGGGTTATGTTCTGCTACACAGCAAAACGTTAACTGATTTGACATAAGTTTGTGGCTGAATGCAAGTATTGCCTTCCAAAATGTTGGGAAGTGGTTTGTAGGCTGACTGCTTTGAAATTCTGGCTGAATATGGCCTGACTGGAACATCATTGAGACTTGTGTACAAATACAGTAATTTCTATATGACTGGACAGAGCATGACAACAATACTAGTGAGCCTTGTTTCTATAAGGAATATAGTGATTTCTGTCTGACTGGAAGAACTTGCTTGGCTGGTATATCAGTAAGTCTTGTATAAAGATGTATCTGGATGGGTAAGAGGTTTTACCATAAGAGAAGTGCTGTTTCATTTCAGGTTTCCTGTGCTTTAGACATTCCTCCAGAAGACCAGGCTTTCATTTTTCTCAAGAAAAACATGTTTTTCCAAAGAAGATTTGACAAGCTACATTGTAGACACACCTTATTCACATGGATAGAGGGCTACATTACCTTTTGTTTTAACAGCTGTAACGTATTTGCCCAAACGCTGCTAGGGGTGGTGAGAGGTAGCTATAACAGGGCAATTGCAACTTCACAAGGATTTGTCAGAAGTTTGTCTACACTAGATAAATATGAACACGCTACACGGCGAAATGTCTTCATCTTTTATCAGAGTTTACACTGCAAAAGGCAGTATACGGTTATCAGAGTCTGTCCTGAGTGGTGTGTTTCAATGTCCTTGTACCACAAAGGATCTGGAGAGTAATGTTGGTGCTGCTTCTAATTTCTGAGATACTGCAGTTGAGTGAAGCATTCTTTGTAATATTAGATCTTTGAGTGAAACGTATTTCACCAGCTTGGTTACCATCCCTCATGCCTCATTTAGCAATCTGGTTATGTTATTATACATAGTTAAACGGAAGCGCAGGGGTCAACTGCACTGGGGGAAGGTGTCAGGAGGAGTGATTGGCAGATCCATTTTTATTTATTTATTTATTTTTTGCTCTTTATGTAAATGTGAGAGCAGGACATGCCTGGTGTTCCTCCATAGGAAAGAAGGGAGGAATGCCAGATTAGGGAACAGATTTTTTTTCCCCAACCTAGTGTTACTTACCATGTGAAGGATGTTTTATTACTTCACAAAGTGAACCAAAGAAGGCTTGAGCAAACATCACATTTGAATACGTTTGTGTAAAACTGATGATGGTGTAGCTAAGTGAAACTTTTAATGTAGGCACAAACTGAGTCATGGACACTGCTGGGAGAAACAATGCATTGAGGAGGTTAAGAATGCGCTTTAACTTCTGAACAACATATCAAAGATGATGTGTTAATGGATTACCTCACTCAGCTGTACCTTCTCTTTCAGTATGCAGAATGAACACAGAAGGGAAAGTAGAGATGCTGATGGGCTGTGTGCGCCTTTTATTTTCTTGGTATCAGCAGATCATTCCTGTTTAGATAAATTTCAGTGTGAAAAAACAGTTTACCTTTGCCCAAAGATGCAAAAGTTCAAAAGATGTTTTTATTACTGGGGAAAGCCAGAGTCATCTTCTCATGTTAGTATTGGTTTATCCAGCAAATAACTTTATTTTTATGCAATAAACCAGAAAGTCATTGCACCTCAGGATATATGTATATATATATATATATATATATATATATAAATATATATATATATATATATATATATATATATATAAATATATATATATATATATATATATATATATATATATATAAACATATATATATATATATAAACAAACAAAAAAAACTAAAGCCATTTTGAGCTTGCGCAATTTTCATGCCCAGTAACAAAAATATTTTGTACTGAAGTTGCAATGGTAGTACCTAACAAAGCATGCATGATCTTGGACTTTGCCTGTAGTGTAGTTGTCAACCTCCTTTGTGTCCTATGCATTTTTGATGTCTGTTACCATTTCTACACAGCTTTTATGGTGCAGCCATGTCACTTCTTTTTTCTCAAAATGTATTTTTTTTATTCCTCCAGATCCCTTTGCCATTAGAGAATATTTTTTTTCAGACATTTTTTTTCTTCTGAGTTTTATTAACATATTGTGTTACTTGAGCAGCCTTCTTGTATTTGTCACTTCCTTCTTATTCCAAAGGTGTTCATACAATTTGTGTTGAAAGGTACCAGACCGGGGAATGACTCTCATTAACAGATGAGCCAGCTTACAGCTCTGTAGTTAAAAGTTCAAGCTGTTACACTTTGTAGTTTTAGAATAGCTCAACATTCCCAATTGCCCCAAAGCAATTTGAACATCTGGGGAGCACAGCTACAGTTTATCCCACTCCACAAGTGGGGGGGGATCCACTTTAGATCCCGAGAAATACCGTCCCATCAGTCTGACGAGCCTGATCTGCAAGTGCATGGAACGCATTATCATGGAACTTATAAGCAAAGACATTGGCAATCTTCAAACACTGGACCCCACCCAGTTTGGGTTCGTGAAGGGCCGATCATGTCTCCTGAACCTGATTGACTTCTTCGAATCAGTCTCCAGAGCTGTGGATGTGAGGGTAAGGTGGTCCACACAGCCTATCTGGACCTTCCCAAGGCCTTTGACACCATCCCCCACTCTGGAATCATAGATAAACTTACTAAGCTGGGCATAAATCCCTACATCACTCGATGGGTTGCCAATTGGCTTACTGACAAAACCCAGACTGTAAAAGTAACCGATTCCAAATCCAGCTCCAGACAAGTGGAGTACCCCAGGGTTCAGTCCTGGGACCGCTCTTGTTTGGTATCTACTTCTCTGAAGTACAGGCAAACACTAAGGGACTCTGGCTAACAAAGTTTGCAGATGACTGCAAACTGGGAGCCATTATTGAATCCCCAAATGATGTGGATATTCTACAAAAGGGCCTTACAGAAATGGATGCTTGGTGCCAGAGCCATGGGCTCAAGCTTATTGCCAATAAATGTATAGTTATCCCCTTTGGGAAAAAACATGTACACATGAATTACCACATAGGTGGCAGTACACTAAACACAGAAAGTGTGATGAGAGACTTAGGGACACAGGTGGACAGTGGTCTCACCTTCGAAAAACACATCGCAAAAAACAGTCAGGAAATCCTTCTATGTGGCACACCTCATCACTAAGGGCTTTTCATCCAGAAAAAAGGAGGTCATTGTCCCACTGTACTCATCCCTCATTAGACCCATTATAGAGTACAACGCCCCATTTAGTATGTACCTCACAAGACATCTGCAACAGCTGGAAAGGCCACAGAAATACCTCACTAAAAGAATCACAGGCCTAAAGCAGATGCCCAGTACCGACCGTCTAAAAAAACTCCAGCTATACTCTGTCACATATCGTCTACTCAGAAGCGATCTCTGCTTAACATACAAGGCCATGTGAAACCCTGAGCTGTTGGACATGCTCCACTTAAGGAAATCCCAATTCCTCAGAGCCGCACGCTCCAGGGATCTAAACCTTGTCATCACGATGAACAAAACATGCTGGTGGGATAGGTTCCTGACCCAGAGACTCTCCATACTCTGGAATAGACTGCCCATACATGCCAAGCAGAGCGCCTCCTTGGCCGTCTTCGAAAGGAACCTTGATGACTGGATGGGAGATAGGAAATTCACCCTGGGGATCACGTCAGTTACCCTGCTAGACAGGGGTCCAGGGAAGTAAATATTGTGGGAAGAAATCCAGGGAATTGTTACGGCTAGGCCAGTAGCCTAGTAACCAACCTATGAACTTTCATTTTCATACTAATCAGACTGACTATGTTGGGCTTGTAATACAGACCAAGCATCCTTTCACTACCCTATTTATTTCTTTATATCGTATTATTTCTTGTATTTGGCATCTGTTCCAGAATACAGAACTTGGCGAGATTTCATATGAACTAATATGTGATAAAAATGTTAATCTTTTTATGAATTCCCTTGCATTGCATGTGGACCCCCCACTAATATCCATTTTGCCACATTTACTGTCATTCTTTTGTTCATCTGAGTATCTTCCAACTTTCTTTATAGAGCCCCAAACCATTTTTTTCATGTGTTGTTCTCTGCAGCTCTTTCTCCTAGGTGCTTAATTTTATATTTCACTTTGAATCCGGTGGACTTGGTAAAGTTGTTAGTTCTTGTAGTTCCCTTGTATTGTGTGGATTCTTACAAATTCAGTGCTTTCTATAGAATAACTTATTTTCTCTACTAGCCACAACACAAGAGTTATAAACAAGGACATTTAAGAGGAATAATGCTTGCAAGCTGTCTGTATATATATCACCTTTCTGCTCTCTCTAATGTATTGTGAACAGTAGTTTATTACTATCCATCATCTTTGCCACTTCATTAAATTCCTTGTTTTGAAAGGCATTGCATATTTTAATGGAAGGATAAAACTACCACTGCACTCTGATTTAATGGGACGTGCCAAAGATGGAGTTCTAGGCATCAGAAAGTTTTACAACTGTGTAATTCAAGAGAGTTCTTTCATAGCTGTATTTATACAGGTGCTTTGTTCTCCTGCCACAAATGGTTTAGCATAATTGAAAGAAGCTGGATCACAGCTGTGTTCAGTTGTCCCAGTGGTGGAATTGTTGCTTAAGGGTGATTAGTTTTAGCAGATCATTCTGCAGGTGTATGAGTGCTGCCTGTGACTTGAAGAATTCATTAACAAGATTTATTTCTCTCATAACTAACAGTACTGCATGGGTACAATGCCCTTGTTAACTAGACATCCACAGGTAATAGGGGATAACCAAAAGTTATGCTGCCTTTAAGTTATCTTGCTGTATTTAGTCTGTGTTTGAGTTGCTATTTACTACGCACATCGCAGCAAAACAGTGTGTATATTTAGGTTCAGCCAGGGAAAACACTTTTCATGATGCATCAGCAAGATAATCCACAAAAGGACAATGTAACAGTAACAGCAACAGCGCACTAAAGTGCATCCAGGATAAACAGTTTGCAACACAAGCTCATTATATAGGTGCAGAAATAAGAAATGGGGAGAGGACTTTGTCAGCACAGATGGAAATCCCATAAGTATGCACTAGGGACAGAAAAGACTTTTAAACAATCAGGATAATAGATTTTTTTCATAGTAATGTAAGCAGTCTGCTAATTTTAACGCATTCAATGCACATTGTGAAAATGCTGCTGCATAGCCAGGGAGTTGCAAGTAAACTCTCCAAAGGACAGGCATGTTTAGTCTGTGGGTATGCTGTAAAATCTGTGCAATACATGTTCTTTTACATGAAATTTGAGTTCAAAATGGGTTTGTAAACAGAGGTATTCTACTTTGTTAGTTATTAAATGGGCTGGATTCTATCAACATGAGCACTGCTTGTTAACAGTATCTGAGGTGAAGGGAATGAAGCATCTGGGATGCTTGGACAAGGTTCACAATATTAGCAGCTTAAGATGGTCATCAATGCAGGACTCCAGGAACACAAACTTCACCCTTTTTGCGTGTGCTTTTGGTGGGTTTGAGCACTTTCTCATGCTTACCCCACCAGGATACCATTGAAATTTAAAAGGAAAGAAAGGTTCTCCTCATCAAAGATGGGAGTAATAAGTACACTCAGGACCAAAGCCTGCACAGAATGAGGTAAAATATTAAGAAGATCCCTTAAAAAGCTCAACTGATGATAGACAAGGTGGCTAAAAAAGTCGGTTGAAGGAGTCATCTAGAACTGGTGGACTTCACAGAAATGTTTATAAAATATATTTTTTGTAGCTGAAGAGCAAGCCAGTATGAAGAGGGAGGTTCATTTGCCTGTTAAGAAAAATGAGTCTGCATAAATATGGAAAAATTATTTTATTAAACTGTGTCTGTTATTGAGTGCAATTTTATATTATTTGTCCATGTGCCTACATGAATACTTTGAAAACTGTATAAAGGTAACAGCCATGCTTGTAAGGGAAGATCATTTGATCTGTTGCTAAAGGTTTCCATTTCAAGGTGCATTAATTCTCTCTCTGCCTTTTTAATTTACAGTGTATAAAACATGTTGGCATTGTAGTCATTAGCCATTTTATAAAAAAAAAACATTAATATAATGCAGTTGGTGTTTCATATCATGCTATTGCTGAAGCAACAGGCATGAGAGGAGCTAGGGGATAGAGGGTATATAGGATAAAAGTTGAAGTGGAGAAGGATCATTGATGAGAACTGAAAGCTTTGGTCTTCTGTGCATTTCTAGTTATTATGCAGAAACACTTTTTATCTTCTAGATGTAGCTAAGAAAGCAGATGCCACTGCGTAAATTCATAGAATACCAAGTCAGAAAAGCCATGGTAAAACATAAACAAATGTGTGAAGATGTTTTACAAGGCATTGTGGGAAATATTTCAGCTGCAGTTCTTAGTTGGGAGTATTCTCATCTCTGGTATAATAAGAATGTTTTGTGTGATCTAAAGGTTTTACAGTCCAAGATGTCATAACAATGAGATTCAGTCCATCGCAGCTAGGCACTTTCCTTAGTTCTGCTTCAAGTGCATCACATTCCTCAATGAGTACTGGAGGTTTTTTCCTTGTGTTTATTTATTGTTTTAAAACCAATGAATTATAAAATAAACAAATAACTTTTTACACAGATCTTCAATACATCAAAGTTATACATCAACAACAATTAATATTTTTAAGCAAGTCTTTAAGTTTAAGCCAAGATTGATATGAATGTATAATATTAGAAGTTCTCATCTTTATAATATGCAGTTCAGTACTGCAGACAATTTTTGCCATTCATCACTAGAGGGGGGTAATTTACTTTTCCAATTTTTAGTAATTACTTTTCTGGCTACAGCAAGAATAGACCAAAGAAGAGGCACTTGGGTTTTTGGAATTCTCTCCGGAATTAGAGCATTAATATTACGGGTATCTGACTATAGAGCTTGAATAAATTTATTAATTTCTTTCCAAAAAGGGGAGATGACTTCACATCCATATACCATATGCATCCATTCAGCTATTATTTCAGAATCACATCTCCAGCATTTAATTCTATTTGATTACATAATTGTAATTTTGTTAGGTGTAACAAAAGCTCTGTGTAAAAATTTCCAAGTGAAAAATTTCCAATATAATGAAGATGTACTTTTATATTAATTTCCTATATTCTTCAGAGAAGTATTCATACGTTTTGAGAAGTAGTTCCAGTATGAATTGTCTAAATATGTGAAAGCTAACTTAAGAATTTTATAAATTTGTAACAAATAGGATTTATTTTTCATTGCATTATTATTATTTATTAAGAATTCCAATAATTTGGGGAACAATTTCTTAAGGTATACCTTATTTACCCCTGTGTTCACAAAGTCTCTAAATATTTGTAAAACTAACCAATTTTCTGGCTACACATTGGCTTGTTTTACTGTTTATGGTTTGCCTTCAAAGATCTTCAGTCGAACTGTAATAAACTTACATTGTAATGGAGTTCTGCTGTTGCCAATATTTTATCACAAGCTTTTTCTGTTTAAGCAGTTTACAGTGATTTCTTATTTCTTAGTCATGGATATTACCAAGTCGGAAAAAACTTCATAAAAAAGGAGAAACTGAAGCCTCTTTAAGAAACCATGTTCCTAGAATGTAGGCATTATAATTATGTTTCTTCTAGAGGCTTGGTCAGATAAACATCTGAAACTGGACCACTTTTAAATTCTTTCACTTCATCTGTGTGCAGAAATCCTAAGTGTAAGAGTAAGGTGGAGCATATTGTAGCATAATATATAGCATTAGCATAATGTAACTACTCTGTGTTTAAGTATGTATAATGCAATGTAAACAAATGGAGCTTTCTTAACCAGCCACCTCTTAAAATGGGTATTACTCAGATGGACTTTCCCAGTAAGCAAAAACAAATAAATAAATATTGCTGAGATTCACAAATCCTGCAACATCTGAACAGAGTAAAGATATCACCCCCCAGGCATTCACAGAACTAGCCTTAATTTTGTTTAGTATTTCTTTATAAGATACCACTTTCCATTATTGGATTATTGGGAATGGAATGGTATGGTATTGTTAGAAGGCCAGCCACACAGATGAAGGCTTGTGCATCTAAGAGAAGCCTTTCCTCCTGATGAGAGGCAGTGCTGTATAACTGTTACTGCAGAATGCTAAGAACCGTCAGGCAGTGAAACAAGGTACATTATGGCCTTGTTGCACTATCTCCATAAATATTCTTTGTCTGCTCTAACCACTTTGCCCTGTCTCCATTTATTCACCACTTCTCTATCTTGACAGTAGTTTATAAATGCACAAAGAATTTATTCTGCATTTCTGCCTGCTCTGCTGCACTTGCATGCTCTGCTGTGTCCCCTAAATGTATGAAACATGGCTAACTGGTAAAATTGTATTATTTATTTAACATTTGTTTATAGGGAAAGCCCGACTTGGAACAAAGCCAGTTTTCAGTGGAGGCCCAGGGAGAAACACTCCAGATGCATTTCTTTGTAATGTGGGAGGAAACCGGCTCATCTGGAGGAAACCCACATGAACGCAGGGAGGACATGCAGACTCCACACAGAAGGCATCCCAGCCAAGAATCAAACTGGAGAACCTCTTGCTGTGAGGTGATAACACAACCACTGGACCACTGCGCCATCCAACCGTATTAATAGTTGCATAGTGCTGTAACCCAGATTTGATGCCATATCATGTAGGTAGACCAGCTAGATGAGTTTGTAAAATACATTCGCTGTTAGGCTTCCATTTGTGCTGCTTTGATTTGTGCAGCTGATAAAAATTTTAGAAGTCATTTGGCAATAAGTAAATGTAGTTGGTATGACAGCATTTATTCTTTCTGTCTTTTTAGTACGTGACTATCTTTCTATACTCTTGTATATAATAATAAAAAAAAAAGCTCTGCAGTTTCATGCGCTGATTTGCTCTTGTAGTTTTATGATTATGATTGGTAATTTTTTTTTTAATTGCTAGAAATAGCTTTTATAGTAAGTACTATAGATGTTACTGCTTTAAAGCAGTGAAATGAACCTAGCCAAGTTCCTGGGACTTCAGGTAGCACATTTTGTCCAGTAATCTTAACAGGCTGAAAGCAAACGTATCTTTAGTTTTAACTCTATCTGCAGAACAGCTGGTCATAACTAGAATTCTACATGCCAAGCATGCTGTTGTAACACCTTTGACAGAAGTACGTTATGTATGTGAATGTGTCTGGATTTATGAGTTAACGACCAACAACTTGATCAGTCTATTTTAATTTTTCAGTGCCGAAACCAAATCCATTGCAGTACCTTCCCATGTTCCTGTACTTATTTAAACATGTTACCATCCTGTCATCTACTCAGACTAAAACAAAGATGGCTTTCCTTAAACATGCTGACATCACAAATCTTTTGAAAGGAGAAGAGAATGAATGAAAAATGTGGAATTATTGTGTAACTGGTAGGGGGCATATTATTTGTCTTCCTGCCTGGATTCCCATCCATGTTTTATTTGTTCCTTTAGTTTGATCACATGCACACTATCAAGTGAAGTTAACTAGAATGTATTATTATTATTATTATTATTACTACTACTATTATAGTCTGAAAATGTGCCCACAGTCTGAAAACTGCAACCACTCTAGGCAATGATAAAATAAATATGCTCCTGTCAGAGTTGTACTCCACAGTTTGAAACTGAAGATCTTACCCCTCCAGTCTACTACTAACAAGCCTCCCTTCTACTTTATTGGCCTTTATTTCTTTTTCAGTCTTGGCCCCCAACTTAAATTCCACATTTGCACCTATTCACCCCTTTTTGACTTTTATTCCTTCCTCTTTCATCTCTTACTTATTCTTCTGAATTATAGTGAATATTTGTTCTACGTGTTTTGTTGGTCACGTGCAGTTGTTCCTTTCACCATTTTTCATATGGGTCTGACAACTGGATGGAAATAATCATTTTATTTATTTGATTTTAATGTTATTTTCAGATAAATTAACTGTACTACATGGATCCATTTTCAATTGTGATGAGTTACAGTAAAAGTAAGAAAATATAGCAGAATAGTGCATTATAGTGAAATATCGTTAGTTTTAAATTATAGTGTGTAGTGAAACAAAAGCATATTTAAATACTGTTGTATTCATATGATGCACATGTGCTCTATTTGTAAAGCATGTGTGCATATGATGCACACGTGTTTTACAAATACACACCTTCCTGATAACCATTGTTTGCACTGGATTTTTACAGTACAACAGTAATCATGTGTTGTTTGTATTGCATTTTTCTTTATTCAGCTGATAATACATGCATTTGTACTGAGAAATTTTTACATGGAGTGCACAGTACGCAGTGTTTGAGATGCCATGATTTGTTATGCAGATGACATTTAGTGTTTTTAGGCTACATTATTCTCCTGCTAGCAGGTAGTGTTCTTACTTTTTCAGCCTATGTGGAGTTTGTATTTATAAATGATGATTTTTTTTTTTTTAAATAAAATTCCACTCTCTTATCTTTGAAAATCATTCTTTTGACAATGTATGGCAGTTTTGTCTCACTGATCTTGGCTCATGCATCCTGGAGAACATGTAATGCTAAGTAGAGTAGCACTTGTGCTCTTCAAAAAGATTAATCGGATTTCTTGAAATATGAATGATTCATACAGCAGAATGTCAGACTTGTACTGCTGATGGCAGGTCAGATCCGTAAATCATAAGCAGCTGTCTCAGTGATGAGGAGGAGGTTACAGAGAGGGGATTTCCACGGGGCCTTTCCTAGAAAAATGCATGCCTTGTGAACTGCTTTTACCCCCTTGTGTAGCATTTCTGGTCTTTAGAGGCAGTTCTGCTCTTCTTTTGCAATGTGAGATATCCCCATCAAACTGTGACAGTTGCTGATAGGAGATGGAATTGAAATGACCCTTGACTGATAAACTGTGCTGTTCTTTCCCAGTCGTTGGAGCTTGCATTCATTTGTAAGATATTGTACGATACTTCTTGTTCTGTGTTTTCCTGTCCCTGCGTAAAGTAGGCATTAGTTCTTTAGGAGCTGCCTTTCTCATTCAGCCGAGAGCTCAAGCTGGAATATGCTGAGAAATAATAATACATTTTAATTTTTGGTAAAGTTCATGAGCTGAACTAACTCTGTCCTTATAATGTGAAAAGTCTTAACTTTACAATTAGACTGTAAATATCATTACTGACCTTACATTTAGTAACATGCATGTGATCTGTCATTTGCTGGATGCAGTCTGAAATCAAATGTGAATGTGTTCCATTTTGTTAATTCTTTTATGGGTAAATATATTCTGTTTCTATTCCTTAAATAATAAATTAATTCTTGTTGAGTATAATGGGCTTGTAAAAATGCAAGAACAGGTAGGTTGGCATAGTCCTGTCCAATGCCGCTGGTAAGTGGTATTTTAGTCCTGATTTTTTTGTGCTGTATAATATAGCCCAGTCTGTTGAATGTTAATTTAGAAAATGGCTTACGAAGGTGGAGTAAGAGTGGTCCCTTATTAGCCATGTGCTGAGTGAAGAGGAAGGCCATTTACATGAAATTAATTCATCCAGTGATATTACAAATGAGAGATGGAAGAGGAAATACAACAGTTACAAAGCCGCGCATTGAGTCATAGTATACCTCCATATTTTTATATTGATAAACAATACTAAATAGGATTCTAGAAACAATACAATAAAACTTAAATGATACAAAATGTAGTATTTGCTGTAAGTACCATAGTGTAGGGAAATTGAACTCTAGGGCTGCATAGACAAGAGCTCAGAAAAAAAATATTTGGTTTTCTCAGCTTCTGACAAAGATTTTATTTTTCTAAATGACCCTTTCAGTGCCTCAGCACTTCTGAAGCAGACTCGTATATTCCACTTCCCTTGCCTTAAACTGTCATCTCTGTGTCGGGCACTACATTGGCCATCTCCATGGTGGGTGGTGCAGGAAGTCATGTTAATGAAGCAGATAGAACAAGGTTTCCTCTGTTCTGTTACTTGGCAGTGTTTTGACTTCAAGGAACAGAACAGAATACCTATGAAAGCACATTTTTGGTTAACCCATTCAAAGAAATAGACATTCATGCTTTATAAGATGATAAACAAAGGAGTTACAGAAGAATTGCTTTATTTTTCCAATCCTCAGAATAATATTTGACATTCTTTTTGTCCAAAGAAAAATGGGACTTGATGACCTGTTTTCTGTCTATCATGGCTTAACAAATCACTGAGACTCAAGAGCTTCATCTTGGAGGCACCTCAAGTAGTTGTTCTCTAGGTGAACAGCCCCTGTTCTATTGGCACCTAAACAGAATGTATATATTTATTTTTACTTGGATGTCTGTCTTATTTAAGCTGGAACCCTCAGCATTTCAGTGGCAGTCCTAGGTTACTGATACCTTTTTTGGTATCTGTGAAGTTAACAGAAAATGTGAATCACCAGGTCATGGTCTGGCACACAGGAAGACGTTTGTAGGAGTGGTATTGGGTTCTACACAACAGAAAAGCTTACCACCCCAATAAAGGTTTTGGGACATGGTTTGGATGTTTCAGTAGTACGTGCCAGAGAGTTTTCATTCACCTTTACAGCACTGTTGGGTCATTCATTTCCTGACTGGCTTATTGTTTCTTATGTCAGACTTCAAATGAAAAAAGGTATAACATTACCTCCAGAATATATGGGATCAGTGGATGGATTTTTTTGGACCGTAACCTTCCTCTGATTGGTTGGTAAGAGGCATCACTCTTGAACCTAAACAGATCTTATTTCCTTCTGTCTTCATGCATACTGATAACAGATGCCTCCAAATCCAGCTGGCATGGACTTCTAGAGGACTTGTCAATAGAGGGGAAGTGGTCTTTACTTTCAAAATGATGTATATCTTAATTTTCAGTATGTTAGCAGTCTTCTTGGCAGTGAAGGTGTTTAGGAAATTCGTTCCTCCAAGAGTTTTATATGTGAACATAGACAGCTCAGTGTATTATGAGGGACACAAACAAGTGGGATAGCACAGGGTCTTGTCATCTTTGCAAGCTAGACATGCACATATCAAAATTAGCATTGTCCATGCCTCAATATCTACATGCACTTCATCTTTTAGTATCACGTATTAGCTGAGAATCTCATCTAAATCCGAAGTGACAGCTGCATTATCAAACATTTGAAGATGTGTTTTCTGCTTGGAGATGTCAACATAGGGACTTGTTTGAGTCTCCAGAGGAAGCCAAGCTACTCAATTTGTTGACCAGTTCCAATAACACCCTGTCAGGGCCTGAGGTCAGGAAATCAGTTGCTTTTCTGCAATTCCACCAGTTCCGCTTGAACAAAGTGTCTTACATAAAGTCAAATTGGTTCTGATTGTGACTTTCCATCATCTTTAGGAGGCAGTGAGGCAGTTTCTTTTGATATGAGTGACAAGGCATGGTGCTATATCTATGCCATCTTACAGCATGCATATTGGAGGTTTAATTCCCAGGAGAGAACTGTACTTTTCTCAAGTGTTAAATGGCCCTTAAGAGGCAAATCAGCTGTCTCATATAACATCTTATTTGTCAAAATGGAAGAGGTTTTTTAATTGCTGTGAAGGATGTGACCTAGTATCTGTGTCAGTGCAACTTCCTTAGGTCCCGGATTATTTCTTTGTTGTTATTTTCTAAGTTCTTTCTCTTCTGTCAGAATATGTTCTGCCTTTTCAGCATTCTTTTCCTACTCTGTGAATGTCAAGCGCTTCAGCATGGAAGCACCTCACATAGTTCAGTTCTTCCCCTCTTGTTTTTAGGAATCTGGATGGTAGTTCTAGATTACAAGGATCCTCCTTTTGGGTATAGATTTCCAGTAAAGATGTTGCTCAAGGGAAATTTGGTTTCTGACTTCTGAAGCCATGGTTCCTCTGTGGAATTAGAATTTTTATCACGGCAGTTTTGTAGAATTCTTCTTTTTACCAGTGTATTCAGTTCCATTATTTTTTTATGTTCTTGAAAGATGGTTCATCTGGATAATTGCTACATAATTAGAGGAGTAATGGGTTGTTCTGTGAACAATATGAAGTCTTCCATAATAGTAAGGTGTCTTTTCCTTTGTGAATAAGGTCATGTTAGACATTACCTTAAAGTGAAGTTATAACTCATCAGCAGGGAACAGAAGAAATTGGATTTTTCAGTGGAAGGACTCTGGAAGATGATTGTTTGCATGCATTACCATAGCCAAAGATGTCACAAAGTCATAGTAGCTGTTTGTTTCTTTAACATCTGACAGATGGGGAAATAGTGTTTGAAGCTGATTATTTAGTTCTACTATGTTTCATTATCACTTGTTAAGTAAACAGCTTCAGGGAGCTGCAGGGTCTATTCTTCACAAGCACGTGGAGTTCAATGCCTTTTTTTCAGAGGAATGTTTTCTGAAACATTTGCTACACAGACAGTTGGTTGGCAGTCCAGATGTTTCCAAGTTAGGTTTGGAGAATAAGGTTTTGGAGTCCAGTGCAAGGTTAGAGATGACTTTACTGTAACACTGGTCTAAGGGATATTTATTGAAGCAGTATCTGGCATCATGTAGGCAGTTGTATGAAGTTTTTGCCCTAGCATTAAATAGTTGAATTGTCAGTCTTTGCAGTAAATTTCCTCCCTCCCTTGCCCTTTTATTTTAAATCCCCATGTTTGGGTTTTATGATAATCCTGTTGCTGTGTTGAAGAGAAACTCCATGCATGTGATAGCAGACTGCCATTTTAGGCCTGTGTTTAGCCACCATGATAATACATGGAGTAGTCTCTTGCCTGTAAGAGGTTCTTATTTAAAAAGGCTAAGTGTGATGTGTTTTACACTGTTTAGCTTAATCTGGCCATTTAATTCAAATTTATTTAGACTGGATGTATTAACAGAGTCAGACATTGCACAGTATGACAGTATAGGATTTTTCCCAGAATTAAGTATTGCCTTTATATACCACTCGAGCTGTGTAGTAGTAGTGATTGACCTAATGTAATTTCTGAAGTTAATTGGTCTTTTTTTTCTGGATTGTTTGATCCAGCTGCCTATTCTTAGTAAAGTATAGGAATGTTGGGATTGGTTGGTCCCATTTCTGTAAACCCAGAAGAACTGGATTTGTCTTGTGTATATATATATATATATATATATATATATATATATATATATATATATATATATATATATATATATGCCCCTTGCATAACCAGTCACAAGCTTTGCAGTGTATCCCATTACTGGTCATGGAAGAAGCTGAGCCAACAGACTGCCCACAGAGTAGGCTCTTTAATCCTAATAGGGGAATTCTGTAATGTGCTGTTAGGGGAGAGAAAGACCTTACTCAGCTGTCCTGCCCTCCTATGTTCCCCTGCAGAACTAAGTATCTTGTCAACAGCAGTGTGGCACTGTACTAATTTATAAAACACTTTTGTAAATGTTCTACTTTTCAGCAGTAATCTGTAACTGCTCGTTTGCATACAAAGCTTTTTGTCTGTCAGACTTCCTTTATTCAACAGGATATTTACTCCTTAGATCTATGCTGAAAATTGCCTTTATCCAGTTGAACCCATCCAGTCAACAAAATAGAAACATATTGGTACGAAATTGTATGAATATTTGTAACTATGTTGTGCTGGAAAGCTCCGATATTAATGCAATGCGAGAATTATTAAGGTAAAATTTGTGATATTTAATGTTTGAGTACTGGGGTGGGCTGATCTGCTAGATCAGGACTCACTGATTCGTTTCCAGGTGGGATGTATCATTACTTATTAAACTAGTTTTCTGTCAGTAATGTACCTTTCAAAACCCATCTAGTACATACCAAGAACTTTCAATGAATTTGGGCAAGTTCTTTGGAATGATAGTTGGTTCAGAGTATCAGGATAACTGTTCAGGGCTGGCTTTGCCTACTTTTGTTAAACCTCAGTGCAACAATCTGATTACTCCCAAACATTTTCTACTGTTCCAAAGTGAATTCCCTTCTTGCTGCTAAACAATAAAAACTGAAATACAAAAGCAATGTAACATGGGTAGAAACATGCCAGTCATAAAATATAATAAGACAGAAATCATTCTGATTAATTTTTTGAGCTCTAAGAATCATTTTTAAGTTATTCCTGGATTGAAGCCTGATTTTTATGCTTTTGTGCTTGCAAAATCACAACTCAGCAGTAACACAACCTTCTAATTATTTCACCCTTGACTGCAATTTTTTTTCAGAAAATCCATTAAAAAGTTTACACCTTTTTGTGATAGTCACCTGTCACCTGACAATGAAATAAGATCTGCAACATTCTCTACATCATGGGCAGTAAAAAGTTGGTGAAAAAATGTAAACTGTAGGAAAGTGAATCAGATATGAGAAGTCATATTATTAAAATGGCTGACAAGAACTTTCAGTCACCTGCAGGATAGTTTGTTTATGCCTCTTTTGTAATTGTTGTTCCCTTTTTACAAATTAGGGGTTATTACCATCTGGCCAGCAGAGTCATCATGGGTGTCCATGTGTAGCACTGCTACATATCAGAGCAGTGATTACCCTTACAAGCAGAAGGTAGCGACAAACCACAATAGGACGAGCTGAACTGGTTGTCACAATCGGAATGAAGGATGTTCTTAGTGTTTCACTGTTGCAGTCATCACACTTGGGTTATCTGCCTGCAGGTAGCCCTCAGTTGGCCCGAATACCAGAGACGTAAGTATTTCTGCGTCGGATGCTGTCGCTTCTTCCTTGATGTCAGGTCGTCAGGGGTATAAAAACAGGCAGCAGACGCCATTACATTAGTCTTTCTTTCCAAGGAGGAGCCCAAAGCAGAAGCAGTTCACAAGTGCTGGCCGGCCACTACCTGAATTTTTCATTTTCAAGTTGAATAATCCTGAAGTCTTCTAAAGCTAAGTACCCCGTTAGGGATTCTTTTTTCTTGCTCTAACCGATGTCAGAAAAAGTTAACAATTGTCTTGCCTGTGGAAAGCAAATACCTCACGGAGATTTTCATTCTTACTGCGTCACCTGTTTAGGCCCAGACAACGACATCCCCCGCTGTCAGTTTTGTGCCTTATTTAATGCCCGAACCATTCATCGTCGGGCTCTCTTTGTCACTAAATTCTTTCGCTCTCTATCTCCGTATTCTGAAATGGCTTCGGTAAGCCATCTGACTACTGATCTTCTGAATAAACGTAAGGATAAAGACAGAGACAGACCGCATAGGCAAAAACTGCCAACGACACTTCCATTAAGCTAGTCGCCAGTACGACAGTACTCAGTGAGGCGCCTTTGCAGCCCCTGATGCCCGCTTCAGTGGATTCGCAGGCCTCTGCTGAGACCCATTCAGAGTCCGGTGTGCTGCAAGATGCTTCTTCGATTATGGAACCAGTGGATGTCTCTACCTTAGATGGGTCCAGAGTCGCTGTGCAGGCATCGGCTTCTGAGTCAGTTTTTCGCTCTACTGATGTTTGAAACAAACCGACAACTTAATTTTTAACCAAAACTACAGAGTTTCTTAGGCCCAGAGTATGCACTACTACTACTACTACTACTACCACCGAGAAAACTGACGACCAAAGCGCATGCTCAGGCATCCATGCCACAAAAACAAATGCTTAGAATGGCTGAAGACTTTATTATGCTGATTAGGGGAAGACAGCCTTCCCCTACAAAGAGACAGACCAGGAGTCCGATGACTCTGACCTTTCTGATTATGAAGGCATGCCCGTATCTGCCTATGAGGATTCAGATGCAGAGGAATCCATTCCCTCTTTCTCCCCTCCAGAGGATTTTTCTTTTGGTGAAACCTTGCATACTTTAAGAGAGCATTTCCATTGGGAATGCCAAGACTATCCTCAGTCCAAAAAGAGACTCAGAGAATTTTTAGAGTTGCCTCAGCACTGACCTTTAGCTATACCCCCTGTCCTGGATGTTGTAGATGATGATTTTATGGAATCCAGTCTTACTCCAGACACTTTACCTCCTGCCCCTAGGAAACCACACAGGTACTACAGAGTACCCGATACTCACAAGTTTCTTTTCAAGAATCCTACTGCTGACCCAGAGATCATTTCCCAGGGGCCTAAAGGTATTAAGGCTACTACAGCCACAAATCCCACCCCTTTGGACAGGGATTCCAGACATACCTCTCAACTGTCCCTGATTTTGACTCAAATTTTATCTCTGTCCCTCTTAATCCCTCCTAAAATTAGTGACTTTTGGAGGAATTGTGGTGAATTACACTTAATGAATAAAGACAATAATTAAGAGTTATAAATTTCTTTTACTTCGGAAAATGTGTATTAATTCATATGCTCTGATTTTGTCAATGTTTCAAGTTAATAGCACTAATATTTTAAAAGTGTCCCTGATTTTTTCTTGACTTGTCCCTGATTCTGCCGAAATTTTTCCCCAATTGGTTGAGAGGTGTGATTCCAGAGCTTTGGACAGATGGGGTAAGAAGGTATATACGTCTGCAACTCTTGCTATCAGGGCATTGAATTGCCAGTTTCACATGTTGAAATACCAGCAACATATGAAACTTATTAAGCAAAAAGTGTAACTTTTCCAGATTGTGCAGAAAATAAAGAATTACAGGAGCTTATGCACTCTGCAAACCAAGTTAGTAAGCATACTTTGCAGTGTGGCTTTGATGCCCTAGAAGCATCTTGCAGGGCAGCAGTCACTGGCTTTGTACCGAGAAGACATGCTTGGCTGAAGGAGCAGACCTTGCCAGATCATGTCAAATCTAAATTACCAGACGCTCCTTTGAATAAGGACTGTTTGTTTGGCACCAAAGCAGAAGAGGTTCTTAAAAAGATGGAAGAAAAAGCTAAATCTATGCAGACTGTTAAAGAATTCCTACAAGTGGAACCCCCTAGATTCCAGTAGGCATTGCCCTTCAAAACACTGGTCCTTCCCAAACAAGACCCAGGGAAAACAGACCACCCAGACTACAGTCTCAGGGTATGCAGAGATCTAAGCAGTGGAGTGCCCTCACCCCTAAAGCATGGAGTGGTAAGCCACCTCTTTATGGAAAAAACTCACAATGACTTCTTCACTCTATTCCCAGCCCTGCCCAATTGCTTGTGCCCCTAGGAGGAAAACTTGCCCTTCATGCAAAAAACTGGATGTCCATCACTCAGGACCAATGGGTCCTCACCATTGTATCCCAGGGGTACAAATTTTATTCCCATTTACTGCCAACCCTAAGCGGGTTTCCAGACCTTCCTCCAAACCAGTGCACAGAGGCTCAAAACCAAGTACATCTCAATATCAGAGCTTTTCAGCCTGTTCCAGTAGAACAGAGGGGTCAAGGATTCTACTCCAGACTCTTCCTGGTACCCAGGAAAGAGGGCTCTTAGCACCCAATCCTGGATCTTTCAGTTCTCAACACCTTCCTGGTGGTACCAAAATTCAAGATGCTTACCCAGCAACAGCTTCTCCCTATGTTAGCCAAGGATGCCTGGTTAGTCACCCTAGACTTAAAAGAAGCCTATCTGCACATCCCCATAAGGGAGTCATGCAGGAAGTATCTACGTTTCAGGGCAGGGCCTATGCATTATGAGTTCTCTGCACTTCCCTTTGGCTTATCTACTAGCCAGGGTATTCACAAAATGCCTGGCTCCAGCCATTGCTTACTGCAGGCAGAGAAATATCCAAATTTACCTGTAGTTGGATGGCTGCCTTATTCGGGCAGACAGTCAGAAATTGCTGCTTCAGCACCTGGCATTTGTAAAAAGCCTTCTCACTTCATTGGGGTACACCATCAACAAAAAGAAATCACAACTGGTGCCCCGTCAAAAAATTGTATTCCTGGGAGCAAGCTTGGACGCAACTTCCCAGATGGCATTCCTCACTTCAGAAAAACAGGTCTAGCTGACATATTACTTCAAACAAATGGCCACCAGAACCCAGCTATCTGCAAGAAAAATACTGCAAGCCCTAGGGTTCATGGCCTCATGTGTACTGCTAATTCTATATGCAAGACTGCGTATGAGGAAACTTCAATGGTACTTAAAAAGTCTTTGGTGCCAACATTCTCAAGACCTGGAAGCAGTCATTCCTATCATACTTTGTGTAAGGACAGAGTTCCTTTGGTGGGCAGAAGCATGCAACCACAGCAAGGGACTGCCTTTTACTCAACCCCATGCCGCCCAGACCCGGACCACATATGCATCAGACTATGCATGGGGGGCACACATGGCTGGCAAATATATTCAGGGCCACTGGAGCCCAAGTCAAATTCATCTGCACATCAACCAAAAAGAGATGCTAGCTGTACAGAATGTCCTGACAACTTTCAGATGCCTACACTTGCCAGAACAGCTGCTGATAAAAACAGGCAACACCACAGTTATATGGTACATCAACAAGCAGGGGGGAACCCATTCTTACCCACTCTGCAGGAGGTTAGCCATGGCCCTGTGGAACATGGCCTTGGACATCCAAGTCTATCTACAAGCTCAATTCCTGTCAGGCAAACAAAACTCACTGGCAGACGACTTAAGCAGAAATCTCCTAGACCCACACGAGTGGAAAGTGGAGCCCAGCACCTTCAACCTTCTGATTCAGAAATGGGGGACCCCAGAAGTGGATCTCTTTGCCTCCCCCTATAACCTCCGGCTAAGCAAATTCTGCACCAGGAACCCTCACAGCAGGGCCTGGAAAGTGGATGCCCTATCCTTTCAATGGAAAAGCCTCTCAATTTATGCCTTTCCCCCCTCTGCTCCTTCTCTCAAGAGTATTACTCAAGATAAAATAAGACAGGTCGAGGACAATTCTGATTGCCCCGGACTGGCCACGCCAGCACTGCTTCTCACTCCTGCGCAGCCTGACAACGGTGCCACCCTGGCACCTACACCAGACCCCAACCCTGCTTTCTCAGCAGGAGGGACAGATTTTGCATCCACAGTTGCAAACCCTAAATCATGCAGCCTGGCTTATTCCTTAAATACTACGCCAGCAACCCTAAGCAAACAGGTGTTGGACATCATCCTTGAAGCCAGAAGGCCCAGTACAAGGAAATCCTATGCTGAGAAGTGGAAAAGGTATTGTTCTTGGATTCAGTCTAAAGGAAAGGACACAGCACTGCCCTCTTTACCTCTCATCCTGGATTACCTAGCATAGCTACTCCACAGAGACCTATCCTTATCTTCCATTAAGATCCATGCCTCTGCCATCTTGGCTCATTACAATAATAAACCACCTCTATTCTCTCACCCGCTCATCAAACAGTTCCTGAGAGGGGAAAACAAATTAAGGCCATCAAGGAGAGCACCCACCCCTGCTTGGGACCTTAACTTTGTACTGGAAAAGCTCACTCTTCCCCCCTTTTGAACCTGCTGCTTCAGCAGAGTTAAAATTCCTCTCTTGGAAACCAGCCTTGCTTCTAGCCATCACATCAGCTAGAAGAGTTTCTGAGGTACAAGCACTGATGGCTGTAGAGCCCTTCATTATTTTCCATACTGACAGGATTTCCCTCAGGGCTAATCCTTCCTTTATGCCTAAAGTGGTGTCCAGTGTGTCTGTCAATCAATCCATCCATTTGCCAACCTTCTTTCCTAATCTTCAAAATAAAGGGGAAAGGATACTGCACTCTTTGGACCTGCACAGACAGCTCAGATTCTACCTTGATAGGACTAAGCCATTCAGAAAATCTGACCGGTTGCTAGTCAGCTTTGCAACAGGGGCAGAGGGCAAGGCCATTTCAAAACAAACCATTTCCAGATAGATAGCACACTGCATCCATTTCTGCTACAAGCACCATGGAAAACCAACCCCTCCGGGGGTCAGAACACATTTCACTAGGGCTACATCTACCTCTACAGCATTTCTCAGGGGAGTCCCTACCAGGGACATTCTGGAAGCTGCTACCTGGAGTTCTGTACACACATTCACCAAGCATTACCACCTGCCTATCTTTTCCAAATCCAGGGCAGGTTTTGCTACAGAAGTCTTGCAAGGCCTACTAGCCAGCCCTAACTCTTCTTGACTGACTCCTCCCTTCCTCAGCTTTGGAAATTAACAAAAGTATGATGACTGCAGCAGTGAAACACAAAGAACATAGTACAGTTGTGTACACGTACCATAAATGTAGATGTTAGAGTGTATTCACTGTTGCAGTCTTGGTTTCCCTCCCTCCAGCCCCCTGGTTTTCTCTCTGTCTCTATCTCTCCACTCTATGGCTATTACTACTGGTATTAGTATTTACTTTTTTTTACTGGTGGTGTTTTCCCCACTGTATCCTAGCTCCCTATTTGGGGGCTCCTGACATTTGGGGCAAGAAAAACTGATGTAATGGCGTTGGCTGCCTGTTTTTATACCCCTGACGTCAAGGAAGAAGTGACAGCATCCGACACAGAAATACTAAGTCTCTGGTATTCGGGCCGACTGAGGGCTACCTCCGGGCAGATAACCCAAGTGTGATGACTACAACAGTGCGTACACTCGAACATCTACATTTATGGTAAGTATACACAATTGTACTTTTCATAGCAGGAAGAAGAGTATTGCACTTGCATGTTGTTAGTACCACTGTAGAAATTAACTTCTTTGAATTGAAGTTCTGTCATACCAGTTTAACAAAACAATACTCTGACACAGTTTGGTTATGAATAAAAGGACCTGAACATTGATGGAAGCTTTACTACCCCATATCCCGTGAACTTAAAACCATCTCCAAGGTTGCACAGCCTGAGTGAAAAGAGGAATACTCTGACTGACAATGAGGAGTAGTAAGACTGATAAACCAAGTTCCATATTTTCGTATTACTGTGCACACTGGGAGACAAACATTTGATCATAGAACTACCAATTCATAATCTCTGAGTTTGTAGGCTGTCAGTTTTGATGAGCAAACATTGACTGCAAAGCATTCTTCCTACTCTCTCTTTGCCCATCTGCATATGCAGAGGTCACCACCATACTGCTAGCAGGTCCATATGTGGAAGCAGTAATACACAGAGTTGAGTTGCACTTTGTGAGTAAAGATGGCATGCAAGTTTTGCTGGTTTTAAGGAGGACTCATCCTTATGTGAGAGCAGTAGATTTAGAACTGAATTTCTGATGGACATTATGGGCATGGACTCTTGTAGTATTGGTAGGGGTTATCACTTCTAAATACTGTCAGCATTTTATATACTAAAAAGCAGCAGTGCCCTTCAACTGTATTCAGTCAGTTGCATGCAGCTTATACCATATGCTGTAATCCACCAATGCATTAAATGTCTGATGATGAATAATAGTGCATTAACAAGCCCCACACTTCACCAGAATGCTTAACTTGCATAGAATCAAAACAGAGGCACCATTTCCATTCTACAGCCATTACAAAATCTTTACACTGATAACGAGTATTTACCAGTAGGTTCCTATGCCACCACTAACCACGTCTTAGATTTTGGGCATAAACTGCTAGTCCTTTAGGAGACCCAAGGCTTCTGAGAAATCTTTTAAGATTATTCATTCAGCATGCATAAACTGCTGGCCCTTTAAGAGACCCAAGACTGATGAGGAATCTTGTAAGATTATTCATTCAGTATGCATTTAACATTAACAGGATCCAGTAAACTACATAAGTATTCGGATTGTAGTGCCATTTTAGTCTGTGTGCCATCTGGACCTGGAATTGTTGATTTCCTTATTGGTGGCCTGAAGGTTACAGCTTCACTGTTATTCATGTGTACCAGCAGTATGTATGATTAAAGCCACATATGACTATGATAATTTAGTCATTACACAGATCTTTCCATCTGTCAGTAGGAGAAGCAGTAGAGCAATTACTGAGCTAGATTGTGTGCTTGCATTAGTTAATATTCTAAGTAGTTATGTAAAATAAAAAGCTTTAAAAAGGAACTTTGCTTTTCATCAGATTCATTACAGATGAGGTAGCTGTATCTTGTATTTTACTCTGAAGTAATGTTCTCTGGATAATTTCAGGATTAGTTTAAATTTATCTCCAAATGTTATATCAGGCTGATTTACTGAAACAAGTGTCTTGGTCAAGTTAGCAAACAGTGTTTCATTTCCTTTACCTGTGTTCCTGTCCCTAAAAATGTGGTAAGTGAGGTACCATCTGATGATACCTGTCCTTTTACTGCTGTATGAATCATGGCTGATCCTTTGAGAAGATATTAATTACTTTTTGATAATCCCAAATTTGTTTATCTACAACTGGAAATACCGATTGAGATTACCTGCAGCTATCTGGCAGACTCGACACTTCTGAGTGCAGGGCACAAGGACGACTAGTCTGACTTCTCAGATCACATTTTAGTGACAATATATACAGAAAGCTTGATGAAAACATAAAGAGAGCTAAATAAACATCAGTTTAAGGAGCTATGTATGTAACTTTTCAGCTTGTGGAATGCCATAATCAGACATTTTGTAAGTGAACATTGTCACCCGTTTTACAGAGTTCTTGAAATGATATGGACAAGCATGTATTCCAAAGATCTGAAGTAAAACGTCTCTTGAAACACTGGATGTAGAAACGTATAAATAATAATTCAATAGTTCTCCGAATAATGCAGATGAGAAACAGACATAAATGTTTTTTAAAGGCAGAATTCATGAAAGACTTTGTACTTGATGGTAAGGCGAATAACTTCTTTTTAGAACATTGAATGATCACTTAAAACTGTAGTTTGTTGGATTTGAACATGTCTGTTTTTACGTTACTCCTCATCTTTCTTGCAATTGTTTCTCAGAAAAAGAAAGATCCCCTCCTTAGCCCATTGCATGGGTTTAACTTTTATTTTCTTCTATGCCCTGCAGTCTAAAAAGCTCATCAAAAGGAGCAATTACACCCTGCACACATCATTTCATTTTCCCGCCCTAAAAATATCCTTACATTGACATATATAAAAAAAACATAGCGTAGCTGTTTGTTCCTCACATTGCCATTCCAGTCCTATTCAGTTTTGTGTGTACACCACATTGGTTATGAATATAATCTCATGGTACTTTAGGAATTTGTCACTCTGGCCCTTATGTAGTCTTGCCTATTATGTTTTAAGATTTTTGGCTAAGGTAAAACTCACATAGCAAGGTTTTTGCTGCTGCTGTTCTTTCCCCACCCATTGGTTATAGAAACCTATGGAGTCTTGTAATTCAGCAGCTGTTTTACTGTGTATGGTCATTTACACCTGATGTTCATCGTGTTTCCCTGTTGCAGTCATCACTGTTGGGTTCTTCCTGCCGGCAGGCAGCCCTCGGTCGGCCAGAATCCCAAAGTCTGGGTCCGGCGTCGGCTGTTCAGTCATGCTCCCTGACGTCAGAGCACCAGGAGTACAAAGCTGCCAGCCGACGCCATGTTCTCCGGTCTTTCTTGCCGTGCGGTGGAAGCAGTTCGCAAGTGCCGGTCGGCTGACTCCTGATATTTTTTCGTGCTTCATTCTGAAGACTGACTTCTTCTTCTTCTAAAAGCTAAGTACCCCGTTGGGGAAACTTTTTTCTTGCTCCAGTCCGATGTCAGAAAAAGTTAATAATTGTATTTCTTGTGGGAAGCAAATACCTCATAAGGATTTCCACTCTTACTGTATTCCTTGTTTAGGCCATGACCACGACGTAGCTAGTTGTCGGTTTTGTGCTAGATTTAACCAAGGTACTATTAAGCGGAGGTACGATTTTGCTTTTCACTACTTTGGCAGGTGATTTAATTATAAAATGTCGTTGGACACGCTTCCGACTACCGGAATTCACAAACGACGCAAGGATAAGGACAGGCCTCCGAGGTACAAATCAGACAATGGTTTACAAGCAGAGCCAGCTTCAGGTTCGGCCGTCGTCAGTGAGGCGCTTTCGCAGCCCCTGTCGTCAGCCATTTCACAACCAATTGCCAAAACGGACTCCCTCGAGGAGCCGACTAGGCCTTTGAGTACTCCAGCTGCAGGACCTTCGGACAATGCTCCCTTGGATGGGTCCGGAGCCGCTGTGCAGGTACCGGCTTCCGAGGGGGTTTTCAGGCCTACACAGCTTCTGATAAAGGCAAAGCCAAGGACAAGGGCGAAGACTCCTTCTAAATCAAAGACACCAGCCCAGGCCTCTTCTGATCCAGGACCCAAATCTCAGAAACAGCTGCTTAAAATGGCGGAGGACTTACTAACCATGATTAGGGGTTCACATCCCCCTCCAGACAAAAGGCCAAGGCAAGAATTGGATTATGAATCCTCTGATCAGGAATCTATTTCTTCAGTGTCTTCCTCTGAACAGGAATATACTTTCCCTCCTTATGAGGATTCTGATGCTGAGGAATCCATTCCATCAGCTTCTCCCCCTGAAGATTTTTCTTTTGGGGAAACTTTACATGACATGAGGGAACATTTTCACTGGGAAGGACAGGAGTACTCTGAATCTAAGAGAAGGCTTAGGGATTTCCTTCTTCTTCCCCAACATAGACCCCTGGCTATTCCTCCTGTTTTGGATATTGTGGATGATGCCTTTTCTGAGGCTAATTTAACTCCTGACTCCTTTCCTCCAGCCCCTGCTAAGCCTGACAGATATTACAGGGTCCCTGACTCCCACCAGTTCCTTTACTAAAATCCTGCTGCTGATCCAGAAACCATTTCTCAGGGTCCTAAGGGTGTTAAGGCCGCCTCTGCTAAAAACCCTATTCCATCAGATAAGGATTCTAGAGCTTTGGAGAGATGGGGCAAAAAAGTGTACACTTCTGCTACTTTATCTATCAGGGCTTTAAATTGTCAATTTCATATGCTAAAATATCAGCAATTTCTGCTGTCTGTTATGAATAAAAAGCTAGGTACCATTTCTGCATGTACAGATAATAAGAAATTACACGATTTGATGCATGCTACTGAGCAAGTGGGGAAGCATGGCTTACACTGTGGTTTTGATGCCTTGGAGGCTTCATGTAGGGTGGCTGCCACTGGCACAGTCATTAGAAGGCATGCTTGGTTAAAGGAACAAAACTTTCCTGATCAAGTGAAAGCAAAGTTACTGGATGCTCCTGTTCAGCATAATGTTTTGTTTGGGTCTAAGGCTGAAGAGGTGATAAAGAAAATGGAGGATAAGGTTAAATCCATGCAAACGGTTAAGGATTTCTTACAAGTTCAGCCCCCAAGATTTAGCAGAAATTGGCCAACTAAAAATTGGTCCTTTCCCAGCTCGGACAGGCCTCAGCGGGGTAGATGTAGGTGCTCCAGAGGGAGGCTCCAAGCACAGACCTCGTACAGACATAGACAGTGGAGTGCTTCCACCCCCAGGGGTGGAGAGTTCAGACCTCAGTCTTACAGAAAACAGGCTCAATGACTCCCCCTGCATGGCTCCAGGAACTTCTCTCCTGGAAGCCCCTCTAGGAGGAAAACTCTCTCTTTTTCAACAAAATTAGACTTACATAAACCAAAACAAGTGGGTTCTGGATGTAGTTTCAAGAGGTTACAAATTCCACTTTCATACCTTGCCAAGACCAAACGGATGGCCAGACCTACCAAAACACCAATGGGCAGAGGCATTAAACCAGGTGGGATCCCTCATGGCTATGAGGGCCATAGAACTGGTTCCACAATCAAAGACGGGGCAAGGCTTTTACTCAAGGCTCTTTCTAGTTCCCAGAAAACAAAATTCATGGAGACACATCCTGGATCTGTCGGTCTTAAATACTTTCCTGGAGATACCAAAGTTCAAGATGCTTATCTGCAGCAGCTACTGCCAATGTTGAGCAAAAATGCATGGATGGTGACATTGGATTTAAAGGAGGCTTACTTACACATCTCTATCAGGCAGGAGTGCAGAAAATACCTCAGGTTCAAGGCCAGCTCGAAACATTACCAATTCTCTGCGCTGCCCTTTGGCTTGTCTACTGTGCTCAGGGTCTTCACCAAGTGCCTGGCTCCAGTAGTATCTTATTGCAGACTCAAGGGAATTCAAATTTATCCCTATCTGGACGACTGCCTTATTCAAGCAGACAGCAAGGATGCCTTACTCCAGCACCTGGAATTTGTTCAAAATCTACTCAAGTACCTGGGATTCACTGTGAACATAAAGTCAAATTTGACACCCACACAACAGATAACTTTTCTGGGTGCTCTTCTAAACACAACAACCCAGATGGCATTCCTGACATCCGAAAAACAACTACAGCTGGCTTCAACTTTCAAAACCTTGCCGTTAATGTCTCAGCTAACTGCAAGGAAATTCCTGCAGGCTTTGGGTTACATGGCCTCCTGCATCCTTCTCATACCAAATGCAAGACTACATATGAGAAAAATACAATGGTCCCAGCATTGCCACAGTCTAGACATACAGATTGCTGTCTTGCCTTGCCTACAAAAGGAATTCCATTGGTGGACCATGGCATGTCTTCACAACAAAGGGAAAGCCTTCAGTCTGCCTCCAGCCAGCCAAGTGTTAACCACGGACGCCTCGGATTACACATGGGGAGCCCACTTGCAGGGGAAAGGCCTGCAAGGTTTTTGGACAGAGGATCAGAAGCACCTACATATCAATTTAAAAGAGATGTTAGCTGTACAGAATGCCCTCTTGGCTTTCAGGGATCTTCTACAACCAGGACAACTACTGATACGGACAGACAACACCACAGTTATGTGGTACATAAACAAGCAAGGGGGTTCACACTCCTACCCCTTTGCAGACTAGCCATGACTCTATGGAACACAGCTCTAGCTTGCAAAGTGGATCTACAAGCTCAGTTCCTGCCAGGGAAACAAAATATTCTGGCAGACAGCCTGAGCAGGAACCTGTCAGACCCACATGAGTGGATGCTAGACACCCAAATATTCAAGATGATTACAGAAGCCTGGGGCTGCCCGGACATAGATCTATTTGCATCCCCCCTCAACCACCAGTTACAGATTTTTTGCACAAGGACATTTCACAAACTAGCATGGAAAGTGGATGCTCTCTCATTCAGTTGGAGGAACCTCTCGGGATATGCCTTTCCTCCACTACCTCTTCTTCCACGGGTGTTATTAAAGATCAAGCAGGACAAACCCAAGATGATTTTACTGGCCCCAAATTGGCCTCGTCAATTTTGGTACTCCACACTGATGAATCTATCCCAGGAGCCTCCTTGGATTCTACCTCAGATTCCAAATCTTTTGTCCCAACACCAGGGCCAGGTTCTGCACTCTCATATCAAAACTGGCAACCTGGCGTATTCAGGGTCTATGATTAATCCTACCCTTTCCAAACAGGTTATGGATGTTATCTTAGAAGCCAGACGGCCTAGCACTAGAAAATCTTATGCAGGTTAATGGAAGAGATTTTGCACCTGGATGCATGCTCAGGATTCGGATCCTCTCATTCCTAATATCCCATTGATTTTACATTACCTGACAGACATGCTACATAAGGGTTTATCCTTCTCCTCCATAAAAATACATGCCTCAGCTATCTCTGCACATTACAATACAGATCCTCCAATCTTTTCGCATCCACTTCTGAAACAATATCTCAGAGGAGCAAAGAATTTAAGGCCCCCTAGGACACCACCCATACCTGCCTGGGACCTCAACTATGTTCTGGAAAAACTCACTCTGCCTCCTTTTGAGCCTGCTGCCACATCTGATATTAAGTATTTATCATGGAAAACAGATATCCTACTGGCTTTGACTTCAGCCAGGAGAGTCCCGGAGTTACAAGCACTCATGGCTGTGGAACCATATATTATTTTTCATCAAGATAGGGTGTCTTTAAGGACTAATCCTACTTTCATGCCTAAAGTGGTTTCCAAAGTGGCTTTAAATCAAACTATTCACCTGCCAACTTTTTTCACTAATCCACAAAATAAGGGGGAAAGGATCTTACATTCCTTGGATGTACACAGGCAACTTCGTTTTTACCTGGACAGAACCAAGGATGTCAGGAAAACAGAGCAACTGTTGTATCTTATGCAACAAATTCCCAAGGCAAAGCTATTTCAAAACGGACCATTTATAAATGGATTGCTCATGGAATCAGATTTTGTTACTCTCATCATGGAAAGCAAATCCCAGGAAAAATTAGGACTCACTCTACCAGAGCTGCTGCTACTTCAGTTGCCTTTCTCAGGGGAGTACCCACCAAAGATATTTTGGAAGCTGCAACTTGGAGTTCAGTGCATACTTTCTCTAAGCACTATAATCTCCCTCTTTACTCTAAGTCTAAGGCAGGCTTTGCTTCTGCAGTCTTGCAGGGCCTTCTAGCCGCCCCTTCTACTCTATAACCACCACCCTTTATCTCAGCTTTGGGATTCAACCCTACAGTGATGACTGCAACAGTGAAACACGATGAACATAGTACAGTTGTGTACACTTACCGTAAATGTAGATGTTTGAGTGTCTTCACTGTTGCAGTCTGGGTTACCCACCCTCCTGTCCCCTCTTATATTTCCATTAGTGTGGTTTCCTACTTCACCCTTCTTCTGAGGTGTATTTGCTACAGGGTATGGGGTTTGTTGTATGTTACATTTTTGTTTTACTATTAGCCTTCACTTTTGGGTACCTGTCATCTGGGGCAAGAAAAACTGGAGAACATGGCGTCGGCTGGCAGCTTTGTAATCCTGGCGCTCTGACATCAGGGAGGATGACTGAACAGCCGACGCCAGACCCAGACTTTGGGATTCTGGCCGACCAAAGGCTGCCTGCCGACAGGAAGAACCCAACAGTGATGACTGCAACAGTGAAGACACTCGAACATCTACATTTATGGTAAGTGTACACAACTGTACTTTTTCTTCCATTCTCTGGGGCCATAAACCTACCTCAAGTATTGCGTAGTACTTTTCCTTTGTAGTGTATATGAAGAAATTTAATGGCCATGACAGAAGCATGATTTTAGGGATTAAGTAATTCCTGTTATTTTCATTTTTTTTTCACAAAAATGGAATTTAATCACTATTTGGCAGTAGAATAAGAAATGTTTCCTGTAATTTATTTAAAACACAATAAGAACCCCAAGAAGGAGAGTGTCAATTGAAGAAAGTTTCAGACACTCCCTCCAGAGATGCTCAGTGATTGAGTTCTGCAAATATAAACAAGATAGGCATAGGAAAGAAGAGTGAGATAGTGTCTTTTAAGGGCTCAGAATGCAATGTGGAAAGAAGCCCAACTGGAAAACAAAATCACATGTGTATGCCTGCCCCAATAAGGGCCAGAGGCATAGCTAGTTATTCTGGCAGCCAATGCCATCCACTAATCTGACCGACCTCCTGTCGTTTACAGTGTGTGTTACAATAAAAGATACATATTTTACCATAAAGGAAGCTTTTTGGCAAAGCCAATCATCACCTACTTTGATAATGACTAATAGACCTTGTGCTGTTGAGTCTTCTGTAAAATCAGGAGCAAAAAGAGCTAATTCCAGCTCAGTTATGTGCCCCCTCCCTTATTTGAACATATGTACACCGGGATCCATTAGGTTTTTCACACATTAGCTGTAGCTTTAGAACTGAGGATTTAAAACTCCTTTAAGTGCAGTCCAGCATACAGCACAGCAGTGACTTTGCTCCAGACAGTTCTGTGATATTTAATCTGATACACCCAGTCTCATCACATATAATATTTTTATTCATTCATTCATTCATTCATTCATGAAGTAAATAAGATCTACTAGGCCCAGCTGTCTCTTTAGGGTAAGGTTTCTAAAGTGACTTTTACAGTTGCACAGTATTCAGTTGCAAACTGAAGATATAAAACATTGGACTGTAGGATGAAGTTCACTGGCAATTTCCCTAACGTCATGCAATGGCTGGAATAAATGGCAAAATCATTTCTTATTTTTGAAATGTGGATAATGCTTGCATAACACAAATTGCCACATTAATGAAATAAAACAGAAATGGCCTAGAATGTCTTTTTTAATGGGAATGCTTAGCAAGGCCTTGGGGAAAAGAGGTAAGACAAGGATGATTTATGTATAGTTTAAATTACGCTAGGTATCACATGATGACCTACCAGCTATCATACCAGACATATTCTTATCAGTTTGTCAGTTTAACAGCAAAAGCTGTATAGCTAAGCAAACTGATAAGATAAATGCAGATGTAGCCAGGGCCACAGATTTCTAATGATTATTTATTTATGTATGTATTTCAGTTTGATGACCGGGGAAGTCCACTGGGCCTAAAAAGATCCCATTTTCAGTGGAGGCGCAGGGAGAAAAGCTCCAGTAACAATGACAAACCTATTAGTATGTACACATACAAAACAAAGAAGTCATACAGCTTTATGCAGCATTCTGCAGTAAAAAAAATTCTACTTTCTATAATGATAATCTAGCAACCGTACAGTCTGAGTCATTAACAGTGAATTGCAATTGGTTGATTAAACAAAATGTAATTAAACTTATTTGATTTGAATTTGTCTGCCAGTCAGTGCAGAGGATTAAAGCTCCAAACTCTTAATGCACTGCTTCTTATAACCAAAGGTATAGGGTTTGATTCCTTCTACGGCCTTCTGTGAGACTCTGAGCAAGTCACTTAACCAAACATTGCTCCCAGGTTGCCCATGAAAAGAGGTGCTTGCGTCCATTGAACTTACCTGGATAACATATGTATAGAAGAACATTTCTAGTAATTTTACAGGTGATTGATTCTGTTACCTTGTCAGTACATGAGTAAATGTGCTGTATATGTAGCATTTAATAAGACAAACCAGCAGTAGCACATGTGACAAGTGTACAAATGAGAAGTTTCACAGAGTTAATGCTGTAGTCTGAAATGCAGTTACTCTCATTTGCCTGTTATTACTGGGGCACGGCATCCACCCATGATCCTGGGAACATGAATTTAGCCATCATCCTGAGTGCAGGGTGCCAGCCAAGAATAGAGTGGGCAACTATCCACAAGGGGACAGATGTGTCACAGCCACAGTGAATCCTTAGTGTTGCCTGGAAGAAATTTGTGACTGCTGCTGACAGTTACACATCTATTGTAGTAACATATTATGTGAGAAAATAATATTCTGTCTTTCCAAATGCTTCCTAAAACTGTTGATTTTATAGGAAAAGGTGGTGGGTTACACATAACTGATAGTACTTAGAGTTTAAAACATATTTTACTTCAAAAATGCACGTTAATTCACATTCTCTTATTCTCATGTTAATAGTTCTAATATTTTAAAGTGCCCCTGATTATTTCTGGCTCTGTCCATGATTCTGGAAGTAAGAGGAACCATACTACTGTAGACTACTCACTCATTTGTTAACTGCATAAAACCAGTAGGCATAATTGTCTTTTATCTAAGTAAACCATGAAACACTTTCTAGTTGAGTGAACTGCATAGACTTAATTTTTGTTGGTGAGGACTGATGGACTCAAACCCAGGATGTAACATATTGGCTTTTAGACTTTACACTGTTTGCTAAACTACCATCACAAATCTGTCTTTTCAAGATCTGTAGGGTTTTCTGATAAACTGCAGCTTAATCAGCCACCAGATGCACAATTTTGTTTACTTACATCAGCAAAGTAGATTGTTACTGTGACTAAGATCTTGTTCCCCCTGAATGAAAGTCTGATGAAAGGAAGGAACTTAAGGGAAGAATTGTATATTATCTTCAAGGATCTTTAAGTTACACAATTGCCTCTACTTCTGGAATGAAAGCTGGTTGCTGTTGTAGGCTGTCTTAGTCTTTTTAACCTGTGGCTGCTGCTAGACCTGGGGTAGGCATATGAGGAATGAAGGGTCTGCTGTCTGCTTCACTGAAACTTTTACAGTAGAATGATAAAAACATTGTTTTCGCCCTGAATTAAACTGAGATCTGCCTCAGCTTGCTAAACAGGAAAGCCATCTGAAATAGACGTGGCAGTGCTCCGGTAGCAGATGGCTTTCCTCCTGAGACTAATTAGCTGGGATAAAACTCTGTAGTCTCAACATACTGCATCTAAGGTCATCCATCAGTGGGTGAAGAAGCAAGCAGGCAGAGTATTGTTGATTTCTGTTTTATGTAATGGTAGTAGTGAACAGATGTAAACTTGGTGATTATTTAAAATGTAGCAAGATGCACAAGGAGTGCCAAATTATTTCAGAGATTTGCTTCCAATGACAACAAGATAGAAAATGAGTATGACAAATTATATATTGCATATGAGAAATTATAGCAGTTTACTAGTTGTGATTAAAGCCTTTAAGGAGACTACAGGTATGCTGTGATTTATTTTTGTCCATTGTGAATGAAGCAGACATTGCTGTTTAAACAAACAGAGGAATGGTGCTGCTTACTGATCATTCAGTACTTCCCAGTTTAGTAAATTCAAGTACTGCTTTAACTAGATGTGGATGCTTTGATTCAGCCTGAGTAATAAATAAGTTTCCTCTTTGCAGATCTTGCAAACTTTCATTATTATGTACTTCACTCTGTGAGTTTTCTTTCATTGTGCATTAGTCGAACTTTTTGACTTTTTTAAATTCCATTTCTGTTTTGCTGCACGTGTCGTGAGATCACTGACCCCCCCCCCCCCTTATGAATGAGATGTCCTTCTCAAGCTCTCCAAGGGCTGCACTACTGAGCATTGCAAAGATGTATGTGTATTTAGTCCTCTGGGACTGATTCTATTACATTTTAAGCTCCACACTTTTGGAGTTTGCTGCATATATGGTTTTAGGAGGCCTCAACAATAAGTGGCCGTATTTTTTTTTTCCTGTTCACATTTTAATTCAGTTATAGCCTGTGTTACATTATTGTTGATCTTTGTGTTCTACTGCTTTATAATAAGCAGTTAAATAAACTTAAGCTTGAATTTGAACCTTGTTACAAAACTGACCACTCCATTCTTGTAAGTGTACTTCCCTTTTTTCTTGTAATAAGATAGTAGCTGAAGATGAACAAAAGCATGGTAATAGTACTGTCTCATTGGCATCCAGTTTGTTACACTGGCAGTTGCGGGACATCTTCCTCTTCTTTAAACACTGCAGCTGTTATTCCAGACATCCTACTTACTGCCTTGCACTCGTGTCAGTGTTCAAATACAGATGCTTACCAAGTGCCTAGAGGCCCAGATTTATCGATGGGTTGCCAGTGAGTGGGGTCTCGAATCTGGGCCTTCCAGCCCCTTGTGTTGCAAAGAAAGATTGTCAGACAACCTCGAATCCAGAGACAGGCTGTGGTGTTCACCAGAATAAAAACAGAGTTCTGAACTGAAGTAATAAGATAATAGTATTCATACTGCTTAATTTTTCTGTCCTTACTATTACTCTGAATTTTATAGAGCACTATTAATGTTAGTGTGCTGGTACCATAGTGGAGTTATTGTCTTGACAACTTGCTGGTCTCATTTTCATCACAAAAGCTGATACAATCAGCTTTGTGTGTTTGCTCAGAGCCGTCCTCAGTCTCACAAGTAAAGTCCACTCACAGTCTGCGGGCGATGGGATGCTGATGGGTGTTAATGCAGCATTTTCTTCTTTTGCACCAAGAGCTTCCTTATTTTTCTTTGTATTTTTTCCCCCAATAGTCTAACCAGTAAAGATAGCTTAAAAGATTTTAATCAGTGTCTTTTTTTTACAGAATTTGCATAAGAAATTAGCTAGACCTAAACAAACCTGCATAGTTTGCTGTCTGGCTAGACTAGCATAACGTTTGAAAGAAACAACTGATAAAACAAGGAAATGAGCATACTTTCAATGGCTTAACTACAAAATGTCTCTATTATATGCAAAGTATGTTAACTCTGATGCTGTGACTTAGTTCCTAGTGATTGTGTATGGCGTTCATGGAAACTTCCTCATCAGAAACTTGGCCACATAGTTGTAGAGATGTGTGCATTTCTGTTGTAGTACGAATGCATCTTACATGCTGGAGATTAGCTTCTTACTGTTGATTTGTAGCAGTTTCATTCTGAGTTTCTCCTGCAAAAAATGTGTTCGCATATGGTGCTTAAGAATTATATGGATCCGGCCAGCTTTGTCAGTGCTGTTTGTCCTATTGACAGCTGTTGTACCACAGTAGTGTTGACCTGTCTGGGGTTGTGGGGGAGGATTTTATCATTCTAGTTTGTCTTGATCTTATACTGTTTGGTATAAAGCAAATTTCAGTATCCTAACAAAAATAATGTCAGTGTATTTTATATTGTTATTTTTTTGCTTCTTGCAGTCTGACTATTTAAGCCATCCTAGGCTCAGCTGTATCAATTCATTCTTTTATTTCTTTGCTGCATTATACTGCCTGTCATGCTTGAGGTGTCTGTTATCCATTAATAAATAGTTTATCATAAATCACATCTGTTTTCTAGGATGAAAGTTGAAAACTGCTATACATCTGTCATGTGTGTCTGTTCTTGTGTGTTTAATAAATAAATACATTTGTGTCACCAAGTTTATTGATCTAATTTCTAAATCACAGATTGTCAGAATTTTTAGACACTTTCCTTTTCTTTGGCAGTCTGGTATGACTCCAGGGTCATCACTAGCTTTTCCTAAACATACAGGAGTATAGTGTACTTACTATGGAATGAGATGAGTTCTACCAAAAACAGGTTTTTCAAATCAACTTTGTCTAAAATGATCATGCTGAAATTGTGGTTTTTGAAATTTCAGCAGTAGAGGTTAATAGGCAGAGGGAAGGGAAGGAGTACCTACAATGGTGGTTTTGCTCTGCTTTAGGTGATGTGACCTTGGAGTTGCGTAAAGTCATGGAGTGTCTTGTACTGCACTTGTGTAAATAATTTGTGTTTGCCAAAAACAGTATACCATAATTTTGACATATTAACTGAAATAATCGTCAATGTTATTGTAGACATTTATAGAATACTTGCAGAATTAGCAGAGAAGTAATGAAGTGCCTTAGCTGGCATTCAAGCCCTTTAGAGTTCTGATCTCTCTTTGCATACAGCTGTAACACTGAAGGAACTGGTGACTTATTGGTGCCTTAGTCCTCACAAAGAGGATCCTAGGCCTTAAATACTTGTTCTATGTGGACGGACTCGAAAAACTCCAGCTATTCTCTGTCTCATATCACCTACTTAGAGGCGATCTCTGCTTGACTTAAAAAGCCATGTCTGACCCTGCTCTGTTAGAAATGCTACATCTAAAGAAATCCCAATCCCTCTGCACCACACGCTCCAGAGACCTCAACCTCATTACCACAATCAACAGAACATGCTGGAGGGACAGGTTCATAATCCAGAGACTGCCCATGCTATGGAATAGACTTCCCATACATGTCAAGCAGAGCACTTCACTGGCCCTCTTCAAGAAAAATCTTGATGAGTGGATGGAAAATAGAAAATTCACCCCAGGGAGTTTGCTCTACTTGACAGAGGCACTAGGAACTAAGGTTGGGTGGCATGATGCCAGGGTAATCCTATGGGCTAGGCTTGTAAAGGCTCCAGGGCCAGTAGCCTAGTGTACACAGCTATGAACCTATAGCATCTTATTTTCCCAATGCACAGCCCAGTGATGTACAAGTAATCATTTGTTATAAGCACACAGAGTATAATGTGATTGTTACAGAGCACGTAGAAACATGGTTGGTTAAGGGTTAAGTTCACTAGTTGGAACTTTACATCCGATCCGTTTGCTTATTTATTTCTTAACATTTGTTAACCTGAAAGGTACTCTGGTCTGAGCTAAAGACCCTTTTCAGCCATAACACAAGCCCAGGGTCTGCCTTAGGTAAACTGGCACCCTAGGAGAAAAGGCACCATGCCCTACCCACCCACCCACCCAAGCTTCTCAACCCGTTCATAGGTTGGTACTAGGCTATCAGCCCTAGGGCCTATGCAAGCCTAGCCATAACAATTCCCTGGATATTTCTTCCCACAGTATTTACTTCTCCAGGCCCCTGTCTTGCAGGGCGACTAACATGATCCCCGGGGTGAATTTCCTATCTCCCATCCAATCATCAAGGTTCCTTTTGAAGAGGGCCAAAGAGGCACTCTGCTTGATATGTATGGGCGGTCTATTCCAGAGTATGGGGAGTCTCTAGGTCAGGAACCTATCCCTCCAGCATGTTTTGTTCATTGTGATGACAAGGTTTAGATCCCTGGAGCGTGTGGCTCTGAGAGATTGGGATTTCTTTAAGTGGAGCATGTCCAACAGCTCAGGGTTTATTGTATGTTAAGCAGAAATTGCCTCTGAGTAGACAATATGCCACAGAGAATAGCTGGAGTTTTTTTTAGACGGTCAGTATATGGCATCTGCTTTAGGCCTGTGCTTTTTTTAGTGAGGTATTTCTGTGGCCTTTCAAGCTGTTGCATATGTCTTGTGAGGTGCATAGCAAATGGGGCATTATACTCTATAATGGGTCTAATGAGGGATGAGTACAGTGGGACAATGACCTCCTTTTTTTCTGGATGAAAAGCCCTTAGTGATGAGGTGTGCCACATAGAAGGATTTCCTGACTGTTGTGGCAATGTGGTTATCGAAAGTGAGATCACTGTCCACCTGTGTCCCTAAGTCTCTCATCACACTTTCGATGTTTAGTGTCCTGCCACCTATGTGGTAATTTATGGGTACATGTTTTTTTCCAAAGGGGATAACTATACATTTCTTGGCATTAAGCTTGAGCCCATGGCTCTGGCACCAGGCATCTGTTTCTGTAAGGCCCTTTTGTAGAATATCCACATCATTTGGGGATTCAATAATGGCTCCCAGTTTGGCTATCCCACTGACACTATTCAGAATACTTGTTTCCTTTCTTTTTCTCAAGGTTTTCTCCAGTTATTCATCAAGTCATTCTGCAGTTATTCAGTCATTCATTTATTCATCCAACATGTTCCATCTATGCAAGACTGCATCTGTGGAGAAAACCACTGCATAAACTGGGGATTTGGGTGCTGCAAGACCCCCAGAAGCCATGAGGAATCTAGATGCCCTGAAATGCATTTTAGAGGTTTTTTTTAAACAACCTTTTCATCCAGTGATTGCCTGAACAAAAACCACGATTAAAGAAAGTAGTTTACTTTTTTCCTTCAACTTTGTTTTTGCTGATAGGGTAGAGGGTTAAATGAAAGGGCTTCTATCAAGCCTGCCTTGAAGAAAAGAAGCTGATTTAAATTGTTTTTTAATTGTGTACATATATGTTTTTACATAACATATATTTTTATTTTTAAATAGGTGTGTGTGTGTGTGTGTGTGTGTATATATATATATATATATATATATATATATATATATATGCATATATTGCACTGTTTTACTTTTTATTTTGTATAGAGGAATATAAATTGCATGTTTTTGCTGTTTTATTTTCTCTTTGTTGTTTAAATTGATGGTTTAATTGAAGTGATTCGATAATTGTTTAATTCATGTTAGTTTATATACGGGGTTGCTTTAGTAGTTGTTTAATGGTCTGATGAAGCTGTATTGTGAAAGCGCTTACCTATGGTCGACTACAATAAAGGAGTTTTTATGGTTTTGAACTCAGCTGTTTTTCTGTATCTACAAGTTGAACTGTGATTTGAATTGCCCCTATTTTACCTGGATTTGGGACTTTAATATTGCCTGGCTTCATCCGTTGCTGCTCTTTATTATTTTTTCAATATTAAGCAATGGCTGTGGCAGCTGCTAGGCCACCCAGAAGCCATGATGTTTCTAGGTGCTCAAGGAAGCATTTTAGAGTTTTTTTAAATAACCTTTTCATCCAGCAATTGCCTGAACAAAGCCATGATCAAAGAAAGTGATTTAGCCTTACTGTTTAACTGTGCTTTTCCTGCATTATTTCAGCACATCCTAACTGACCAAGATTACCCTGTAATAACTAAATTAAATAGGGGGCTACTAGGCATGCAGAAGCTATAGGGATCTAGATGCTGTGATGTACATTTTAGCACTTTTTTCCCCAATCTTTCGATCCAGTGATGGCCTGAACAAGAATCATGCATATGGAAAAGAAATTAAATCCTACTTTGTTTCAAGGATTGAATAAGTTGTATCCAACTTTTAATGCCCAAAGCTGACCAAACACCACTTCACAATAAACTGAGAAGGCAAATGCTTGTGAGGATATGTATATTCAAGAATAGTATGCCCCTGCCCCACACTTCAAAATAGGTAGTCACTTTCTATGTATTCCCCTCTGGTGTTACATTGGGATTGAAATTAAGGCATAAACGGCCACAATAATATTTTAAGCTGCTGCTGTGATATTTATATACAACATGCCTCCTCATCCCCTACCCCCAAAAGGCAGCCATCTTCTATGTACCTTCTGATATGAGATCGGGACAAAACTGAAAAGACAGAGCAGAACATGTTTGCTGTCAGACATATAGAAACAACATACTTATTTACTGTCCTCAAAAGACAGCCACCTGTATATGCACCAGATGACTTAGTTTGAAGAAAATGAATAAAAAAATAATTATTACAATAATATTTCCAACTAGTTACTTCTAGAGACAGTGCAGTTCTCATATACAGCTATAGTGACCCTACGTGGCATCCTCTGAAGTTTGTGAGGGCAGTTAAAAAAAATAATGACCATGGTCACATTGTCCCCAAAATGTAGGGACTTCTGAGGTTTGAGTGAAATGTTAAAGAAATAATGACATCATCCCCAGCCCCCCACACAAGAGACCTTCTTTGTACTCCTATGAGCAGGGGTGGTTTTAGACTAGGTGACGTTTGTTCTTCAGAAAATATATGCCACAATTCCTGTTATTCTAGAAATGTTCTAAGTTTTTAAGACCAATATTTAAATTTTGTTTCCAGTTCTGGGACTTTGCCCCCCCCACACACACACACACATTAAAGCAGTCCAATCCAAACTGTTCCAAATAAATTACAAAGCCAGATTAATACTACCAAAAATATCTGTTTGATCACTGTCAGCATTGTAAAAACAGTAATCATACCTGTCTCATCTCACAATTTTTCCATCTCAGCATTGCCCAAATATCTGGTAAATCACTGCTAGCACCGTAATTAAAAAAAAAAAAAAAAAAATAGTAATAAGCACCCACCATGCCATTCCATTCCAGTCCAGAATTCTGCACAAAATACCCCTCGTATGTCAAATCAAGTCATTGGGCAAATACAGCTAAAAAAGAAATAAAGAAAATAATTACCTCCTTCAGTCAACTTTGCTCCTACAGTTGACCTTTGCAAAGTCTGTACTCCATAACCTTGCAATGTTTAGGGTGTACGTAAGATGGAGCACTGTGCAGAGTATGCATTTTTCTCTCTGCATGAGCACTTTTTTATTTATTTATTTATTTTAGAATAATGAAGTGTTACTCTAAAAAAATAAAGAAATGGAGAAAGAACACCTAGAGAAAGGACACAAGTATGGTGCCCTAGGTGTTTGCCTAGTTTGCGTATGCATAAGGCATGCCCTACCCAGGCCAGATAGGCAAATATAGAGTACAGACAGAAAGACACAGATAAACTATATAGAGTTCAAAGATAAGCAAGATAATTACATCTGTAGGTACAAACTAAACAAAATAAGTTCTTGCATTCTCAAGTGTGAGGTATCTTACAGACATGGCTGCTGAGAGACGACTTGTGCCTGGCCTGTAGGGTAATCTCTCACCCTGCCCTAATGGAAATGCTGTACATCTGCAAGTCAAATGGCACAAAAGTCACTCACTCTAGGGATCTCAACCTAGCATGTGACATTAACAGAACATGCTGGAGAGACAATTACATGTCCCAGAGACTGCCGCTTCTCTGGAATAGACTTACTATTCACAGAAAACAGAGCTCCTCACTGACCCTATTCAAACGCAACCTATATAATTGGATGGGAGACCACAAATTCTCCCCTGGGGTGGCACTCATGTCCCTCATGGACAGGGGTAGACGATGTTGATCATAGACCCACTCTGTCCATAAATTTCGGCAGTTATGTATTATTGCAATCAGATTTGTAACCTGGTACATATTGCGACTTTGAAACATTTTCTCTCATTTAAATTTACTAAGACTGAAGTAAACACGGAATGTCTGTACAGTATATTTACAATGGATATAAAAAGTTTACACACCCCTGTTAAAATGCCAGGTTTTTGTGGTAAAAAAAAAAAAAAGACACCACAATAAATCATTTCAAAACTTTTCTCACCTTTAAAGTGACCTGTAACATGTACAATTCAATTGAAAAACAAACAAATCTGTTAGGGGAAAAATATAAAAAACATACAGTAAGCTGGTTGCATAAGTGTGCACACCCGTAAACTAATAATTTGTTGAAACATCTTTTGATTTAATTACAGCATTCAGTCTTCTTGGAAACACACTGGCCACAATTAAACAGACTCTGATTAACCCCAGATAAAGTTCAGCTGTCCTAGTAGGATTTTCCTGACATTTACTCAGTTGCCTGCTACAGCAAAAGCCATGGTTCACAGAGAGCTTACAAAGCATCAAAGGGATCGGTCAGGAGAATGGTACCAAAAAATTTCCACAGCATTGGATATACCATGGAGCACAGTGACGGCAGTCATCAAAAAGTGGAGAAACTATGGAACAACAGTGACGTTGCAAAGAACCGGACATCACTCCAACAGTGATAAAAAGACAAGACAAAAACTGGTCAGGGAGGCTGCCAAGAGAATTACAGCAACACTGAAGGAGCTGCAGGAATTTCTGGTATGTACTGGTTATGTACTACATGTGACAACAATCTCCTGTATTCTCCATATGTCTACCCTATAGGGTAGAGTTGCAAGATACAAGCCTTTTATTACACAAAAAAACATCCAGGCCAGGCTAAAATTTGCAAAACAATACATCAAGTCTCCCAAAAGCATGTGGGAGAATGTGTTATGATCTGATGAGACTAAGTTGAACTTTTTGGCCACAATTCCAAAAGGAACGTTTGGCACAAAAACAACACTTCACATCACCAAAAGAACACCATCTCCACGGTGAAGCATGATGGTGGCAGTATCATGCTTTGGGGCTGCTTTTCTTCAGTTGGAACTGGGGCTTTAGTCAAGGTGGAGGGAATTATGAACACTTACAAATACCAGTCACTTTTGGACCAAAACCTTCAGGGATCTGCTGGAAAGCTGAAGAGGAATTTCACCTTTCAACATGGCAATGCATACCTTCAAATCAACAAAAGAATGGCTTCACCAGAAGAAAATTAAAGTTTTAGAATGGCCCAGCCACAGCCCAGATCTAAATCCAATAGAAAATCTTTGTGGCGATCTGAAGAAGGCTGTGCACAAGAGATGCCCTCGCAATCTGACAGACTTGGAGTGCTTTTGCAAGGAAGAGTGAGCAAATATTGCCAGGCAGCCGGGGTGGTGCAGCGGTTAGCGTTGCCACCTCACAGCAAGAGGTTCTCCAGTTTGATCATCGGCTGGGGTGCCTTCTGTGCGGAGTCTGCATGTCCTCCCTGTGGTTGCGCGGGTTTCCTCTGGGTGCTCCAGTTTCCTCCCACATCCCAAAGACATCCTGTAGGTGGATTGGACACTCTAAATTGGCCCTAGGCATGAGTGCGTGTGTGTGCCTTCTGTGGAAGGTTGGGTGCCGGGCTGGCAACTCAACACCATAAAAACCCCTAACCGGGAAAAGCCGAAAGAAGAAGAAGAACTGAGCAAGTATTCCCAAGTCAAAATGTACCATGCCGATAGTCTCCTAACCAAAAAAAATTGAATGTTGTAATTAAATCAAAAAATTCTTCAATAAAGTATTAGTTTAACGGTGTGGACACTTATGCAACCAGCTTATTGTACTTTTTTTCATTTTTTATATTTTTTTCTCCTAACAGATTTGTTTTTCAGTTGAATTGTAGAAATTATAGATCACATTAAAGGTGGGAAAAGTTTTGAAATGATTTATTGTGGTCTCATTTTTTTATATCACAAAAACCTGGAATTTTAACAGGGGTGTGTAAACTTGTTATATCCACTGTACATGTGATACTGCTTTCCTGTTTTAGTTCAATAATTGTGCGAATCATCCTATTGAAGTGCTGGTGCTAAACCTGTGGTTTGTAAATTAGGCTTTGCTATTGTGTTTATTCTACAGCACAGACTTGTAGCATTTTTTTCGCTAAAACTATTTTATGTACAATGAGTTATGTTATCCTCTGTTACCATTTGAAATAATTATCTGCTGTCCATTTTATTAAAATGTCCTTGGATTTCCATATGCCTTCCACCTCTCTTCTGCTTCTGTCCCTCTGCTAATTCTCTGGGTTCTGACTGATACCTACTGCCACTTTGTTTTCTACCCCTCTTTCCACTCACATTACTGCTTTACAGAATTGTAATTGTACTGTGCCTTGCACCTTTATTTTTAACCGTACATTGTCTTTTCTCTTCTGCAGTTGAAAAAGAAAGTTTTCAACAGTTGAAGGTCTTAATCTCCCTCTACTACTACAGAGACTACTCCCATTAAACCGCTAGCATTTCTTTGGCTTTCCAAGTTTTACAGTCTTTTAAGCATCTCTACCAGTGTACCACCTCAGGAAGAGCGACCTTTGATATCAACAACCATTACATCATGTAAGCAAACTCATGCCACTCTAATTTAATAAGGACATTATATTTTTAACATGTGGTTTGGACTTCACACCATGGAAACAGTCCTTTTTAATAGTGGGTTGCATTTCAGCAAGCACGCAGTTCAAGGAGGTCCCCTGCATAGCCCCTTCTTTTCCTTGACTCTACCTAAGTGTAATTTAAGGTTTAGGTACTTGTGTATTAACATCAGAGAAAATGTTTCAAAGCAGCGATATATACCAAGTTATAAATCTGGTTGCGATAATATGCAAGTACCTGAATTTCTTCTGCGAACTACCCAAAAAGAACAAATGGGGGATACTTGGAATTAACATGGCTAGGCTTTTAAAGACTTTAGGGCCGCTAGCCTTGCAACCTCCTATGAACCTATAAACATGTAAATGGACATATATCAGTTGCATAAGCATGAGCTAAACTTAAACATGTCATAAGAGCTGCTAATATGCCATTTGTACAAGTACAAAACTGCATAAAAGGCATCTTGGTAACAAAAAAAATAGAAGTAAACTTCCTAATCATAGATTGTCAAAATTTTCGATAATGCTTTAATTACATTAGCAGTCTGCTTATGAATTAATCATTACAAGTGAGTTCACTGATTTATCCTGAACATAAACGAGTGCAGTGTACATACTGTAGAATAGTAACAGTTCTGCAAAAGACAGGTTGCTCAAATCAACTTTGCTCAAAATGCAAAGGTGAGTCTACTAAGAAATAGCTAAAAACCACAGGTGTACATCTGAGAAATGATTACGTGTGAGACCTGATGGTGTAACCAGAAAGATATTTTGAAGGTCCAGTGTTCAAGCCCTAACTGAGACGCTTCTTTCTTTCTGTTTTGCATTTACACCTCTCCCATGATATATGCACAATACTCTCAAATGTTCTGTATGAATAATCACATTGTGTCACTAGGTTGTGTTAAACACATTGTCTTTTATGTGTTTGCTGACTTATTACAGACTACAGCACTGGCTACTTCCCTCCCACACGAGCCATTAAGTTTTCATGATTTTTTTCTTATGTATCAGAAGCATTATTCTAGTCTAAGATGATGGCACTAGAATCTTTTAGAAGGTTAAGACATCAAAACTATACAGGTATAGTAATTGCTTCTAGCATGCCTCCTAAAGAAACAAGAACTGTATAAAGCAAACATGAATCTGTTTTCACATGTGCAGGATTGCTTTTGAAGCTATGCCTTTGTATTCCTGTCTGGGTGCAGCTATAAGCTATGGATGTATTTTGGAATGTGCTTAGAACTATGGCATTGTGATAATGGAGGTTGTAATTGTTGAAGTCTGAGCTGACAAATTTTAGGGAGGAAATATTGTGCTGAACTGCAAGGAGCTGTTAAATTTCAGGTACTGATTTCCACTTCAAGAACTTGTGTAGAAGCAAAGAAAAGGTTAAAGAAAATGTATTATTTCCTAATGATTTATGAAAGTTACCACCTTGTGTTTTAGTCCTGTATTTGGTAGGTCTCTACAATCTTGAACAGACTGGGTTTCTGCTTTCTGTTTGCTGATTGCCTTTTTTTCTTACTCATCCCTGCATTTGCCTAATTTTTCACCATCTGGAGACTTTAAATCATGTCTCTTTCCTTTGAAGAATCTATTACCATGACAGCCGTGCTTGGGCCTAGCTAATTGTTGATGCTCTGTAATTTGAATTTATATAGTCTTGTCTTCTGCAATTTGACGGACCCCTGTGTTAAGCACTCATCTTGGGAGCCTACTGCTGCCTGAATACCCAGTACATGTATATATGGAGATGGTATCGTTTAGAGTTCTGTCATTCAGATCATCCATTACCAGCCAGTTTAGAGCAAATAAAATGTTTTGTTTGTTGAGGTGTTCAGCTGAGAGAGAGAGAGAGAGAAAGATATAGGGAAGAGGCTAATAAATGAAGCAGAGTTGAAAGGATAAGGAACAAGATTTCAAGGAGATGAGATGTTGTTCCCCTGGTGTAAGGGCTGCAAGCAAATTACAGATGCCTTTGCACAACAAACACTTCTGACTTCAATGAATACTGATGTTTGAAACTGCTTAGGGAGGGGATCAGTCATGAGAAGAATAATAAGCTTTTCGCAAACAGTTACAGCACTTAATTACCTTTTTATTTATTTTTTTTCTGGAATGAGATGAATCACTATATTTTCACTTCTTTGCAGTCAGAATGTTAAGGATCATTTGCAGGTAAGTTCTGAAGCCACTTTTGGCCCTCTTAAGTTGAAATTGCTGCTGTCATTCGATGATGAAATTAAGGGTACTAAGAGAATGGATTATTTTCTGAGATGACTACTATTTAAGAGCGTTGCATAAGTAATGTACTTCACATGCTCTGTGGCGGGCAGGGAATGAGTGACTAAGGGAAGGGTAAGAATGAGAATTACGTAGTCCCATAGGGCAGCTGCTTTTGGCCACCCTGTCAAGTCAGATGATTGAATGGAAGGCCTAAATGTTGAAATGTAGATTCTGTGGACAATCAGTATGTCCTTTCTTCCTTCATTTTTTAATTAATACACGTGCACTTTGATCAACAATCGCCACTGTCACTTTTAACAGTAATGTGGGAGCTAAAGTAATTGCTTTGATTGAAACTGCATCTCGTTCTTCATTCTGCTAAACATCTGAGGTTATACTTAGGTTTATACACTTCCTAGAGATGCACATATAAATAAAAAGGCATGTGTTTCAAAGAGCTGTAGGGATGTTTGCTAAACTATGAAAACATAAGAACAGCTCAGCTTTTAATTGGATGATTGGGTGGCACACAAAACCATAACTTACTGCGTTTATTTTGCCTGATGGCCCAGTTGCTTCAATTACTGTTGCTTTTTGAGGGTGTTTTAGGACAGTTAAGATATCAAAGTCTGTAGTTTTCTTGTAAATAACAGCATAGCTCTGTTCAACATTTTATTTTTAATTGAAATATGTTGTAACCCTTCACATTGCTTTTTCACCTACTTTTTCTGGTTCTAACCTGTAAAAACAATTTATGGTAGCACATTCACCGTTGATGCAGAAGACTGTGTTTTCTATTCCCACAATAGGTAGATGGATTGCTGACACTGCAGTGCAGCCTAAGGGGAGGGGGTTCTGTACTTCTGCATGTGTCATCCTTATTATGAGACATTAAACCAAGGTCCCATCTGCCTGAGTTGGTTTTAGCTCAAGTGGCTATATAAGATCCCATGGCACGTATTGAAAACAAAAGGGGAAGTTTTCCAGTACCCTTGCCAAATTTTTCCTAGTAGTGTAAATACCACCTCGCTCTCCCATGACAAGATACTACTAGCTTAGTAGTATTAACCTGATCAACAAAGGATAAATAAATAAAATAAATAAAAATTGTTTAGAGCTTCCTCTCCATGTCTGTCTTTTTATTTAAAGGCCTTGACACAACCATTAGACAAAGTTTGAAGTTAAAATAGTTGTGCTGCACCAAAAGAGCTGTATATGACATAAGCTGTTATGAAATTCAAATTGAAACAGCAGTAGGATTTGAAAAATAATTACTCAAGTTAAATTAAGTCAACTATGTGCTCTAAGAAATGAAAACAACATAATTATTAAGTAGTCAGTACTTGTAACGTTTTGATAATTTGAAAGACTTTGAGATAATATTGTGCTAGCAACTGATACCCAACATGATGGGTGTTTTATTGGGGAAATAATGCCTGCCAAGGGGTGTTGAAGCCTGAAGCGGCAGATGGAGGGATTCTACACTCTTGGCAGGGTGTTATTTCTTCACTAACACCTACCCTGACAGACATTATTGCTCTTAGACAATGAGATATGTGTTAAGTTTTAATATTTACTTTTCATATACTTTTTTAATGTATATTTTTGTAAAATAGTCCTTGCCTAATGTTTCAACGTTGCTGTAGCATATGTAGTCATTTGACAAAGTAGTTTGCATCCAAATTACAAGTGATGAAAGTATTTAATGCCAACACACACACAAAAATATGCCCAGCAATTGCAGTCACTTTATTGACTGAATATACATTACCTGTCATTGTTATCAAATGACTTGAACAAAACAAAGGCATAAAGTGCAGATCATTGCATCTCTCCCAACTGTCCTTGATTTTGCAGAACAACCATAATTTGCCTCTTATTTTCTGATAAATCTTTGAGAATTACAGTTAGTCCATAAAGCTAGACATTATAGTTTCATACTAATTGTTCAGATAATGTTTGTTGATGAAAATCCTACTCGGATCTGATTTCTTGAGCAAAGGAGTTGAGAGGTGCTCTCCATCCATTCCTTCCTCCTCTCTTTCTCTCTCTCTCACACACAAACACACTCATACACACACACACACACACACACACACACACACACACACACACACACACACACTTTCTCATTTGTATTTTTTGTGTATTTTTCCACCCCACTAAATGCATCTTTTTAAAACTGCATTTAATGGATAAGTGGAATGCTAATTACTTGTAATTGCTATTGCAGTTACTTTTGTTAGATGAGTGTTATTTTTCTTTCTTTACCCCCCTTTTTTAATGAATTTATGCTCACTAAACAGTCATGTTTAGCTAGCATAAAAAATGAATCCCATTTGTTTATCTCTGTTTTTTTCCAGTCCCAGTTTCAGTTTAGCACAATATGCTGCCATGAAGCTGCAGACTTTTTTTTTTTTACCAGGTTTTGCCCGTGCATTAACACCCTGTTGAAGAGTATTGGTTCTCCAGTAGGGCATTACCACATTGTCTAATGTCACTGTATAGATTTTTATCTTATAATCATCTGTGACATCACTGATAAATTTGATAGGCCTACATTGTACTGGCTGTTCCTGAAAATAAAGTCATTAACATCTGTGCTGTGTGACTATAAGTTTCTGTACAATACTTAAAGTGAAAACAAATTTCTAGTTAGCAGCTTACCTCTCTAATTATTTTATTTATGGAGTAAAAAAAGTACTAGAATTACTTCCTGGTGTGGTGTAATGATGTGTTTTGTTCCTTTCTTCTTTCTGAGATACTGATATTTTTTGTTCATTTTCATGCTGTTCTTTTAGCTACGCTTTTTACATTGAGGAAGGGAAATGATAAATAATGAAGTCAGGTGGGTACTGGCTTTAGTATACCATGGTGAAAATTGGGGAAGTAGACTTGTGTGTGGTGGTCGTGATATGGGGCTATTGGTATGTGTCTGAGATCTGCACAGGGATTTAACAGCTGCATCTTCTGGAGGCTGACCCAAAGCAACAGAAGAAAGAAGTCACAAGGGGTAAAGCAGTGGTTGGGGAAAGGATAACAACTCAACTTAGCTACAAAAAAAAAGTAGCATTTGGGAGAAAATGAGATGAGTGTGTGGAGGGTTTAAGTGTTGACACCAGTGAATGACGTTCACTTGGAACAAAGATAGATACACACAGTATTTCCAGATGCAGCTGAGCATCCAGGGAACCCAAACAGTCTGGGGGCTAGATTTCTCTCTCTCTCTTTCTCTCCAGGCTCCCAATAAGACTTGCCACTGGCACAGCTGTAGAGTTGAGTCCTCAGCTGGGAGTGCCAGGCCAAGTTCTCTACTACCCTTTCTGTGAAGCCAGTGCTGTGTGTTCCTGCTCCAAGTGGCTGACACATGAGCACCCTTTAAGATTTGATTTTTCCCCACACACACGCCCAGGAAATGCTGGCACAGATTTACTAGCTATCCCCCTCTACCCAGACTATAAGGCACTGCCACAGGACACTCCAAAGCCAGCTACTCTAAGGCTGTTACAAGGGTACTCAATTATACTGAATAAAATTAAAATAAAATTAATACTAATACAAATAGTAGTGTTTGACCAATGCAGCAAGGCTTTCAGAAGTGGCCACAGTGTCACCAAATAAATATAAGTACTCTCAAAGGTTAAAATATTCTCTAAAAGGCCAGCCACAATGCAAAGTATAAATATATTTAATAATAATTAATAAAAGAATATGAAAATACTAAATATCTAATTACAATAAATACCAGAGTTTCCATCACAGGGAATACTGAAAGTAGCACACATTGACAGAGACACACAGATGCATAAAAATAGTACTTAACTAATCTCGCTGTTTTTTCCTGACTGATCTAAAGAATTACTATCCCCTAGTTGACTTACTAGAGCAAGGCAAGATGGTGTAGGTGACGGGTCCTTCTTGTTAGGTTTCAAAAACAGACTGCTGTGAGACTTCTGTTTCATCTAATATTAAAACATCATTTCAGTGCTGGATTACAGAATGTTGTCATATGCATCTACTTATCTCACTTCTTGTTTCCATGCACTCCCCCCTTTACTAGAAATTGAACCAGAATCTCACACGTGTTACCATACCCACAGAGCTTTTCTAAGATATGTTATAGTATCTGGAAATCATAAAAGCATTTCAACACTTCCACTCTTCCAGGGTAGCAATTATTTCACTGCTAAGGGCAATACAGCAGGATTCCTAGTCCTTGTTTTCAAAGACATTTTGTCTGTGGCTGCAGTCAGAACTGTAAGATACAGTCTTTATGGCCTAAACCAGGTAATTTAATTTCAAACTATTTTTCAAAGTTAGTTGGATTGAGATTAACCTCTTCTCTTCCAGTATCATCTCTTACAATGTATTTATTTATTTTACATTTGCTTACTGGGAAGGTCCAACTGGACTAAAAACCTATTTCCAGTGGAGGCCTAGGGAGAAAAGTTCCACATACAACAAAACTTTAAGACCATTTAAACATTGATATTTATAGTGTATAGTCACTTTTCTTTTCAGTGTAAGTATTTTTGTTAAAAAGATGGTGCTGTCCATCAGTGCCAGTCCTTTCCACCTTATATAGCAGTGACACACCCCATTCTTTCATATGCTTCCTGCTATTGTAGTGCATTGTCAGCATAATCACTTTCCTTCCTTTGTTCCCTAGTACGGTATGGTGTAGCAGAGTCAGTGTTTAGATTTAGATTTGGATCTGTACAGAAAGCACAGTTTCCCTAGACTACAAATGAGAAGAAATGGCTTATTAACCCGTATACATGTTTTACATCCACCTGTGACCATTTGGGGTCCATGTAATTGTCTGTTATTATTTGATGCTCAGCTAAATCCTTTAGGCATAATGCCTGTTTTCAGAGGCAGCTTGGCAGCACTGCTAGGCTAATTGACTTGCTCAGGGTACCACAGTCTAATGTATACAGAAGATTTACCTCTGTGCCAGAGAGTTGCCACTATGGTAGAATATTTTGGGACTGTAACAAGTCAGAATGTTTCTTGCCTCTTGTAATATCACTTTGTCCATTTGTAGTAGTAAGGGGATTAAATGACATGTGACCCTTTACCACTTCCCACTTAGTTACACTGAATAAAGGATAAAATGTCAATATATTATTACAAAATGCGACGGTAAGTGTAGTAAAGCTGCAAAGGTAGGACATGCATATTTATACGTATATCAAATGTGTGTAATCAAATTGAGGTTTGGTGTCTTTCTATGTGATCAAATGCTACACATTACAGATGTCATGAAGTACTGATCAAACAGATCTAGTGGCTAGTAAATGAAACTTTCTAACTGACCATTGGTTTGGAATATGCATTTGAATTCTGAGAAAGCTCAGGTTTAAAGCTGTGGGATAAAACTACCAATGCTGGCAGAGCTTTTGATGAATTTAGGAAGCAGCCTCCATGCCTTTGAGGCATAAGTGGAAAATGCTTTATAGAAGCACTTTGATGAGATGGTAGGATCTGGAAGAGTTGAGCTGGAAGCAAATCGATAATGAAGCAATATATGAGAATTTTGAGGTATAGTCTGGTTAATGAGGATTGGCAGTGTCTTAAAGTTGATTTATTTCTAAGTAAATATACAGATGAAGTATTTAACTTAATGGGCTATTGGTAAAGGGTTAACTTTTGAAAGTGTAAGGCAGCAGTGCACCAGACCACATATCTAGTTGTCAGTTGTTTGAAAGCTTTTCATATTAGTAACAGATTTGTCAGTGGTTAAGTAGAAAGGCATACCCCAGAATAGGAATCCACACACCTTTACCAAAAGCAAATTGGGTATCCCTGGTGAGGAACTGTGATATACTGTAGTATTTTCTTAACAGTAATTTTAGTTTGCTCACATTTTTGGATATGTAGTCAGAAGTGGGCCCAGATATTTAATCAGGTGAAATATTTCAATGTTACCTCTAAGTGACAGCTTTATGGCCGTGGTGCTGCGGTAGCATTGTCGCCTCACAGCAAGACGTTGTCACGTTTGATTCTCAGCTAGAGCGTCTTCTGTGTAGAGGCATGCGTGAATGGGCGTGCCTTCGTTGAAGGTTGTGCGTCAGGGCTGGTAACTCAGCATGTAAAAATCCACTACTAAGCATTAGCGGACCAGAGTTCTGCTGTGGCGACCCCTAACCGGGATAAGCCGAAAGGCACAAGTACAAAGATATTTGAAGTCTTTTCTTTGTACCAGGCATGAAAAACATGCTCTTTGTCAGCTGTCTCACCTTTGGAACAGACATGCCTGCTGTTAAAACATTACTAATAAGCAGTTTTAGAATGTACATTAATGAATACATGAGTATGTGCAGCTTTTCAGTGCAGGGCAACAACTGTTAAGAAGGACTTGAGGCCATGCATTTAGTAGCACACATAGCAAACCAAAGACCATTGACACATATTTTTATTAAGTTAATGTTTAAGCCAAGTTGTTCAAAACAGTTATATTTCTATGTAAGATCTTGCGGCAGTTTTTGATTGATTACTGAGGCTAAATTATGTGAATGTCAAGTGGCAAGGTCATCTGCTTGAAGAAACAAGATTAGCATTTGTAAGATGAAAAGACAGAAAAGGTAAAAACTACTCTTGGGGCAGTCTCAATAAGAGTGATAGTGGCCTGGATTATAATTTTTCCACATTAAACATGAAAGTTGTACATTTAAAGTTGGTAGTAAACTAGAGAAGAACAGTGGGGTTTAGTCCAGTGAGGCACAGTGCCAAATGACTTAGTGAAATCCACAAAGAATTTATTTATTTTATTTGACATTTGTTGACCGGGTTAATCTGACTGAGCCAGAGACTTTTTCAGCAGAGGCCCGGGAGAAAAGCTCTACACAAGTATTAAAAACATATAGAATAGTAAATTCAAAGTTATAGTAAGATATAAAAAAGCATAACCAAATAATGATGTACATTACTTACATATCAGAAATTATATGCAAACTTATACCAATGAATCAAGTAGTACAATCACTGTAATTGAGGGTCAAGGACATATTAAAGGAATATCCTTCATGGAGTAAGGGTTGTTAATATATAGTTAACTTAAGTAGATCTCAGATGAGTTTGAGTTGCAGATTTCACAAGTCAAGAAGTAGCAAAAAAATGTCAATGTATAACTAAAGAGTAGACATAAGAGGAAGTATAAGGGGGGTAGGTGAGAGAGAGAGGAGAAGAGTAGCGGGTGGAACGCACATGGAGGGTAGTTACAGTGACAGATCCATGTACTGTTTAGAAAGTTTTTGGTAGCAGTCTTGAATTTTTGTGGGTGATTAATATTTCTAATATCCAGAGGAAGTTTATCCAAGATTGGGCAGGGGAATAACAGTATAGGTTTTGTCCTCCTTTGCTTTTAGGTTTGTAGATCTGGAGGAGGTTTTGGTTGGAGCTTCGCAGAGACCTTACAGGTATATAGAGAGAGACAAGAGAGGCAATGTCAGGACAAAAGGAGGGCTGATGGATGTGAAGATGAGAGAGAAGCAGTTGATGGAGACATTCTAACCAGTTTAAACTTTTAAGCGCAAGACAGTGGTGAGGGTAGTAGGATTGATCTGCAGTGAATCTAGCAATTTTATTGTAAGCGATTAGTGAGGATTTGCAAGCCATAGAATAGGCTTGGAAGAAGGTATGCATGGGATAGGGAGATTTTAGATTTGTTGGACAGAATTTTTTGGTGGGCTTTCTTGATGTTTTTGAAAACATGCTGATCAAGTTCGAATTGGTCATGTATGATGACCCTCAGAAGCTTGGTGTGAGATTCAGCTGTGATAGGTGTATTATTAAGGGAAGAGATTGAGAAGGAAGATTTAAGATGGTTCATAGTTTTGGGAATAAAAAGCAGGGGGTTTGTTCTTTTAGATTTAGAATCAGCTGATTCTTGGTTAGCCAGTTTTCAATTGATAAGAAAGATTTTTGTGTGATAGTATTTAGTTCCAAGAGGGAGTCTGCTGTGGTGATGACTGTGGAGTCATCTGCATATTGCACGAGTAATGACTGTGGACAGGATGTAAAACCTTGTACTGCCAAAACAGCAAGGAAGGAATTCACACGGTACTACTGTCCACTCACTTTATTAGCCGCTTTTGTCTGTTTAAATACTTATACTCTAATCACTTCAAATTAACCAATTAATCAATTTAAACTAGCAATTAAAACATTAAAATAGACCACTTTTCTAAACTTTGTTAACATATACTCTTCTATTTCTTAAAAAAACATTTAATATTCACCATGTTATTGAGTCAAGGGTTTCTATCTGACAACTTAATTTGCCAAGAGGCTTCTTTTTGTTCTAAATACGTCTTTAAATCCATTTGCTCCTGCTCAGTGATGGAAAAAAGAACTTTTTATAATTGGAACACTTTAAAATGTGTGTACAAAGCGCTTTTCATATTTTTCTTTTTAATTGACAGAGTGAATTTGTTGTGAATTTGTATTCTGATTAAGTCTTTCTGATGAAAGCTGCTAATAAACTGAGTGGACACTAGTACCATGTGAATTTCTCACTTGCTGGTTTTGCAGTATGAGGTTTTGTTATTGCTGTTTATTATTCTTCGGACTGGTGGTTTTGGTATAGGTTGTTAAAGATGTTAAACAGTAATGGACCAGGGACAGATCCTTGAAGCACACCCATCTTGACAGTTAGGGATAATGTAGAGAGCCATTTAACCAACTGAAGTCGATCAGTGAGGTAACTAGCAAATAAGGAAATAGTTGAAGTGGATAGCTTTAGATCTGAGAGTATGGCCAGCAGCAAGGGGGGTGGGAGACAGTGTCAAATGCTTTTGAGATATCAAGAAATAGGCTAGAGGCAAGTTTGTTTTTGTCTCTGGTTTGGAATATATTGTTTATGAAGGATATGAGGGCAGTGGAGGTGCTATGTTTTGGGTGAAAGCCTTGTATTGGGGCAAGTAAGTTTTCTTGTAAAAGGTAGTGAAAGATTTGTTTGTAAACACATTTCTCAAATATTATGGAAAGGGGATAGAATAGCAGTTGGCCTGAAGTTGTCAGATGAGTTATCTCCCTTGTGAATGGGTAGAATATAGAATTGTTTCCAGATTGTGGTAACTTTGGATTCAGTAATGGAGTGGTGGTTGAGTGTGGAGATGTTGAGGGCAAGTGAGTTTACTGCTTTCTGAAGAAAGAGTGGTGGTAGATTATCAACAGAGGAGGGGCATGGTTTTGACCTGAGATCAGGATTGAATACAAGACCGTGAAGCTGCGAAGCAGAGGTCTTTAACATTGACCTAGCTGTGCTGCTTTTATGATGAGCCTAATGATGTCAAAAATACCAGAGTGATTACTAGCAGGTTGGCATAATGGTTAAGGTGCTTACCTTATAGACACAAGGTCCAGGATTTGATTCTCACATGGGATAATTAGCTAGGCTTAAAATGGCCCACATGGGGCAGTTAGCCTAGTATTATTTATGAACTTATGAACCTATGTATATGCCATTGCAATGTAATGTACGGTTTGCCATAAGTAATATGCTGACATATTAACCATTTTGGGTCTCTTAAGTGAGGTAAGAATGCAGTAAGGAAACAGAAGGTGTCTGTATTAACAATTTAAGGCCATCAGTCCACCATGTATTGCACCTTTCTGTTGAATTGGGAAGATAAAGTGAGTAACATGTTACAGAACTATAAAACCATCTGGTTTCATCCAAGGTGCAGTGATACTACTGACGTTGGTTTCTTATAATTCAAGCTGTTCTTCAAGAAGAGGGACTTATGGATATTATCTGCACTGGGTGTAGCAACTTTTACTCTTCTGTAATGTCTTTCAGCTTGTGCAGTGTGTCCAGGATTAGTCTCTATACAGCAGAAAGGATTTTATTGGGGTGGAGCAAAAGGAGGAGGTGATGTCAGCAGATGCTGCCCAAAGGATGGTGTGAATATGGGAAAGGGCAGGCCCTGCCCATTGTCCTGGGGGCTACAGGGTACCAATTTGCGGCCAGCTACCTTAAGAATGTACCAAATCAAGGAAGTAGAATTGCTGAAAGAACAATTGGGTCATGAAACTGTTGCATGCTGCAGAATGCTTACAATACCCTGCTCTGCACTTAAAAAGTAACCAGAAAGAAACACTTGGCTTATTTTATATGGGTACATCACATTTGCTATAAAAGCATTATTCTGAAACACATATGTTAACATTATTCCAGCCTTCTGATTTTATTAGTAATGTGCAACTATTTAGGGTGGGAAGCAGCTACTTGACGTACGTCGATAAATCTGAGTTCAAAGAGCGATGGAAGAAGCAGAGTTAGCAGAGCGTTGTCACAGCATTTTCTATTAACATTTGGCTTATTCTGCGGTGTAAACTCGGGTGGCATACAAGAAATCGGGCACAGCTAATGACCCTGTGCATATCAACATTCCCTGATTTCAGTGATTTTGCCTCCTATTTTTCCCTCTCCCTAATGAGATTTTGATTTTCTATTGATCACTGAGGAGTGTTTCTTATTCTTCTGAAAATGCACATTAATGCAAAACGTGTTGTTGTATTAACTTTCCAAGTAAAGTAGTAATTAAAATTTCCAGGTTTTAGACTTTTGCCCCCCCCCCCCCCCCACTACACACACTATTTTTGGTGGTGTCTCTTTTTTAACATCTTTATTATAGATAATTTCATTTTGAATGGTAGCAAGAGTTTACATACATTAATAGAAAACAAAATGTAGAAACAGTTTCTATTATTGTCATGCAGTATTACATGTTTTCTTTTTAACAATTTTCATTCACTCAAGCATTACATAATTTTTTGCCTTCCCTTAAAACTCACCCATCTACCTGAACATTATTCTGCATTTGTTATGCCCACAAATTATTTTTTCTAATAAAATTAGCTCCTTCCCTTTTCCAAGATTCTTTTATCTCATGTACAATTTTTATTACTTCATTTGCAACTGGTTTAGATTTTGATTTCTGTTTTGTACCAATTCCTTTTATGACAACCAGTAGCATCAAACTTAGTAAAGCCTGATTTTGTCTAGGCATTTCAGATCCTATATTCCATTTCAAAAGAATGATTTTCTTATTTACAACAGTTTGTTCCCACAACATTTCTATCACAGTACTCTAAAGGGAGTTTTTAAAGTCTGCCAGCTTGTTGCATTCCCAAAAAACATGTTCCCAGTTAGCTTTCTGTACCCAAACACAGCTCCAGTATTTGCCATCTACCTGAAGATAAATTCTCTGAAGTCTATTTGGGATATAGCAAATACCTGTGCAAACACGTCTGTGTAAAACTCATACACCTTCTGGACAGTGTTGCATATTTGGGAATTTTCAGATTTCTTCTCATTGTTACGTCGTAAATTACCTTTCCAATATCTTTTTCCCAATTATTTTAGGTTCATAGGTTGGTACTAGGCAATAGACCATAGGGCCTATACAAGCCTAGCCATAACAATTCCCTGGATATTTCTTCCCACAATATTTACTTCCCTGGACCCCTGTCTAGCAGGGTGACTGACATGATCCCCGGGGTGAATTTCCTATCTCCCATCCAATCATCAAGGTTCCTTTTGAAGAGGGCCAAGGAGGCGCTCTGCTTGACGTTTATGGGCAGTCTATTCCAGAGTATGGGAAGTCTCTGGGTCAGGAACCTATCCCTCCAGCATGTTTTGTTCATTGTGATGACAAGGTTTAGATCCCTGGAGCATGGTGGCTCTGAGGGAATGGGATTTATTTAAGTGGTGCATGTCCAGCAGCTCAGAGTTTGACATGGCATTGTATGTTAAGCAGAGATCGCCTCTGAGTAGATGATATGCAACAGAGTATAGCTGGAGTTTTTTTAGATGGTCAGCATATGGCATCTGCTTTAGGCCTGTGATTCTTTTAGTGAGGTATTTCTGTGGCCTTTCCAGCTGTTTCAGATGTCTTGTGAGGTACATACCAAACGGAGCATTATACTCTGTAATGGGTCTAATGAGGGATGAGTACAGTGGGACAATAACCTCCTTTTTTCTTGATGAAAAGCCCTTAGTGATGAGGTGTGCCACATAGAAGGATTTCCTGACTGTTGTGGCAATGTGGTTATCGAAGGTGAGACCACTGTCCACCTGTGTCCCTAAGTCACTCATCACACTTTTGGTGTTTAGTGTACTACCATCTGTGTAGTAATTCATGGGTACATGGCTTTTCCCAAAGGGGATAACTATACATTTCTTGGCATTAAGCTTGAGCCCACGGCTCTGGCACCAAGCATCTGTTTCTGTAAGGCCCTTTTGTAGAATATCCACATAATTTGAGGATTAAATAATGTCTCCCAGTTTGCAGTCATCTGCAAACTTTGTTAGCCAGAGTCCCTTAGTGTTGGCCTATACTTCAGAGAAGTAGATGCCAAACAAGAGTGGTCCCAGGACTGAAACCTGATGTACTCCACTTGTCACTTGTCTGGAGCTGGATTTGGAGTCGGCTACTTTTACAGTCTGGGTTCTGTCAGTAAGCCAGTTGGCAACCCATCAAGTGATGTAGGGATTTATGCCCAGCTTAGTAAGTTTATCTATGATTCCAAAGTGGGGGATGGTGTCGAAGGCCTTGGCGAGGTCCAGATAGGCTGTGTGGACCACCTTACCCTTGTCCACATCTCTAGACTGATTCAAAGAAGTCAGTCAGGTTCATTAGCCTTAACTGGGTGAGGTCTAGTGTTTGAAGGTTGCCAATGTCTTTGTTTATAAGTTCCATGACAATGCGTTCCATGTCCTTGCAGATCATGCTCATCAGACTGATTGGACGGGAGTTCCTGACATCCAAGGTGGATCCCCCCTTGTGGAGGGGGATAACTGTAGCTGTGTGCCACTCAGTAGGCGCAAAGCCTGAGGTGAGGCTATGATTAAACATGACACTTAGGTGAGGTGCCAGTTCATTTTGTAGTTCATGTAGTACACAGCCCAGGATGTCATCTTGTCCCATGGATGCTGTATTCTTAGATTTGGAAAGTGCAGTTTCTACCTGTGTGGCCATGGTGAACGGAATTTGGCAATGAGATGGGCCCTTTAGGGGGTGAGAGGGGGGTGAAGTTGGCACTAAATCGATCTGCCAGGATATTGGCAATATCCTTGGGATCAGTATATTTAATGCTATTTTGTTGTAGCTCAGAGCAGATCTGAGCATTGCCATTTAGATTCTTGACATAACTATAGAATGCATTGTGGTTGTCTTTGGAATCTTTGGCAATTTTATTTTCTTAACTAGCTTTTGAGGATTTTATGAGGGATCCCAGCTTCTTACTGAGGCTGGTAAGGGAGTTTTTTGCATCCTGGGATTTTCCTCTTTTCTGCAACAGTTTCTTCCTTCTGTTGTATAGTTTGTTTATGGCAGGGGACCACCAGATTGGCTTCCTTTTTTTGGAGGCGAGCATCTTGGTTCTATTTGGGATGGCACGATTCATGCACGAGTGGATGTGCTCGTACATTGCCTTAGTGTAGGATTCAGCAGTCGAACTTTCAGACCCCATCTGCATGGGTGCCATGAAGTTGGCTTTGGAGAAGTTTTTTTATGGAGGTTTCCTTACTGGGGGGTGCAGGTGGGATGTGGATGTCAAGGGTGATTTGCTTATAGTCGGACCTGACCAATGAGGGGGCGACCACTGGTGTGGAGCATCTATCCTCCCAAGTTGGTAATGACCAGGTCTAGGATATTGGAGCCCCTGTTGGGACAATGGATTAGTTTGATCCAGGGCATTGGAATTTATGAATTCCAAGAAACGTTGGGAAAAGGTGTTGGTAACCGAGTAGTCTTCCCAGTTAATAGCAGAGTAGTTGAAATCACCCAGTATTAGGGTGTTTGGTTGTATCTTAATATTTTCCAGTATGTTTAGAAAGGTGTAGTGAGAATCTTGGGGCATGGTGGGGGGGGGGGGATATGTAGCAAGCTACAATTTGGATTGCAGTCTTACCTAGTGTTAGTTGCACCTGGAGAATTTCAGATGCATTGTGTTGTGCAACTTACCTTGAAGATGTGAATATCCTTGGTGAATATGGACACTCCTCCACCTTTAGTGTTTCGGTCGTGGTTTGGTGGCCGAAAAGTGTGGTAAGAGTTGTAGCCTGGTATTGCAGGGGTGCTCTCTGTAGCCTTGAACCAGGTCTCAGTTACAGATATCGATGTTCTCCATTTTTTGGAGTGCCTCGAGATAGAGTGCATTTTGAGGTTTAGACTTCTAGCATTGAGTCGCATTACCTTCAGATTTTGCATGCTTGTATCTGTTACGGTGGTGGTTTTGTCCTTTGAACCTTGCCTAAAAAAGGCACTATAGGGGTGACGAGCTTTAGCCAGTAACCTGAATCCCAGGGGTGACAGGTGCAGATCATCTCTGGCAAAACATTGTGGTTTGTCGATCATGTCTTCCCAGGCAGACAGATACTGGATCCCCTTTGAATGACACCAGAAGCTTATTCAGTTGTTGAAGTCAATCATTTTGTCCTTATACTGTGGTATCATTCTGGGTGAAGGCAGGATGCTACTCAGGGCTAGGGTCATAACTGCCTGGGCCACATGATCCAACAGCTTTTTTATGTCTCTTTTCATGTAGTCCAGTGAGGTATGTCTCAAGTCATTCACTCCAACATGGACAATGACAGAGTCGTATTTGTACTTGGAGTGACTTGAGTGCATGCGTTATGTGGCGGATCCTGGCACCAGACAGGTAGCTGACTGTAATTTTCTCCTTGTTCAGCTTGGTGAGTAGGACATCAGTGTGCCTGACTATAGAGTCAGCTATGACTAAAGTGTTGGGTACATTGTCTTGCCTTAGGGCTGTTGTTGGGTGGCACACTGGTGTTGTGAGCTATGTGTCACTTTGGTTGTAACTGGTGTTTGTTTGCGTTTCAGCTTCGGAAGTCCTTGTAGCTTGGGCAGGTTAATGTTAAGGGCCTCCGCATATGTGGGTTTGGTGTTGCTATGTGTGGGTGTTGATGGTGTGGGTTTTGAAGGGCTTTGCGTTTTTTGAGGTGTAGTGCAGGTGTTAACATTCTCCTGTTGACTGTCTAGAACAATCTTGGGTGGAGAGAGCTTTGCTTCCAGTTTGGCTATGTAAGTGCATCTCTCACAGGTTGCAGTGTTGGGTAGTAAGAGGAGAGGGTTGTCTGTGTACATGAGGCAGTTACCACATTGCCCCAGTATGCCCATATTCACCAGGTGGACAGGAGAAATCACTGGAAGCTGACCCTTGGACATGCCTGTTTAGGTGTTTTTTTTGTAAAGTACAAGAGCTGTTTTTCCTTACCTTTGTAAGGTACTTTGCAATTATAGGCTTAATGCCTACAATTAATTTCTCCTTGTTGACGAGGAGAGTTGAGTGCTTGTCTCAGTTTCAGGCTTCCTAGTGCTTTCCAGCAGGTTCTAGAGCAATTGCTAGTCACAGGAGTTCAGATGTTAGTGATACTACTGAGAAACCAGCTAATTCTAAGGGGAAATTTGAAGAGCACACTTTCTGGCACCTGGAATAGTTTAACCGTAGACCTGCGGTGCTGCACGATGCGAAAAATGCACACATTTTTTAAGCCATAAAGTTTAAAGGGATAGAAATCAGCCTAAAAAGGCTAATAAAATTACAGTTTCAGAGTTAGAAACCACTCCTCTAGTGTTAGATGGGCAGTACAATGCTCATCACTCCCACTGGTAAGCAGTAGGACTTCCCTCTACCACAGCAAGGTCTGGATAGCTCTGAACACAGAAGATAAAGTCCTGAGACTAGCAAAGCCTGGGATCTGGACTATACTGGCTAAGAAAGGTGGGAAACGAGCAAACAGGATAGTATTTTTTTTTTGTTAAAACAGGCTAAACAATGCAATAATACAGTAAATAAACACAGAAAAGACTAATGCACTTGTGTGTGGTCCTAAACAGTAAATGCAATTAAAACTCTACAAAATTAGCAATTTAAAACTTTTTAAGTGAAGCAAGGCAAGTGCACAACTGAAAAACGATTTAAGAGGCAGTAGAATAAGTAGCTAGTCTACATATACAGAGAAGTCTATATAAATAGAAAAGCAGCTAAAACACACTTAAACAATTCAGTTGCAGTGCAACCTAGAGCATTTGAGTTGTAGCAATATTAAGGCAAATAAAGTTTTAATAAATGCACTAAAATATACTCTATATTTCCAAAATGTTTGAGAAGCACATTCAGAAGACAAGGAGATTCAGGCATCTTTTATATTTAAAGAAAGGGAGACAGGAGGAACAGAAGGCCTTCTCGGATGTTCTCTCTGTATTAGGTAGAATGAGCTAATGACATTAGACTGGGGGGAGTGTCCCAGATCAACTGCAAAGCCACCAAGTATAACAGGGAGGGAGGGTGGGGACCAATACTAAAGCTATTAGCCTACACTGTTTTAGACAGTAAACACTACAGAAATCTTTATGACAGCAGTGAGCCACAAAATGAAAGTTTTTAAACAGATGAAGGAGCAAAGAGACTCTACAGAATGCTTTTAACTGCAAACAAATCAGTTACCCATGCAGATTAGTCAATAGCAATAAAATACAGTAAAAAGTATGCAGCAGGCAATAAAAAGTGCTATATATAAATTGCTAGAAGCAATGACCAGTATAAATAAGCCAAAAAACAGGATACTTATCTCATATCAGAGTTGTAGTCAGTGCCCCTCCTCCACTCTGCTCTCATCAGTTCTTATAGTTACTATGCAGTATTTTACATGCCACTTTAATCATCACTTTTTACACAGCAGTTTCTGCTGTAGACTGAACACAATGCCTCTGATTCTTTAGCAGAGAAGTTGAGAGGCAGGACTGATAAATTGTTTGTTGGCCTACAAAGTATAAATTAAGACATAAATGTAGACAAGTAGATAACTCTGTGTTTTGAATAATTTAGCTAAATCCCTATATCAGAAAAACAGTATAGGTTTTGTTAGTACAGACGCCTAGAAACTAGCCTGTGATAAGTTCCCTGCCACAGAGGGATTGAAACCCTGAACGTGCTGGGATATCCTGGGTTCGGCTAGCAGCCTGGGTGATGGAAGAGATAACTAGGGATGGGAGAGGAATGATTAGTAAGGCATATGCCTTTTCATCTTTCTCGGGGGGGGGGGGGTGATTAATGGGGGCAGTTGGACCACTGATGGAAGCCAAGGGCCAGAGGTGTAGAGGCACCTTCATTTGGCAGTGTGGGCTTTGCAAACTGAAGAATGAATCAGTGTGTAAACCAGGAACAAAAAACAAACATAAGCAAGAAAAAAAGTGAAAATGTCCACAGCCCAAAGATACAGCAGCCACAGCTCAAGAGTGTTGAATCGAACTTTAATGATTGAGCCCGTGATCTAGAAACTCATTCAATAAATACACCCCACTAAAACCACATAGGCAAACTAGAACCAAGTACAAACCAGGAAATCACCCCATGCATCAAAAGAAGGAACTAATCAAGGGCCAGTTTATCCGATTGGCCATGATGGTGTCGGATTCCATCTGTTGTTTTAAGGAATGTGATATTTTGGAGGACATGTTATTGGCAAGGGGTCCCCTGAAAGGATTAACATATTTAATCAGAGGTGAAGTGACCAACAAAAGGGAAAATGGTGTTATTGTCCCCCTCCTACATTAATTCTTCACCTCTGTTGTTGAAATGACAGCGGATAAACAGCCCCAATCAGTTGAGTAAAATCTCGCCTTCATTACATATTACTGTCAGGAAGAAGACCTGATTAGGGAAATATTGAGCATAAATTGGTCGATTTTTGTCATGCTTTGTTGATGTTACTAATAAGATTGGATCATACCCAGAGATTGCTTTTAGAAGGGGCAGACTATATGTCAGAAATTTAGAGTTGTTTTTATGTGGGAAAAATTCAAAGAAAATTCAAACCTTCTGAATGGGAGTTTTTAAGAAGGGAAGAAAAGTAAACACAGCAGTAGAAAAATAACTTACCTACACCTTTAAGAAAAAAATGGATGATCTGTGTGACACACTTTGTGAATATGTGGCAATTGAATCATGTATGCTCTTCTAGTGAAACAGAGCAATGGTATAATGTTGACCAGTTATATGACATCAAGACAAATTTGATCAGTAAGAAATTATATTATCTGCATGAGCTAGTATGGCTTAGGTAAAACTCTAGTCCTCTCCTTAAGTACAAAATTTAAACTGTAAATTTCAAATGTGTTGGTGCAGTATGACTATCCTGAGAGAGCTCATAATGAACTTAAGGCTTGTATGCATTGCCACATAGCATATGAATATTTGTAGTTGATTTATAATATTTTTTTTTCTTGAAAGGCTATTACTTATACATAGTGTTGCTTACATTTGAGTATCCTGTTTGTACAAGGGCTGCTGTAGATCTATTGCTCCGTTAATGGGGTTTCTGTTTTATATCGATAAAAATGTGCATTCCTTTGATGATCAGACTGGGGACTTAAAGCTATGCCTTTCTTTTTCATTACCGGACTACCAAATTCTTAATGTGGTTGATTTGGGTGCTAGGTCCATTAATGATCACATCTGGGGCTTGATGCTCTGACCACTCAGTGCCCTTTGTACCAGCACCTAGCCCTGTAGGACACCATTGGTCTCCTTCATGTTATCTGATGCTGCCCCTGCCACCTGCACTCTGTGCGTTCTGTCTTTTTTTCCCTTCTTATCAAAGGATTCTTGAATGATGATGCATTTTACTTTGTATGTATTTTATGGTAGCAATGATTACAGAATGCTTCTGTAATTGCTATAGTTACTGGAATGTGAATATGGAATTGCTCAGTTTTTTATTTTAGTTTTTGTTTCTGTCAGATATGTCGGACTGCTTATTTATCAAAGACTCACTTTGAACTGAAACTCAAAAAATTTTAATAGCATGCAGTGAAGAGGGAACAAATGCTTCGAAGTGTTTTATCATTCAGGGAGCAGTTACTTCACAGATGCTCCTTTGGTGAGATTTTGTTGGACTGTCAGGTAAACAGCATCAGAAATAAGTAACTTATTTTCACTTGTGGAAACGAGTTTGTTTTTTGCATCTGTTGCTGAATCTCTTAAGTTTACATTATGGTCTTGACAATGTGTACATACGTAAGAATCCTAGGAAGATCAGTGCTACTGAGTCTTGAGACCATTATGCCTTTCCAGTTCTCACCCTTTGCTATACCTCCCCTCTCGATGAAGACTAGGCCTTTCAAACCCAGTGTGAGTTTGTGAGTATTCACCCAGTTATCTGAAGGAAGATAGTGTATCAGACTGCTTTATCTACAGAGGGACTCTACACCCAAGGTAATGCAGTCTGTCTCTCCTACCTGTTTTACTTATCTGCTAAAGCAGGTTTAGATTCATTGTTCTGGTATTTGTGGAACTGTTTGGTTTGTATAGGTACAAGAAGAGGTCTTAGACCACTGGGCCCCTGACTGCTTGGTAGGCAAGGCATAGTTCTCATATGAAGAGCCTATAAGACAAAGAAAAGGGGGACAGAGGATTATGGTGTTTGTTAATCAGAGAAGGAGTGTCAGGTGGAGCTGTGCATGATGATACTAAATTTCTAAGTACCAGGTCAAGAATATTTTACCTTCTAGATAGATTAGTAACAGTCTGCCCTATTGAGTTATGTTTTTATTCGATCTAAAACATTCTGTGCATATCCTATATTGGAGGTGTAGGCACTCCAGTCAATTGAACAGTAGTTAGTCTCCTAGAATGATGGAGTTTTTGTTTATAAGGAGTATATCCACAACATTTATGAACCTATCATGAATTTCCAGGATCTTGGAAGGTGTTCAATAGCATGCAATAAACTGATAGTTGTTTTTTTTATAGTGTGATTTTGACTTAGATTCTCAGAGACCAGCAAATGGAGCTCATCAGTTTATAGATATGATCGTTGACAAATATGGATATGCCACCACAGCTGACACTGGGTTTGAAGGCATAGTAGGTGCAAAACATAGATATGGAGGGAGTACTTTCTGGGCATGTAAACCATGTCTCAGTGATTGCACATATATGGATACCTTCCTGATGCTTGAGTGCCTCGGGGTTGGGCAGCTTGTCATTTAGACTTCTGGCATGAAACAGAGCTACTTCAATTTGACCCTGTTTTAATATTGATATGTTTACTATATTGGAATGTTCATTAACTAAACTTTACCTGAAAAGACCCAATGATTGGGTAACAAGGGCTTTAGCCAGTATTTGGAAGCCTTTGAATGAGAGGGGCAGACCATCCTTTGCGAAGCAAGTAGGGCTGTCTTGCATTTCATTCCATGCTGACATATACTGGTTCCCTCTAGAATGGCACCAATTATTTATCCAGTTTTTGAAGCCATTCATCTTTTCTTTTTATGTAGACATTGATTGTGAAGAAGGGAAGATTCCACTCATTGAGAGGGTCTTGCTTGCATATGTAACTTAAGTTTGCCACCCGACCTGTTGTCAGTGGGACACTCGCGGGTTAAGCTGCCTCATCCCGTTGCCCGTTGTGCAAAGTAGTGGGACTTGAAAAGTCCCACTTTTCAATCTCACTTAATTGCCGTGGAAATGCCACAATTACTTCTGGCTTTTCCATGGCAATTCAGTTACGTCACCAACCCGGACCTGCAGGCAAAGCTGCTGCCTGTTAGGTCCGGGTTCTTTAATTCATGCAGCAGTTGGCTGCAATTCATGAAAAGGGTGGGGATTGGGGCAGGAAGAGCCCTGCAAAGATCGCGGCTGTAGGAGCGCTTTCTTTTAAGTGCGTCTACAGCCGCAAACAAAACGACCGAGATTTGTTTTTTGTTTTTTTTTTTCTAACGAGCCAGCCAGCTAGCCATCCATCCATCCAGCCAGCCATCCATTCATTCATTCATTCATGCAGCCAGGCATCCATTCATTCAGCCATCCATCCAGTCATTCATCCTTCCAGCTGCTACTCCCACCAACCAGCCAGCCACTGCAGCAGCCAGCCAGCTAGCTAGGTAGCCACTCCAGCAGCCATCCGTCATACCCATAACAGCATCTCCTTCACCGCTCCTGTGGTGATGTCATGGTAGATAGTGTGGCCAGTGTCATATTGGCCACACCCCCATTTCCCACTTTGGCCCCGCTTAAAAGGTGGCAACCCTATTTGTAACATGCTGTACGGTACCAATGAAGGCTGTCCTCCTTGTTAAACGTACATAAATCCAAACACTTCTTGGTGATAATCCAAAATGCGATAGCCAGGTTGCATTCAGTTAGATTTTATTACAAACCAAACAAAATAAAATAAAACAGATTTAGCACTTTCATCTCCTAATGCAGAAACTTCATCAGAATCATCTGCTTTACCATACTTTCATCATTTAAATAATGTTGAAGTTCATTCCATTGGCTGGTCAATTAATAAAACATTTTTAACCCGTCATAGTACTGATTTTTTACAATTTACCTTTGAAACAAAAATGGATGAAATACATTATTTAGATGTTAGGATAAATAAAGATTATGAAAATAAGACATATAGATCCAACATATATAGAAAGGAATGTTATTCCAATTCATATTTGCATTATCAAAGCAATCACCCCCATTACCTTAAAAAGAATATCATAAAGGGGAAGATTTTTATTTAGCGTTTTTTATTAAGGTGGTTGGTGGTGACTGATTTTGTGATTACTATTTGTAACATGCATGGAGAGCTTAGGAATCTCTCTCTGCATCTCCCCATAGTTTTTTCACTCACTCATGCACAACTACCATGTTATAGTTACATTTATCTAGTGCAAGGATCCTAAGGGTCCTTGATGTGTCTGAGCCTCATAGCTGAAATTCAATTCACAGTCACCCTGACGTGCCTAGTGAATGGGAATGTATGTCTCTCACTGTGGAGCCCCCAGTCACTTAAACATTTTTATTTGTGGTGTACCTAAATTGAGGTCCTTTGTCTCGTGGTGACTTACGTGACTCAGTGTTTAATGTTGATTTCTGCTGCGACTTACTGGTTTAGGAGGCCTATGTATAGTTTTTTTTTTTTTTTTTTTTTTTTTTTTTTTTTATTACAGTGTTGGCATACAACATTATATTTTGTGTCAGAGCTGGGTGCAAATTGTGTGGTAAGTTAGTGTGATATAATCTGTGCTTTTTCCTGGGTGTGATGCCTTCATATATTTGCACCTCTCAGACAAAGAGTTTTGTGTTTAGTAAATGTTCATTACCTATGAGCATAAGGTGGTTGTTATATTTCTTTAGGATACCTAATGCTATTAGGCTGACAACAGAGGGAGAAGACAAATATGCCAATCTTCTTAATAATGTGAGGATGGCAATAGAAGGGAAGGGGGGAGACACGTAAGCTGACCCTTCATTTTGTCTAGTGTCAAATAAACTTGATTTGATTTACGGAGAGATACAGGGCTTAAGTAAAATAGATATTCATGGTTTGTTGACACAGTTACTGATCAGAGGTGGATAGTGTCATTACTTACAAGTGTCTATTTAGGTAAATTTGTAACTTGGTTTTCTGTGTGACTGTAAGCACAGCTCTGCAACCTTCTATAACAGGTAATGTTTAGTTTATTTCTAGTGGCTGTGGGCTAAGGTGTGCAATGCAGCAGTGCTAGGGGCTACTATGAGTTACTTTTGGGGTGATAGGTGCTCTACTCAGGGCATTATGCATCTTTGTGCAACTTGTTGCACCTCTACATAAAAGCCTATTTACTGATAGAGTTTGGGTGAGTTGGTTATATTCATAAAAGTTATTTCTGTGGAGTGCTCAATTCAAACTTGTTGCCTAATACAAAATAAATAGGGAATAACCAGTAGTGTTTTATCGTCCCTAAAATAGTCGAAACTACACTTCTGTCACTATGATAATCACTACAAACTCTAGATGACTCACACATCTTTACCTTTGAAAAATGACAAAAACATAGCAAGTAAATGCAACACTGATTAACTCACTTAACACAGAAAACACTTGAACGGCAGTGCAAAATGTACAACAACTCCAGTTAATAGCTGTAATTTCAGATTTAGGGTTAAACACAGTAATAATGCAGAAAAAACAACAGAAACCATTCAAAACTGATTTAAACAGGTAAACACAGCAGAGAAATCACTTGAAATAAAGTACATTTGCTTCTTCTCCACTTCACCACACACATGCATGTGTATGAAAACACATGCAGTGTATATATGGAGTTAAGTTTGCCGAATAGCATTAACATTGACATTCATAATATTGACACCAAATGATCGAAATTATGCACATTGACACACTACTATGTATGCATCAAGCTTCATTCTTGGCTCATGCAAAAACCAAACAACGAAAGATGAAAGAAAACATTTTTTTTTTTGCAGGGGTGTATCCTCCACACTCAATGCTTATTATATATGCTAACTCCAATTCATGGGGAAAGGGCAAATTTTCAAACCCAGAGAATCTTTCGATCTGCTACTTTTGTCGACAGGTGTCATCCTTCTGTTTAGTTGACCAAAGCACCGTTCGACAAAAGTAGTGGAATGTGCACATGTGTACAGATAGAAACACACACACACACACACACACACACACACACACACACATATACACTTGTTTATTGGATGGTGCTGTTCAAGAGGCATGCGGAAGCCCCTTCTGTTGATTTACAAAATGCACTGTATTTTAGTTGTGATGGACATGAAGTTGAAGAATGCTTCCAATTTAGGTGGGTAATGGAGGTAGAATGTCTTAAGTCTAAATGGAAAGAGAATGTAGAATGGCTTAGCAAGCAGAGAGGTGAGGGAAGACAACCTATGATGTTATACGAGTGATGACAGAATATGGTGCAGCGGGTGAAGATTGTTTCATGGGGAGAGGTGATAGATAAGGTTTACAAAGTGATGCTGGTCAGCCAAGTCTTGGAAACATGTAGTGACCCCAGGGAGTTGGTGGGAGGAAAGCTAATGGCCTGGAAACTGAAGGACCTGTAGGAGGAATATACAGTGTCAGCTACTGAAGGAGATGCTAGAGAGAGAGAGACAATATTATTAGTCTTATTGCGGGTATATTTGTAGGTTTTTATGAGAAGTGATGCAGTGATTTGGTTGCCGCCTCACAGCAAGAGGTTCTCTGGTTTGATTCTCAGCTGGGACTCCTCCTGTGAGGAGTCTGCATGTCTTTCCTGCATTTGGTGTGGGTTTTCTACTGGTGCTTTGGTTTCCTTCCATAGGTTCGTAGGTTCATGCTAGGCTATCTGCCCTGGGGCAATTATAAGCCTAGCCCAGTTCTGTATGGCTTACGCCACCCCTTGATTTGAGTATACTGTGCCTTTTTAAGGTTTAGTTTACTGTGCCTCTGTCTAATAGTGACATGGGAGTAATCCCTGGGACAAACCTACGATCCCCCATCCACCTATCGAGATTCTTCTTGAAGAGATTCAGTGAGGTGCTCTGCCTCACATGAACTGGAATTCTATTCCAGAGCGAAGGGAGCCTCTGGGTTATGAACCTGTCCCTCCAGCAAGTTCTATTTATTTCTGTGCTGAGGTTCAAGTCCCTCGAGCGTGTGGCTCTAAGGGATTTAGATTTACTGATGTGGGGCATGTCCATTAATTCTGGATTTGACATAGCTTTGTATGTCAGGCATAGATCGCCTCGAAGTAGGCGGTATGCAACTGAGTAGAGCTGGAGTTTTTTAACCGAGCAGCATATGGCATCTGTTTGAGACCCTTGATCCTCTTGGTGAGATACTTTTGGGGTCTTTCTAATTGCTGCAGGTGTCGGGTAAGGTACATCCCAAAAGGGGCATTGTATTCTATGATGGGCCTGATGAGGGATGAATAAAGGGGCACGATTACCTCTCTTGATCTAGATGTGAAACCCTTCGTGATGAGGTGGGCTATGTAGAAGGTCTTTCTAACCACTTTGGCAATGTGGTTTTCAAAGGAGAGATTGCTATCAACTTGGGTCCCCAGGTCCCTAATAACTTTCTCTGTACTTAATGGGTTTCCGCCTATGTGGTAATTTGTGGGCACATTGTTTTTGCCAAAGGGTATGACTATACATTTTTTGGCATTTAGCTTTAAACCATGGCGCTGGCACCAGTTATCTGTCTCTGTGAGACCTTTTTGAAGGATGTTTGTGTCAGCTGGAGAGTTGATTATGGCGCCCAGTTTGCAGTCATCTGCGAACTTGGTGAGCCATAGTCCTCCCACGTTTGCCTTTACCTCGGAAAAGTATATACCGAACAAGAGTGGTCCCAGGACAGAACCCTGTGGGACGCCACTTGTGACCGGTTTCGAGTCGGACATGGCTCCAGCAACTCTCACACTGTGGGTTCTGTCTTTGAGCCAGTTTGCAACCCATCTTGTGACATAGGGGTTTATATTTAAGCTGGATAGCTTATCTATGATGCCCGAGTGGGGTATTGTGTCAAATGCCTTTGCAAGGTCCAGATAGGCTGTGTGGACTACCTTCCCTTCATCTATGGCTTTGGTGACTGTTTCGAAGACGTCAACCAGGTTCAAAAGGCAGGATCTGCCCTTGACAAAGCTGAACTGGGTAGGATCTAGTGTCTGTAGGTCCCCAATGTCTTTGTTTATGAGTTCCATGATGATCCTCTCCATAGCCTTGCAGACTAAGCTAGTCAGGCTTATGGGGCGATAGTTTCCAGGGTCCGTAGAGGCTCCACCTTTGTGGAGTGGGACCACTGTTGCTGTACGCCATTCTGTGGGCACATATCCTGTAGTGAGGTTGAGATTGTATAGCTGTTTTATTTGAGGGATTAGTTCCTCTTGGAGTTCATGTAGGACGCAACCTGGGACGCCATCTGATCCCATGGAAGCAGTGTTTTTTGCTTTGGAGAGGGCAGCCTTCACCTGAGTATCAGAGATGTTTGGGAGGCAGCCCTCTGCAGGGATAGATACTTGCTCTTTGGGGGGGGGGGGAGTTTGCACTGAACCTGTCTGCCAGGATATTGGCGATGTCTGTGGGTTCAGTGTATTTTTTGTCATTTAGAATCAACTCAGAACAAGTCTCGGAGTTGCATCCCAGGTTTCTAACATAACTGAAAAAAGCCTTGTGATTGTCTTTGGTGTCCTGTGCAATTTTTCTCTCGAAGCTGGCCTTGGAGGATTTTATGAGGGATCATAATTTTTTGCTAGTACTGATCAGAGATGCCTTCCCTATTAGGGATTTTGCTCTATCATGTAGTAGCTTCCTCCTCCTCCTGTTGTACAGTTTATTTCTGGCAGGGGTCCACCAGACTGGATGCCTGCCTTTGGATGATTGGGTCTTGGTTTTGTTTGGGATAGCATGATCCATGCATTCCTGGAGATGTCCGTAGAATGCGTTTATATAGGATTCTGCAGTTTGGGCCGTAGTTTCCACTGGCCCTGGGGCCTTGAAGGATTCCACTTCGGTTTTGAGAAGTGAGAAGTTCGCTTTTGAGAAGTTTTTCACTGTGGTTTTCTGGGCTGGAGTTGGGATGTGGACATCCAGTAAAATTAATTTATGGTCTGATCTTACCAATGAGGGATATACTTCTGGTGTGGAGCATAGAGTCCCCATGTTGGTAATGATCAGGTCTAGTATGTTGTCCCCTCTTGTGGGAGTGGTGACTAGTTGTTCCATAGCATTTGAGTTTATAATTTCCAGGAACCTTTGGGCTAAGGTGCTGGGGCTTAAGTAGTGCTCCCAGTCAATGTTTGGGTAGTTGAAGCCGCCCAATATAATGGTGTTCGGAGAGATCTTCATGTTCTCCAATGTTTTCAGGAAAGCCGAGTGGGATTCCTGACTTTGAGAGGGTGGTCTGTAGGATGTTATAAACTGAAAAGCAGTCTTGCCCACTGTTAGTTGCACATGGATGATCTCCGATACTTCGTGCAATGCCACTAACCTGGAGGTGTGGATATCCTTGATAAATATGGAAACTCCCCCTCCTTTTGTGGTTCAGTCTGGGTTTTGGGGCCGAAAAGCATGATATGAGGTATAGCCTGGTAGTGCTGGGGTGCTCTCTGGAGCCTTGAACCAGGTTTCTGTCACTGCACAGATATCGATGTTCTCCATACTGAGGAGAGCTTCGAGTGCGTGCATCTTGAGGTTAAGACTTCTGGCGTTTAGCAGCATTACCCTTCATAGGTTCATAGGTTCATAGGTTCATACTAGGCTATCTGCCCAAGGGCATTTACAAGCCTAGCCCATCGTTTTGTGGCTTACGCCACCCCTTTAGTATGGGGAACTATACCCATTATTTTGCTGTGCCTCTGTCGAGCAGTGACACTGAGGTAATCCCTGGGGTATATCTGCGATCTCCCATCCATTGGTCAAGATTTCTCTTGAACAAGGCCAGCGAGGTGCTCTGCCTCACATGTACCGGGATTTTGTTCCACAGCATAGGGAGTCTTTGGGTGATGAATCTATCCCTCCAGCACGTCCTATTAATAGCCGTGTCGAGGTTTAAGTCTCCGACCTTGTGGCTCTGATGGATCTAGATTTTTGAGGTGAAGCATATTCATCAAATCTGGGTTTGACATGGCCTTGTATGTTAGGCAAAGGTCACCTCTGAGCAAGCGGTAAGCGACTGAATAGAGCTGGAGTTCTTTCAGTCGGGCAGCATAGGACATATTTTTGAGACCCTTTATCCTTTTGGTGAGGAACTTTTGTGGCCTCTCCAGCTGCTGCAAGTGTCGGGTCAGATACATTCGAATGGGGCATTGTACTCAATCATTGGTCTGATGAGTGATGAGTAAAGGGAGACTATGACCTCCCTTGATCTAGATGAGAATCCCTTCATGATAAGGTGGGCAATGTAGAAGGTCTTCCTAACTACTTTAGCTACATGGGTGTCGAATGACAGACTACTATCAACCTGGGTCCCCAGGTCCCTGATAACTTCTTCTGTGCTCAGTGGATTGCCACCTATTTGGTAGCTAGGGGTAACCTTGTTTTTCCCGAAGGGTATGACTATGCATTTTTGGCATTTAACTTTAGGCCGTGGCTCTGGCACCAGTTATCCATTTCTGTGAGACCCTTCTGAAGGATATCTGTGTCAGATGTGTTTTCTACTATGGCGCCAGTTTGCAGTCATCTGCAAACTTTGTCAGCCATAACCCTCCTGTGTTTGCTTTTACTTGGAAAAGTAGATGCCAAACAAGAGTGGGCCCAGGACTGAGCCCTGTGGGACACCACTTGTGACAGGCTTTGAGTCTGACATGGCGCCAGCAACTCTGACCCTGTGGGTTCTGTCACTCAGCCAGTTTGCAACCCATCTTGTGATGTATGGGTTAACATTTAAGCTGATGAGTTTTTCAATGATACCCGAGTGGGGTATTGTATCGAAGGCCTTAGCCAGATCGAGGTAGGTTGTATGGACTGCCTTTCCCTCATCAATGGCTTTGGTGACTGTTTCAAAAAAGTCAACCAAGTTTAAAAGGCATGATCTGCCTTTGACAAAGCCAAACTGGGTTGGATCCAAAGTCTGCAAATTCCCTATGTCTTTATTTATGAGGTCCATTATGATCCTCTCCATGGCTTTGCAGATAAGGCTTGTCAAGCTAATGGGCGGTAATTTCCAGGGTCGGTGGAGGCACCGCCTTTGTGAAGTGGGACCACAGTTGCAGTGCGCCACTCCTGGAGTGCGTATCCAGAGGTAAGACTTTGATTAAACAGCTGTCCTAGCTGTGGGTTTAATTCCTCATTGAGTTCGTGGAGCACACAGCCGGGGACACCATCAGGTCCCATGGATGCTGTGTTTTTGCTTTGGAGAGAGCAGTTCTCACTTGGGCGCTGGAGATGTTTGGGGGCTGAAATCGTTTGGTATAGATATCTCTCCTTTTGGGGAGGGGAGAAGTTTGCACTGAACCTGTCAGCCAGTATGTTGGCAATGTCTGTAGGATCAGTAATCTTCACATCATTTTGAACTAGTTCTGAGCATATCTGGGAGTTTCCTCCTAGGTTTCTAACATAGCTAAAGAAGGCCTTATGATTGTCTTTTGAGTCTTTAGCTATTTTTCTCTCGAAATTTGCTTTGGATGATTTTATGAGAGCTCTTACTTTTTTACTTATAGTGATCAAGGGTGTCTTACCTTTTAAGGATTTTGCTCTATCTTGTAGTAGCTTCCTCCTTTTGTTGTAGAGTTTATTTATGGCTGGGGTCCACCAGACTGGACGCTTGCCTTTGGTACAAAGAGTCTTTGTTTTGCTTGGGATTGCCTTATCCATGCAGTCCTGCAGGTGCTGGTAGAAGGCATTTGTAAGTGATTCAGCGGCTTGAGTACTGTTTTCCGCGCTCGGGGCCTTAAAGGAGACCACACTAGTCTTTAGAAGTGTGAAGTCGGCTTTTGAGAAGTTCTTTACTGTGGTCTTTTTATTTCAGGTGGGGTGGGATGAAGACCTCCAGCGAGATTAGTTTGTGATCTGATCTCACCAGTGAGGGGTATACTTCGGTGTTGAACATTGTGCTCCCATGTTCGTGATGATGAGATCAAGTATGTTATCTCCTCTTGTGGGGATGGTGACTAGTTGTTCCATGGCATTTGAGTTTATGAATTCCAGGAACTTTTGGGCTAGGGTGTTTGGGCTTGAGTAGTGTTCCCAGTCTATATTAGGGTAATTGAAGTCACCTAGTATGATGGTGTTTGGTGATACATTTATCCCTCTAGTGTTTTCAGGAAGGCCATGTGAGGTTCCTGAGTTTGTGAGGGTGGCCTGTAACATGCTACAATTTGCAGAGCAGTCTTGCCTATGGTTAATTGCACCTGGATGGTCTCCGATGCATCATGCGTTGCCACCAGTCTTGAGGTGTGGGTGTCCTTGATGAATATGGATACCCCTCCTTTCTTGGTATTGTCCGGATTTTGGGGCGGAACGCATGATATGAGGTAAAACCTGATATCGCTGGGGTGCTCTCAGGAGCCTTGAACCAGGTTTCTGTCACAGCACAGACATCGATGTTCTCCATACTGAGAAGGGCCTCGAGTGCGTGCATTTTGAGATTTAGACTTCTGGCATTGAGCAGCATTACCCTTAGTTTTTTCCTTTTTGTGTTCTAGGGTGGTAGGTTTAGAATTTGAGCCTTGCCTAAAAAGGCACTATGGGGTGGCAAGAGCCTTTGCCAATATCCGAATCCCAGGGTGACAGGTGCAAGCCGTCCCTTGAAGCAGCGTGGCTTGTCCAGCATGTCATCCCAGGCAGACAGATACTGGATCCCCTTTGAATGACACCAGTGTTTAAGCCAATTGTTAAAGCTGATCATCTTATCTCTGTATTGTGGCATCATTCTTGGTGAAGGTAGGATACTGCTCAAGGTCAGGGTCATACCTACCTGGGCTACATAATCAGAGAGCTCCTCAATGTCTCTTTTCATGTAGTCCAAGGAGGTACGTCTCAGGTCGTTTACACCAGCGTGGACAATGACTGAGTCATATTTGTACCTGCTGTTGAGAGACCTGAGTGCTTGCGTTATGTGGCGGATTCTAGCGCCCGACAGACAGCTTACTGTGACCTTCTCCTTACTCAGTCTAGTGAGCGGGACGTCAGTGTGTCTGACTATGGAGTCACCAATGACTAGTGTGTCAGGCATTGTGTTTGGCCTTAAGGGCTGTGACTGTTTGACACTCTGACTGTGAGGTCTATGTGTTGCAGGTGTTGTGTTCTGAGGTGGTGGTTGTTTGGGTGTCTGCTTTGGTGGCCTCTGCTGTTTTGGTAGATTTTTGATCAGAGCCTCCGAGTATGTCTTTGTGTGTTTATGTGTATGATTTGAGGTTGTAATGGTACTATGTGAGACTGGGTCTATAGTGTGTGTGGTAACCTTCTCCTCCTGACTGGTCTTGCCAGTCCTATGTTGAGAGAGCTCAGCCTCCAGTTTGGCCGTATAGTTGCATCTCTCGCATGTATTTGTGTTTTGTGGGAGGAGGAGAGGGTTGTCTGTGTACATGAGGCAATTGTAACATTGCCTCAATATTCCCAGGTTCACCAGCTGAGCAGGAGAGGACACTAGCAACTGATCCCTCGACATGCTAGACGGATAGACAAAAAACTTTAAAAAAAGATTCCGGGAGATGTGGGTGACCGAGAATTGGGGGGTTGCCTTTTTGGGGTACTATCTATGACAAGAGTGCCGTATCAAGGTAATAAGTACCTTAGTTTCTTGTTCCTTGTGCTGTCTATGGGGGTGGATTTGACTTTTGAGCCTTGCCTAAAAAATGCACTATGGGGGTGGCAAGAGCCTTTGCCAATATCGGAAAGCCCAGTGGTGACAGGTGCAAGCCGTCCCTAGCGAAGCAACGTGGATTGTCGAGCATGTCATCCCAGGCTGACAGACACTGGATCCCCTTTGAATGACACCAAAATTTTAGCCAATTGTTAAAATCAATCATTTTATCTTTGTACTGTGGCATCATTCTAGGTGAGGGTAAGATGCTGCTCAAGGTCAGGGTCATACCAGCCTGGGCTACATGATCAGAGAGCTCCTCTAGGTCTCTTTTCATGTAGTCCAGGGAGGTACATCTCAGGTCATTCACACCAGCATGTACAATGACCGAGTCATATTTGTATTTGCTTTGGAGTGACCTGAGTGATTGCATTATGTGGCGGATCCTAGCACCCGACAGGCAGCTCACCGTGAACTTCTCTTTATTTATTTGCTTATGGAATTATCTTCTCTTCTAGAGTTTCAAAGGCATGCATCTAGAGTGTTTCTCCCAGGGCCTCTGCTGAAAATTGGCTTCGTTCCAAGATGGACTTTACCTGTAAACAAATGTTAAATAAAATAAATAAGTAACTGTGGAATAGTTCAAGGTTTGTGAAAATGGAGGAAAGAAGATATGGTATGAGAAGGAGAACACAGAAATAGAGTAGCAGAGGGAAAGAAAATGAATAAGGAACTCACAATGGAAGGGTATACGAGTATGAAAAAGGGAAATGCTTTGAAGGATTATAGTTTTCCAATGAGTCTTTATATATAAAATTTCATTTAAGGAGTAGGTAAGGCACATTGAGAAACATGTTTAATGAAACTCTAGAAGAGAAGATAATTCCATAAGCAAATTGGCAATTGTGTGTGTGTGTGTGTGTGTGTGTGTGTGTGTGTGTGTGTGTGTGTGTGTGTGTGTGTGTGAATGAGCAAATATGTCCTGAGACAGACTAGTATCGTCTCAAGTACTGTTCTCTAGGACTTTCACACATTGCTTGCCAGGGCTGGCTCTAGCTCTCTCTCTCTCATGACTCTAAATAGGATAAATCGGGTATCAGAAAATGACAGAATGAATGATTGTTTTAAGTAATGAATGTGAATATAGTGCACTTAATATCATTAACATTTAATTTATCTTATAATTTTGTGTCAACATTTGTATTTATTTTTTCATTTAATTTTATTACTAATGCTGTTTATAGTCTACATTTCCGAAAGCAGAAATCATGTTTGGTTTTCATTGTAGTAATATTTCTGTGGTCTAATATATAAATCCTATAATAAAATACAGTGATATCCAGTCTGCAGACTGCAACGTTTATCAGGTAGCCTCTATTATTTTGCAGTCGTTTTTTGAAGCAGAAAACTGCGGTGGTGGTGCTGTGGTAGCGTTGTCGCCTCACATTAAGACCTTGTCCTGTTCGATTCTCAGGTAGAGCGTCTTCTGTATTGAGACATGTGTGAATGGGCGTACCTTCGTTAAAGGTTGTGCGTCAGGGCCGGCAACTCTGCACGTAAAAATCTACTGCCAGTCATTAGCGGACCGGAGTTCCGCTGTGGCGACCCCTAACCGGGAAAAGCCGAAAGACGCAACATGACCTCAATATATTAAGGAAGGAAGGAGGAAAAACATTGCAATGAAAATATCTTTCTGCATGCTTTGACTGAAGACATTTTGGATCCTAGAAATTGCTCTAAAAGGCCTACCCTTTCTGAGTTTCGAATCTCAAATGGTGATTTAGTGATCTCAGTCCAACACTGTGTTCAAGTGAACAATCCTTACTTTGTGTGGCTTATTTTGTTGGAACACAGACTGCTCCAAGTATATAAAAGGCACTAGTTAAGTACTGTAATAGTTCTTGTTATTTTCAGTTCGTTCTTCTTCATCTCATACATCTGCTGTAGTTCAGTTTATGTAGTGTGCTTTCATATAACTAGGAGAAAAGTTCCTAACAACAGTCTGAAGTTGATAACTGTAGTTTGCAAAATGTATTGCCTTCTGTCTTTGAGTTGTACAAGCCTTGGGAGTTGCGGAACAGCTGTTTTCTGTCACTGCCTAGTAATTTTATAAAATAAGAGAAATTATAACTTGGACATGTTATTGTAAATTGCAGAGTAAAATGTACATTTGATAAGAGTACAGTATTGAATGTGTTTGTGGTTTGGGAACATTTTCTGTTTGGGTTTTTGGAAATCTATTATACTGAAGAAAGCTTGCTGAGTAAAACTGTTGTACAGGGTATTATATTGATTTCAAATGAAAGATGAAGCTTGTTATGCAGACAGTTGGAACAGAAATATATTGATATCCTCCAAAGAGTCCACAAAATGAAAATGTAATTTTAGTCTGTTTTTACAAAACTGAATGAACTCCATTGAAATAGCAGAAATGTTAACTGGGTGTATTATAATGCTTTTGTCAAAGAATCTGGTTACTGAAAGAGAAGAATATGAAAGTGATGCCTTATTTTGAATATCTATGCATAATTATCTGCTTGTTCTTTTCCTTGCTGAATTCTGAGAAGAGCGGGTAAAATGGAATGCCCAGTGTTCTTCTTCATCTCCGATGTGTTGTGACTATCTGTCACAGTTCCAGCATATTGAGGTGGAAATAAGTAGCTCTGTGTATTTCCAGTGGGACTGCTTTGGATTACGATAGTGGTACCCTTTCACAGTGCACAGATTCAGCCCCTGTTTTATAAAATACTAAACTAACCAAAAAGTTCTTCATAGCCATCGCTCTTCCCCTCTAGCAGTTTAAATGGGAAATGCAGATTAACACTGAGATGCCAAGCTATTTATCAGTGTGTGTCTGAGCAGTTAGCACACTTTGCCTGAAGAGAAAAAGTCTGTGTGCTGTCTTTTCACAGCAGGTGCTTGGATTCATTTTTCCAAAAATTAAAATTGCAGTACAGAGTAAGAGGGTGCTGTATTCCTGAACATGCTTTCCCATGAATGACATGTTAAACCAAGGTCCTATCTGCCTGATTTGGTGGTAGTTAAAGTAGATATAAAATTTCCATGGCACTTACTAAAGAGAAAGTGAAATCCCCTTAGTAAGTATGAATTCTGTGTTCTCTCTCCCCTGAAAACATGTCACAGGGCTTGTACAGCTAACCCAGTCAAGAAAACATAAATATTTGCAAACGTTCCAGTGACAGTACTACTATATACCTGCTTCTTAGCACCAGCAATTCTGCATAATTTTCAGTAAGGGGAGAGGAAATATATTAACTCTCAGAAATTTCCTTGCATTCTGTCAGAAGTTTGCTTCAGTATTTTCTTAATCCTGCTGAATTCATTTACCAAAAGACAGGTAGGCCTTGGCTAAACTGATGCCCTATACAAACGTCTTCATGGCATCCTCCCCTAGCACATTGCAGGATGCTTCTATGGTCTCCCCATCCTGGCGTACCCACACCACCCAGACTACTTTTTTCTTTGTTTTCTCACAGTCTGTCTTACCCTTTCAGGTATTTCATGCATGCATTCAACACATCATAACTAGGTAAGACGAGAGTCTGATAATTGTGAAGGAAATAACCATGTTAAGCTGGGGATCTAGCAGCAGCCAAAAATACAAGCTCCGAGTTTTTTTTTTTAAACAATCCATTCATCCAATGATGGCCTGAAAAAGAAGGAAAGAAACTCAGTCTTATTCTTCATGAAGGTTTTTTTTCCTGTTTCCTTTTAGCATACCCCAATTTACCAGTATTGCATTATAACAGAGAAGGAAATAACTGAATTAAGCCATGAGGGTTCTAGATGGTCTGAGCTTTATTTCGGATTTTTTTTAGGCAAACTTTTCATCAAATGATTGCCTGAATAGTAATCCTCATTAAGGAAAGAAATTCAGTGTTGTTCTTCAACTTTACCTTTTTTCTGTATCCTTTCAACAAACACCCTAACTGACCAGGACTGCATTGCAATAATTGAGGTTCCACTCAACAGTAGTCACACATTAAAGTATTCTAAGTTACTTTACAGAAATCATGTTAATACTGTAACTGCACACTAGACTTAGAAAACCAGATAGTGACTGTTTAAACTGCCTCGAACTTCAATACCTACTTCATTGATACTATTAGCAAACTTATACCAGCTTCCAGTGTTACCACTCCATTACCTCCCACCACCCCCTCACTACAAAACTGCCCTTTCTTGCTAACACCCATCCCTACTAGCTACATCAAAAAGCTTCCTCTCAAACTTTAACCTTGCTCCCCATCAGCTGACAAATTGCCATCTGTATTCCTAAAGGCTGCAGCTAACTCCATAGCTTATCCAATTTCCATCCTCATAAATCACTCTGTCTGTGAATCCACTCTGCCAACTCTCTGGAAGAAATTCCACACTATACCTGTCCACAAAGGTGGAAACTCTGTAGAACTCTCTCTAATTATTGCCCAACTGCCATACTGTGTCTCCCCTCTCCAGAATTCTTGAACATTGCATGTATAAACAAATCCTGCCCTTTTTCACTCAAGAAAACCTCATCACCCCTACCCAGCATGGTTTCCGCCCCCATCACAGTACTGCTACCACTCTTATTTCCTTTTCTAACTCCATCTCCCATGCCAGAGACAATAATAAACTTGGTGCCATGCCTCTTTTTAGACCTCTCCACAGCCTTTGACACTGTCTCCCACCCCGTCGTCCTCTCCAAACTTTCTCAACTAAACTCCTCCCCTGCTACTATCTCCTGGTTCACCAGCTATCGCACTAATAGACAGCAGTCCGCTCTATCCACCTTTCTACCCATAAAAATGGGTGTTCCTCAAGGCTCAGTTCTTGGCCCCCTTCTTTTTAACATTTTTACTAACCAGCTCCATACATCCTGTCCTCAGTCATCCCTCATACAGTAGACCGATAAATCCACTATCATCACCATTGCTTATAACCCCGCTGAACTATTTACCCTAACTTAAACCCATTTTAATCTAATTGAGACTT